>NC_058415.1:45234050-45247064 GCF_002201575.2 Neomonachus schauinslandi | reverse complement strand
ATCTATCTATCTATCTATCTATCTATCTATCTATCTATCTATCTATCTATATCTATCATCTATCTATCTATATCTATCATCTATCTATCAGATAGGATATATAAGTTAGGATCTTTGCATCCATATATATAAATGAGACAAGACTGTGATTTTTCTATACCATACTATTCTATTCTTTACTCTACTCTACTATACTGTGATCTCCCAGAGTTCTCATTCTTTCAATAGTTTATTGAGTTACTCTGTGTGACAGGCTCAATGCAAATACAGGTGCTGGGGATATGGGGATGCTTATGTAGACACAAAACATCCAGCCCTGTCCCAGTGGAGCTTAGACTTTAGTAGGGAAGACAGGTGATAATAACAGAATTTAATGGTTTTTTGTTTGTTTGTTTGTTTTTGGTAACAGAAATACAGGATGCTATGGAGACAGAGCGATATAAATAGTAATACCTACCTTCTAGGGTTGTTATATCAGGGATGATGAATAAAGCCCCTGATACAAGACAGAGCACATAGTAGGCACTAAAAAATATTATTACTATTATTTGACAACTTTTTCCAGTTTTTAAATAACTATTAGTTTGTATTAGTTTCTAAGTTCCTGAGCCAATTTTGGTAATATCTATTTCTTGAGAATACTGCCCACTTCATTATACTGGCATAAAATAAAGTATTATCTTGTCATTTGAAAATCTTCATGTCTGTGTTTACCCACCCTTTTTTCTTTCTAATTTTTCTTTTTCAGATTTAAGGAGAAAAGGTTGGTAAACTACATGAACTTTTTAAAGTTTTATTTTATGTTTGAATGTATTTGTTGATTCTGTTTTTTTGGCTTTTAAGTCATTTATTTCTGTTTTTCTCCTTAATCCCTTCTACCAGTTTTTTTTTTTAACAAATTTTTTTTGTTCTTTTTCAGGCATCTACATTTTCCTTTTGCATATTTGGATGCAATGAGTTTTTGGTATATAAAATTTATTAACTCATATCTTCATTATGAATTGAACCACTTATCAACATGAAATTATACTTTGTCTTATGCTTATGCCTTGAATTTTCCTTTTTTCTGTATCAATATTGTGGCACCTATTTTTAAGGGTAAGGAATACATTTAACATTTTTGTATATTTATAATTTAGGTTTATCACTTTTAACAAACTATCACTGAATTTTAAAAATTTATTTTGAAATTCTTTGCACTTTAATAGTGAATTTCAACCTATTTATTGATGTAACTATTTTGATTTTACTTCTAATTTCATATTTTAATTATTCTCTCTAGGCTTCTTCGTCTTTTCCCATTTTTTTCCCTTCAGAGAGACTATACTTTCTTTTATCTTCAACAGTGCTCCAGAAAGTTCATTTTCTATTTTAATTCTATTTCTTTTTAAGTTAAAAAAATTGTTCCTTGACGAATGTCTCTTTATTTATAAAAGTAGAAAATACACATGAATCTTTTTTTTTTTTAAAGATTTTTTATTTATTTATTTGAAGAGAGAGACACAGCGAGAGAGGGAACACAAGCAGGGGGAGTGGGAGAGGGAGAAGCAGGCTTCCCGCCGAGCAGGGAGCCCAATGCCAGGCTCGATCCCAGGACCCTGGGATCATGACCTGAGCCGAAGGCAGACGCTTAACGACTGAGCCACCCAGGCGCCCCTACACATGAATCTTTTGAGACCACTTTTCTAGACAAAGAATTTAATATTCTTATATATATGTTATATATATAATAAAAATATATTTTATATATTTCTTATATTTCCCAATTTCTGAAAAAAATATAATTTGGGGACTTATCCCTAAATTATTTTTATTCAATTATTACTATAATTTTTTATATTTTCTGTCTAATCCTTTAAGAGTAATTTATAGAAGCCCTTGCTTTTGCGACCATACTTGATACAATTATTTGGATTGACATCTGTGGCTAACTGGCTTCGATACTCACTCTGAGTCCCTTAATTTTGCAGTGAACATATATTCTTTTTACAATCACAAAAATAAGGATAGTTTTTATTTTTTTATTTTTATTTTTTTAAGATTTTATTTATTTATTTATTAGAGAGCGAGTGAGAGAGAAACAGCATGAGAGGGGTGAGGGTCAGAGGGAGAAGCAGGCTCCCCGCCGAGCAGGGAGCCCGATGCGGGACTCAGTCCCAGGACCCCGGGATCATGACCTGAGCTGAAGGCAGTCGCCTAACCAACTGAGCCACCCAGGCGCCCAAGAATAGTTTTTAAAAGAGAGGAGTCAAGTGCCAATACCAATCAGGAGAGCACATACTTGTTAAAACTTTGCACGTTGTTTTCTTGAATTTAGCACCAGGAGCCATTTCTGAGGGGTCTTCAAGAATCAGATCTATGTTTCATGGCCTCACAGGAGGAATTTTTCCCCCTTCCTCTTGCCAAAGTCAAGTTTCTCCTCATACAACCTAAAGTTCTGCCTTTTCTGGTGCACATTCTAGACCTAAAGGGCTTATGTTGACTGTTCTGACCGAGGCAGACCTGAAGGATCTGGGGCATAGCTGTGTGATTGTGATGATAATCTTATGTCAGACTTCTTTTCCCCTCATTACTTATGCACCCTATGGCGTGGCACCCTTCAGGTGCACAAAACCTTCGGCATGATGATTTGGTCCATCCTTTCTTCTTTTCTTTAAATGCTTTTTTGCCAAATGTTTGTCTTTTGTCCTTGCTTCCTATCACCTGACAGATATATATTTTTTTGAGAGCCATTTGTTTACCGTCATAAATTACTTTTCTGGTTGCCAGAACCTGCTTCAAATTTTGTGTGTGATGTTAGTCTAGCCCCAGCCGTGGGGGCCACCTGCCTTCCGCCATCTGCCAGGTAGTGGGCCTGCGTATGTGTGTGTGTGTAGCGGGGCTAAACCTGCCCCTCGAAGAAAACAACATCAAGTATTTTATCCCTTTTAATGCTGTGGCGGGCTTGTTCATCCCATATGAACGTAAACTTCAGAGCACTTGGTTCTTGGAATTCAGGAAGAAATAACAGTTGTTATTAGAAACTCCTGACAACGAACTGTTCGCAAGCCCCCTTAAGTTAAGCTGTCTGCAGGTTTAAAAAAAGTGTTTCAAGGTTCTAAGTACTTTCTTTCATTTGAGATGCTGAGATACTGCTATGAAAGTCTTCATGCAAAGGTCAAGGGTGTTGTTTTAGTTATTTCATATTCCAGGCATGCTTAAACCAAATGTATACTTGTGAAAGTCTTTCTTATTTCTTACCCTGCACAATCTTGATGTGGTCTCTATTGATCCTTGTTCCACTGAGGATTAGGTAAGAAAGAGTCACTTTTCTCTCACGGACACATTGGACTTTGAGGGGCCTTGTGGTTGGAAAAATACCAAAGTCTGTGATTACTTCATGCTTTGCCCGGTCTTAGGGTAAGTGTGGCCGGCGCTTGATTTCAAGGTATTGCCAGTGTGAAATGAGGACCCACGACATGCCCACGTCTGGGTGGGGGTTCACATTAGTGAGTGACGGCAGAGGGGAACTGCAATTCTCAGACTGCAGCATCTGTTTGGGGCAGAAAGGAGGCTGGTGGCAAATTCAGGGAAGAAAAGGGCTCTTTAGAATCATGTTTTAGATATTAATACAGAGGGCTTTCTTAGAATGTTTTTAACAGGATAAAAAGGTTCTGAGCAATTGGGAAGGGGAAAAAAAACAAGTAGTTTTCTTGCATGGCTGGTTGGCTAGGATTTCATCAAATTAGTGTTATATCTGCAAGAAGACTAAAAACAGGGTGATTCATTACAAAAACTGTGTCCATAAGAGGCCAAAGAAGTGGTTACAGATGGAGATAAAAAATGCATTTAGGCTGGCTTTGAGGTCTGGTGTGTTGAGACTTGGAAAAACTCTTGACTGATTGGTCATGGGCAATCATGATCATAGCTGACATTTAATGAGTGCTTTGCTAAGCACTGATTTTATATTATCTCATTTAATGCTCACAGTAGTCTATGAAATAGGTATGACTTCGTATTACAGAGGAGGAAATAAGTGACAGATAGGTCAAATAACTTAACCAGGTCACAGAGCTAGTAGATGGTTGAGCTGGGGTTTGAACGTAGGCAGTGTACCTTAATTAACCAACGGGACCTATGCCACTGATTAGCCAGCCTCCATTTCCTCCCTCCCCACGTCTAACAAACCAGCTGAAGAAACTCATGGAGCTTTGCTAGTATCTTCCCAGTTGAGTGGCCGACCCTTCAGTAAAAGTTGGTCCCAGCTCCAGGATGGGTGTTCCCATAACATTGCCATGACTCTCTTTGAGTTATGTTTTGGTTTCCAGGCAATAGCCTGAGTAGGGTCTATCTACTCATTCTGGAAACAACCATAGCTGGGCTATTTTTTCCTTTATTTATGGTTTGTGATCACTGCCAGCAAATTTCTCTGCGGAGTGCATTTAAATATGCCACATTTGTATTACTGTTTGTGTATTCTGGGTGAAACATTTATGATAAATCAAGATTTTTAGGTGCCCTATGGGGATAGTGCTGATGGAGAAATACATCTGAAGAAAACTTTTCTCTTAGCAGTAGTTACTTGAGGAAACGGACTCCATTTATCTTGTGAGGGCTTATGTGAGATGAATATAGACCACCCAGAACTGTGGTTATGCATATCACAAGAGGAAAATGAAGTATCCAGACTTAGCTTGAGGCTTCTTTTAGGTCTCTGTGCTGTACCATACAATCCATCTCCCATTTTCCAGACCTCACTCTCTAGCTTGCTAGCCTGGTGACACTGGCAAATGCCTACTTTCCTGTCATGCCCTCCGCCCCAGCCAAATTAACCACCCTGCCCACTGCATGGAATGCTTTTCCCAGTACGCCTGTGGTTCGCTCCTACACATGCCTACACTCTGGTACATGTCAATCATTTCCTCAGAAACCCCTATTCTGATCCTTTTTCCCTCCTCCACCTACATTAGACCCCTAATAATGGCATCTTTATACTCTTTTTCCTCCTTGGTCCTGCACACCACTTGTAATTTATATACTTTTTATGTGGCATTTGTTTAATGCCTGTCTCCTTCATGAGAATTGACTTTAAGTTCACTGAAGGGACACACTTCCATTAGTATTTTGCACAATGTCTTGCCACAGAGAAGGTGTCCTAAATATTTGTTGAAAGAATGTGCTTGTCCTGAGCTCCACAGAGACATGTGCATGTAGTTTGTTTATTATATGCCACCATTTCTCTCTCTCTCTCTCTCTCCCCCATTGATATAAATATGTGTAATCCCCAATGCCAGTCATAGTGGCTGGCACATGTAAGTGCTCAATAAAAGTGAAGTGGAATGGACTTTGCATGACTTACACCTCAACTTTAACATTATGGATGGGGAGCATTTCAGTTCAGTCTAATTAATATTATTAAGCACCCATTAAGCATCAGACTTTAGGTATGGAACTGAAGATACAAAAACGTGTGAACTGAGAGGCTAGAAAGGAAGACAGACACACAAAGGGATAATTACAGGCAAAATATTGCCTGAGCAATTAAAAAGATATACAGAGTGTATTACAGTAGCTCAGAGAACAGAGAGAAGGCTCATTGCCTTGCCTGATCTGAATCTTCAAAGTTCAGAGTTAAAACTATGAAGAGTGTGTGTGTGAACAGCTTCCAGATCCTGGGTGGGGGGCAATGAAAAAGAATGATTCAGTTTGATGCCGCTGAAACATGAAGCATGAGGCAGGGAGTGGGGGCGGTGAGGCGAAGGGTAAGTCATGCATGATCTTAGGAGATAGACAAAAGAATGTGTGGTTTTCCTTTATGTTTTTCTTTACAACCTGGACATTGTAATTGCTGAAGATTTTCTTGGTCAGTGAGACCAAGGCCAATATTACAAAATGCAGGAAAATTTCAGACACTAACGTTGAATAATTTATTCATTTGTTCCTTCAGTGAAAGTTTACTTAATAATCTGTTGAGAACTAGGCACTGAAGATAGTTACAGATTCAAATAAGATACAATGTTTATCCTATCTAAGGAGTTCAGTATAATGAGGGAGACAGAAGAATAAACAAGAGTAAAAACAACAAGTATAAGCGTATAAGTCAGCAGTTGTCAAATATTTTGGTCTTAGGACTCCTTTATTTTCTCCTGAATATTACTGATGATTCCCAAGGACTTTTGTTGATGAGGCATATATAGTACTATCTACGCATAGTACTAGAAATTAAAATAGAAATTTTAAAGAAGATTTATTAACTAATTAAAAATTATAAACCAATTACACATTAACATAAATGAAAATAACTGTATCTTGTTATTTTTCGTTCACAAAAAATTTAGTGAAAAGGGTACCATTGTTTCACATTTTCACAAGTCTCCAAGCCTAGCTTCATAAGTGTTGGATTCTCATATTTGTTTTCTGCATTCAGTCTGATGTGAGATGTTGTTTTGTTGAAGGCCATGAAGAAAATCCAGGCTCACACAGTTATGTAGTTGGAAAAGGGGGGCGGGTATTTCAGTAGCCCTTTCCAATAATTATGGATATTCCTCTTTGACATTACACCAAAACTTAACAAGTGATAGTTTCTTAAAAGTAGTTGCAGTGTGGAATCTGAAATTAATTAATAAACTTTTTGTATTCTGTCATATGAAAATGTATTGGTCTACATTGCACTTCGAATGGATCTTTTAACTCAGTGTGATTTTGTAACATCAAGTATTAGTCATTTGGAAAATATTGGTTCACTGAGTGAACCACAGATACATTTCATTATAAAACATCGGATCATAATATAAACATAATATAAATACAATAACATAATGAAACATCATAAATAAACATAAAAATTTTAAAGATTTATTCATACCACTGCTGACTTCATCAGAAAAGTCTGTAAGTACCGGGAAGCTATAAAGCTCATGGTGACAAGTTTACCAGAATTCTAAGTTGTGTTTGGAAGTTCAAGTTTCATCACTGGCAACAAATACCATCAGCTGTTTTCTTTAAAATGACAAGTGACTGGCTTTTTTCCTTTTCTAGAAAATGTAGGGTAAATACTCCAGTCTAAATAGCCACAGTTTTTACATAAGTCATTCTTGCAAGTAAAAATGGCATTCCACGAGAAAAGTTCAGCCTACAACTCAGGCACACAAGTGCTTTTCTTCAAGACATCCATAGAAGTAAACTATCACACTTTCATATGCAGAGGTGCTCTGGGCGTACTTCCCATTTTGCCACATAGAGTTCAAAAATGTGTACCGAAGAGCCAAGTTTAATATACTTTTTCTTGTTTTAGCAAACATAATATTAAGTGAAACAAGTGCTTGTTTGTCTTTACTTTTTGTGTGTGGTGGTGACGAACACAATGGCTCCTGGCACAGTTTGGTGCCATGACTTGTGCCCAGACCCGACACCAGCAGTTTTATCCACCGTTGCTTTTGCAAGATCAGCGCTCTGTGGACGTGGTGGTTCCAGGATTAATCAATAGATCTTTAAAAAGGGATTGAGCACTTTGAACATTTCAACACCACTCATATTTGTTATCAAACATTCACATAAAAGATGATCTTCTTTAATGATCGCTTGGTGCTGATGTTGGATAAATACAAGCAATATAGTCATGTTTCTAGATTCTTCCATTTATAAGGCAAAAGTACAATCGTGCAGATGAGAGAATAACTCAGGCTTCTTGTTTCCAGCTAAATCTTTAATTCATCAAGTGACCAGTTGTTGAAAAGTGGCGGTGCTGTGAATTCTTTTTACTGACTTTTCATCCAGCAGGCATTCAGCACTTCAACTATAGGAGGCTTTATTGTCTACTGTGTACGTTTCTCCAGTCGATGCAATTTGATGATTTACCCTTGCGGCTTCTTCACTTGGAGTTCAAAGATGTAAGCAATAGTTCTTTTGCATTTAAGAGCTCATTACATCTATGTTTAAAATATTTTTAAGTCACTCATCTTTTCCCACTATGTTTTGTTGAACTTTCTTTTGTGTATTGAGTCTAATTCAGCCCAGGAGAGTAAATCAGTAATATGAATCTATTTCGGAAAATAATTTTTTGTTACTAGGAAAAGAGTTCTTTTCCCCCCAACTCCACGTTTTGAATAGTCAAAGAATATTAGTTCGAAGGGGTGCCACACTATGAGTCTGTGAATGTGTATGTATCATAGGTCATCCCAAAAAACATAAACAAGAAGGGCCACTGCCCCAGAGTTTGGGTTGAGATGCATTTTTTTCCAGTTAGTGATAGTGTATTTGCCCATTTTTATTAGGTATCACTGAGTCCCAAGGTCCAGGATTGCAGGTGTGCTGATGATCTTTTCCTACTTGAGTGACCATGTTGTTGTCCTAATGTATGGCATACAGTTAAAACGCAGTTTGATGCTATGAGCCTAAAGGTAAGGTTCTAATTGTAGCAGCAGAGACTGTCAGTCCTCAAGGGATTTAGAAGCCATGTAGTCCACAAATACATAGAAGTGCTGAGAGCTTAAGTTACTTGCCTGAGTTCCCCCACTAATTAGTGGTAGGGCTGAGCCAACAAGTTAATGCTTTGATGTACAGTGGAGCTGAATCAGGAGTGAATTCACATGCCAACTTTAGGGGTAACTCCCTGCCATAAGAAGAACTACATGGACTAGCTTAATTGTCACGGCAACAAACAAATCATAGCATGCATTGAGGTAATAGGGACTCTGTGCTGAAGGAGACTCTCACTGAGCATACAGAGGTCTCCTCTATTGTCCCAATCACACCTGGATTTGGTAGCGCTGTTAAAGGAAAAACAATATCCTAACCTAGTCTTGTTTGTTTGTTTGTTTCTCCTTTGAGGTCAGTGGTTTTCCAACTGTAGTGTGGAGAAGAATTATTATTCAGAGATGTGTGTAATTAATGGGAGATTTAAGGATATTCGAGTCAACTTTGCTAATAAGCAATATTTGCCAACCTGGAAGCCTGACTCTGGATGAGATGGAAATCTGCTTTCGTGCATTAGAAATTTAGCATTTAATACATTTGAGTTATTTCCTAAATTAAAATTTTGAATATAAATTTCAGAAAGTAAGATTGGCATGTTTTGGGGGAAACCCTAGAAACTACTGCTGTCTGTGTCAATACCTCCTAAACCCATTCCTGGTTTCAGTGCCAGTTATCAAGGGGCTCTACTGGGATTATATTTTGTAAACATCTACCTTCGCTCCCTTTTCTTTTTCTGTAACCCAACAATACATTCCGCTTGCCTTCTCTCCTCCTCTTCCTGGCCCCAAACACTCTTTTTTGGAGCATTCAAATTCCAGAGAACTGTGAACTCTGACCCACCAATCCAAGCCAAATTTTGTGGCATCTTATTCTGTATTTTCTGTATTTTTATATGCAGGCAAATCTTTCCCACCTCTCCTCCGTCCCCACCCCATAACTGTCCCCTCCGGCTCCACCATCACTGTGTTTTCCCACCTGGCAAATAGCCTCCCTGAATTCTGGGTGGCGGGCATTGACCAGACTTCAATACAAATGCTCCTGTCGAAAATGGCACCAACTTAGGTGAAGAACAAAGACACTCCAGCTTCAAAGCGGAAGCCCCAGTTTCTGCACAGAAGGGGTTTCATACAACCCCGGTTAACAACAACAACCACCTCAGGGGAAGAAAAGTCCCCGACTATAAAGAAATGCCAAACAAGCAGTCACCAGCCCTTCCTTTCTTTTTCTGGTGTGTTTAGCACAAAACCTGATCAGGAGAGCAGTTCTTTGATAATTGGTTGGACCGTGACGGCTGCGAGGAGCACTTCTTCAGCCTCATATATCCCAGAAATGTATGGAGATCCGAGTGTTCTGTGTTCATCCAGGCTTAGAGATGAGCAGCACCCACACACGTGTGCACACATGTGCGCACACACACACTATAGGGAATTGGTTTGCTGGAGAAGGGTTCTGGCACCCGAAGATTACGGGCCAAGTCATGGTTCTCCCTTTTTCTTCCTTGTGTTGTTATTGCCTCTCTTTTCTCCCCATTCTAGTCAACCGCTGAGGTGTGCCACACAGCAATGGCAAATACATACTTCCTCCCATTGCCATGTGTTTGAGGAAAAGACATCGAACACAATGAGCAGGTAGGGGGTGAGGACGTAGGGAAAGAGAAAGAATGAAAGTTTAAAATAATAAACACTTTGTTTATTATACACCCAAAGAAGAGAATGGGAAAGAACGGTTCCAGCTTGATAGAGCCCTAACTCAAAATAAAAGGGGAGCATCGGTCCTTTGTGGATTGAGGCATTAAGTCAGTAAACAGATCGGACACACAATATGTTTAAATTCCCATTCTTGTTAAGATGCTTCTCCCACCTCGTTATGTGATAGATCTCTTTTTCCCCTTCAATCCCTCAGTTCCCTTTTCCTTCCTCCACCCCAAACTGTCTGTTCTCTCCATCTCCCTGTTGGTCTCTGTGATCTGAGAGGTGGACAAGAGCCAGGCATAGTTATGGTTCTTTGCCATGTCACTAGCTACACCAGTTCCTGATGAAAATCTGGCACAGAGAGATGAGACCATCTGTGGTGAAGTTTAAACCTATTTACCTCTCTGGCAAGCTGGTTGAAGCCTCTCTTTCTCTGTATTCAGTGAGGCTGAAGATGACAAATGCAGTGAGATTAAAGCCCTGGGATGAAGTTTGGGCAAAAAAAACCCTTCCCCAAAGACAGCTCATGGTAGTTGTTAGCTGTAAGGATAAGCAAATCCCTAGTGTCTGGAGTGGATAGCCAAGGGGTGCTCCTGCCCTGGGTTCCAATCTCTGTGCGCTTGAAGGAGACAGACAACTGATTGCGTTACACTCTGGACTTTGGTTCTTGGGAGCTGAAAACTGGAATCTGCCACTTCTTTGTTGAATGCTCTTGGAATAATCCTGGGCTATACTTTGCTATTTTCAGGGCAAACACCCTATTTCAGAGAAATGTTCTCAGATATAGTTAATGATCTATAGAACACCACCCAAACTTCTGACCTGAAAACAGGACTCCACATCTTGACCAATTACCTGAACCATAACACTGGAGTCCAAAGGACTTTGGCTGTTTCCAAAAATCCAATCAACCCTTCAAGCTACCAGTGAGACTATTCAGACAAGCATGAAGTAAGCTCTGAAGTCAATGCCAAATGCTCTGGACAATGGCAGGATCCCTGGGCAGAGGCCAATTTACCATGAAGCTAATAAAGCTTAAGCTCCTGGGCTCGTTTTGAGGCCCTGAGAGGGATCCTAACAATGTGTTCACGTGTTTGCATTTTTGTTGCAAAATCTGCTAAAGCCAAGGCTCAATGAGTCAACCGCTACCTCCATTTCCAAGTCTCTTCTGCTCTATTTCTCCTCCTGTTGCATGGGGTCAGACTGATCCAAAGCAGTTGAGTTAGAGATTAATCTGAGTTTAGTGAGATAGATTTATGAGGATCAAAGTCACTTCCGTGTCTGGTCACTTCGTTGCTGGCTATCTTGGTATAGGAATGGCTACCAGGCACACACCTACAGTCCACCGTGCTGACCCGCCTGGCATCGTGACACAAGATGGCAGGGCCAGAAATTGACTCTCCATGTGAAAGTACTCCATGGTGCTTGTCCCTGGAAATATATGGGCAGTGGAGGAGGAGAAAATGTGTAGAGCCAGAGGCTAGTCTGTGAAATGGGGATAAAATACATCGTGAGCTTATAATGAAGATTAAACAAAATAAGGTGTGTTGGAAGTGGTAACTGATGTTTAGTATTGGTTGGTGAATAAAGGTACTTTCATTTCTTACTTGGAGCATCTTGGTATCATCACTATGAAAACCAGGTAGCAGGATACCTGGGCGATTATGATAGCCCTTGAAACATATTATTCTAAAAAAATCTCATGTTACCTTTTCCTCTTTTTTGCCTCTTTATTCTCAAAACGACTCATGGGAGAAAATATTGAGGATACTGGTTATTTGGATTCCAGATAATAGAAGTGTCCTCACTCTAAAGGATTAAAATGCTCAACATCCTCAAGGTGCTTCACAGTGACATTAGTAATAGGAATCAAGACCTTCCAAATGCTACCGGTAAGAAGCAAAGTGCATCCGATATGATTAAGCAGCTCTTTGCTTTATCTGTTGCTAGATTCTCTGAGGAGAAGAAGAACATTTTGGGGCTTAATAATATATGGTTCCTGTCCCACGACATAGACACCCAACAGTGACTGTTACACATCTCGGATTGTTCTTTTTTTTGGCTCCTGGTCCCTGGCCTCTATCCAGTCCAAGCTTTAAAGATGAAATTGAAATGGACCACTTATTCTCCATTTGTCCCCATTTCTAAAGTAATGGCTGAAATCATCTCTAGCTAGAGAGAGAAAAAATAAAATAAAATGACACCTGAAACACTCTTGTCAGTGAATCAACAATCGGCAGGCTAGAAACACGCTTTCCTCTGCAGAGAAAAGGCCACGCGCCCCTGTCCTCTGCTGAGGCTACCTTCTGTTACACTTTTTTTCTGCTTTTTTTCCCCCTGCCACGTCCAAAAGAAAAGAGGTGCCTCATTGAACTGAAAGCAACTTTCCCCACATTGGAGAACCAGATCCCCGTCCCTTTTAGCCCCGCGGCATCACCTTGGTGAAACTTCAAGAATGTGCCCCAACACAAAAGAGAATTTGCTCCTCCTTCTGGGAAACTGCTGCCTCAGGGCCCCCATCAGGTTTCCAGACCGGGCTGAAAGTTCAGCCATAGTAACTGTCCTTCCGGATGTCAGATCCAGCCAAGGTCCAGGCTGTAAGGTGTTAGCACCTGGGGTGGACTGCAGTGGACAGAGAGGGAGAGGAGAGAGAAGGAGAAAGGGAGAGGGAGAGAGAGAGAGAGAGAGAGAGAGAGGGAAGGAGGCAGGGGGAACCCGTGTGTTCTGCAAAGTGCCTCGCTCCTGCACCCAGCCACGAGTGTATGAAATAATTCCTCCTTTGTCCACCAGCTGGCTTTCAAAGCTGTCGGGATGAGCCTGCTGGACCTGTCTGGGAAGCTTGTTAAACTGCACCACGTAAGTCAGGGAG
>NC_058415.1:45143365-45233650 GCF_002201575.2 Neomonachus schauinslandi | reverse complement strand
TGTGAGGCGGTGGCCCTGACTCGAAAGAAACAGCCGATCTAAGGAAGGGAAGAGCTTCCTCTAAAACCAGAGCCTGCATGCAATGCAAATGACCCCGCGTGCAGCTGCCTCTGGCAGGCAGCCACCCGCCTCCCAAAGAATAAAGTCAGAGCAACAATTCCCTCCTGAACCCTGAAGCTTAGTGACTTCAAACAAGAAAAAAGAAAAGTGACATGTTTTTTTCCCTTTCCCCAGTGAACTCATCTAGTCCCCCAAATTGTGCTGATGACCTCATCAGCTGCAGCTGTGTGCTCTGAGCTTGCCCCCCCCTCCACTTCAACTCCCAGGGGATCACATCTGGTGGGGAGCCTCGGTACCTGGGGCAGTCACATCTGGAGGTAACTGTCTTTGGAAATGCAGGGTTTTGTGACCCCCCCACCCCCACTTTCACTCTTATCGATGCAGCCAAGTGGCAGAGAGGTCTTCAGCAATTTTCTTCCTTGGGAGATAGCCCTATGGTCTTCCTACAGTAAGGATTTGCAGGGGGAAACAGTGAGGTCAAGGTTAGCGTTTAGGATACCTTTCCATATGTCACGTTTACATTCATGAGTGATTGCAGAGCTCACCTTAGACATGATATTGGTCTTTTGAATCCATTCTGCCGGTGTTTGTTCTATAGTCTGGCAAAGCCCTGGTTGACAAAGACTATTAATGTGTTAACTGATAATGGACAATGACTCCAATCAACAGAATTAAATTGACTTTAGAAGCCTTCACGGTAAGAATGGCCCCATAGTATCTGAATTTGGGGGAAAGCATACAAACTCAAGAAGGGGCCCTTTGCCCTATTGTGAGAATATCAGTTGACCCAACAAACCCTCAGAAAAGCCATTTGGCAATCCTCTAGATATCGAGGGTCTTAAAAATGCTCATATGCTTTGATCCAGAGTTCTGTTTCTGGGACTCTCTCCTACATATAATACAGACACGCACTAAACTATGGTGATGATCTTCACTCCAGCATTATTTATTATAGTAAAAAGAAAAATAAAACAACCCCCCTAATCATAAAGAATCTAATTAAATGCCCAACCTTAGAGAAATAAATAACTTGTTATGGTCATATTTTGGAACATTATGCAGTTGTGAAAAATGATGGAGCACTGTTTATGATGCAATGGTTTGGACATGCTGTGCTGGAACATTCCAGAATACAAAACAATTTCAGCTTTGTATGAGATGATGCAGGCAGGGGCAAGAGGATTAAAAGAACACATACACTATTTCCACAAGAGTTATTTTTAGAAGGGGATAATATTACTAAAATCTGTTTCTTTTTTAGGCCTTTCTGTGTTTTTAAATTTTATATAGTGAATATGCCTTACTTTTATAATCAGGAAAAAGAAGTTGTCTTAAAGGGGGGAAAAAATCAAATCCGTGGCAGATCAGTGCCCTTTGCAGGACATAATGAATTATTAGCCCTGTGGATTGTACACTAAAATGGCGTGGGTATTAGGCAGGTAATATAAATGAGTGAGCCAAGACTGGATAAGAAAATGGCAAACCACAGGGAAGCTTATATTCAATCCTGCTGATGTTTATCATGTGGAAATATAAGTGGCTCAGAGTTACTGAATCTGATTTTTCCAGAGAAGTCCTAAATCAATATTTTTAAGTGAAATTGACTGATTTCAATTTCAATTTTATTTTATTTTTCTTTTTAAAGATTCATCTATCCATTCTAGAGAGAGAAAGAGAACAGTGTGGAGGGGCAGAGGGAGAAAGAGAGAGAAACCCAAGTAGACTCCATGCTGAGAACCGAGCCCCCTTGAGGGCCTTATCCCAAGACCCTGAGATCATGACCCGAGCTGAAATCAAGAGTCAGATGCTCAAATGACTGTACCACCCAGGGGCCCTGAAACTGACTGATTCTTAAGTGAAGGCAACAAACTCACATTAAACAGAAATCAGCTACATGTGTTGGGCAAACAAAAAATCCAGCCTGCTGGGCATCTTTCTGAAACCTACTCATTAGACAATGAAAGCGTACTCTTGGGGAGTCATCCACAAGCCTGGGGACCTTCCAGAGATTTCATTACTATTACTAATGCTGCAATGAAGAGCCTTCTGCATCTGTCTTTTCATATCTACGCAATTAACTCCTTAAGGTAAACTTTAAGAAAGTAGATTTTAGATTCAAAAGTTATGGACATAATGTTTTGGGGGTGATTTGGGACACATATTGTCAAATAATTTTTCAGTAAGCAAACAAGTTTCTATTTCCATTAACTGTTCATTAACTGCTCTCCATTTCTCACACTCACCGTGTTTGCTCAAGCTTATACTTATCACTGATCTTAGAGATGAATGTTTATATCAAATTATAGCAACTTGCATTTGTTTAATTAATGTATTAAACAGATCTCATATGTTTATTGACCTTTGGTATTTTTTTTCTTTATGAATTGCCTGTTTCTATTTTTTGCCCATTTAAGAACTGCCTCTTGGACTTTTTCTTATAGTTTTACATAAAACTTTTCTTTTTTGTATATTATGGATATTAACTTTTTCTCTCATATAAATTACATTGTAAAAAATTTGTCATTTGTCTTTTAACCTTGTATAATGGGGTAACATTTTTTATTATTTTAACATTTGTCATGAGAGTGTTTTGAGTGGGAAATTAGTTTGCTTAGGAGAATAGTTTAAGGAATCACTTAGATTATAGACAATGAGAGTGCAGTTTGTACAAAAACAGTGAAACAAAGGGACACCCAAAGTCAGTGGAGTGCTGTTTAATAAAAGACACAATAAAAAGAGAGAAAAGTAGGGGATTTTGCAGCACATATAATTCATAAGTATTAGTATTCAGTTTATATAAAGAAATGCTACAAACTGCGAGAAAAAAGGTAAACAATCAATAGAAAAATGGACAAAAGATTTGAACAGAAACTTCATAAGAGATCCAAATGGCCAATAAATGTATGTAAATTTTCCAAAACCTAATTAGTAATCAGATCAGTATAAATTGACACTTCAATAAAAACACACCTATCAGATGTTTGCTGCCACCAAATGTTTTTGAGGATGTGGAATATCAGGAATTCATCTAAATCACTGATGTGACTATACAATCTTTTTGGAAAAGCTCCTAGCATAGTGTTCCTAGTGTAGACATGCGTATCCTGTGACCCATTTCTGCATTTATATATATATATATATATATACATATATATATATATTCAATAATGTTTACTGAATGTTTTCTTATTTTATTTCATAAGATTTTATGTATTTGTTTGAGAGAGAGAGAGAGAGAGACAAAGATAGTGACAAAGAGCACGAGTGAGCAAGAGCCAGTGAACAGGAGGAGAGGGGGAAGCAGCCTCCCTACTGAGCATGGAGCCCAACCTGGGGCTTGATCCCAGGACCTTGAGATCATGGCCTGAGCTGAAGTCAGACGCTTACCCCACTGAGCCACTCAGGCGCCCCAATACAAAGTATTCTTATTAAAAAAACTTGTCTCTCTAATTAATCTGTTATTTTTGTATACTTCTCTACTGGGTTTTTTATTTCTCTTTATCAACATCCTAACTATTTATGATCTCTAAATAAACTATCTTGTTTATCAGTTTCAGCATTCAGCATTAATTTTAAAAAGCTACTTTGATAGTTATTTGTCTCTACATTAAAATATTGCTACATTTCATTGGGGGATGTCAGTTGTTGTTATTTTTAATACATTATATTTCCTTCTATTTAATGGAAAATCTTCCCAGATTCTGGCACTGAGTGACAGTCTCTGTTTTGGGTGGTGTGATTTTTCAAGTTTTCTTATTTTTCTGTGTCTCCATAGATATTTTAGTAGAAAGCTGGGGAGGATACACCAGGAACATCTAGGCAGGTACCATTTTAAATGAGAAATCTGTTCACTGACTAATAAATAATAGACTTCCAAGGCCTAATTTATGTGTCTTAGTGCTGCTCCAGGTTACAAACTTAGTCTGTTGCTTTCTTTATTTCAAACCCATTCCTGTCATGTTAATTGATATATGCAGCTAATATCTGTATGTCTGAGTTTTAAATGTATGTGATTTCATGGTGTACTTAATACAGAAAGTATGTGGCATGTTCTAGCACCTGTCACTGTTGCTTTTCATCAGACCCAACCAGAGCAGAGATCTTACTACTTTTATTTAATTCCAACTTTGGTCCTTTTATGATAATCAAATGTCAATTGCCAGGGATGGAAAAGCATCGTATTGTGTGCCTGGGGGTTCTTGAAATAAAAGGGTGGGTAATTTATATTTTTAATATAAGTGATTTAGGGCCCAAGGCTTTTATCCAATTAAGTGGAGAATCAAATTAGCTGGAGATTAAATGAAGATGGAATGAGGGGGAAGTCTTGCTGGTTCCTGAGTTTTCTAAAGGAGGCTTCTTAGAGTGCAGTGGTTCTCAACCTTGGCTGCAGAATTACTTGTGGAGGGTTAAAAAAATACTGATGCCCAAACTCCCCAGACCCCAGAGAGTTCAGTTTGGTCTGTCCAACAGCCTGGGCAGCAGGAATTTAAAGATCTCCCCAACTAGTATGATTCTTCTATGCAGTCATGGTTGAAAATGACATAGTCTCAATCCCCAGTGAGGTAAGTAAGGGTCACCATGGGACTAGTTTAAAAATCGAGATGCCGGGGCTCTACCTAGATACCTTCTGACACAGTGAACTGGGATGGGGGTCTAAAAATCTGCATTTCTCATTAGTCTACGTGATTGTGCTGTAAAGGATCCCTGTTCTACCCAAGGATGGGTTTATCTGACTGCAGTCCATTCTCTCCCCTTCTACCTATAATTTAGCTTGCAGAATATCTTTCAAAAAGAGCTATTCCTTCCCCAATCTAAAACATTCACTGGTTGCCCATTGTATTCAGAACACAGTCTTTAGCGTGGCTTTGAAGGTCTTCCCCTACCTCCAACTTTCATCCATCAACTTGACTTTCTCAAGCATTCTATTCCAAGCCGCCCCCTCTTTTTTTTTTTTTTTAAGATTTATTTATTTGAGAGAGAGAGAGAGTGGGGTGAGGGGCAAAGGGAGAGAATCTTCAAGCAGACTCCCCGCTGAGCAAGGAGCCCAACGTGGGGCTCGATCTCCCGACCCATGAGATCATGACCTGAGCTGAAACCAAGAGTTGGATGCTTAACTGACTGAGCCACCCAGGTGCCCCATTCCAAACCATCTCTTAACATGCACATTAGACCCTTTCCTGAAGTAACTTCTGCCTTCTCTCAGAGTCTTTGCGTATGTAGTCACCTCTGCCTTCAAAAGCCTCTCCCACTTTGACTCACCTAAATCCTGCTCTCCAGCAGCTAGAATGCCATGACTTTCACGAAACTTTGATCTTTTCAAATGAGGATAATTCATGCTTTTCTCTGTATGCCTATTGCAATTGAGCTGCATCTCTCTCTTATTTGGTTTGGTTTGGTTGGACTTGAGCTGTAGAAAGCTGAGTTCATCATACCCCTCTATGTCCAGCACATTCTCTTCATTAGTTAATGCAAGGCCCCTCTAATATGTTTGAACAGTATCCAAAAATATGTGTGTATCCTCCTAAAATAAGTCATGTTACCTTGTATGTAGATGTTTTTAATTTACATAAATGGTTTTATGCTGTACATCTCACTTTCTTTTTTCACCCCAGATTTTTTTTTTTAAAGATTTTATTTATTTATTTGAGAGAGAGAATGAGATAGAGAGAGAGAGCATGAGACGGGGGAGGGTCAGAGGGAGAAGCAGACTCCCTGCTGAGCAGGGAGCCCGATGCGGGACTCGATCCCGGGACTCCAGGATCATGACCTGAGCCGAAGGCAGTCGCTTAACCAACTGAGCCACCCAGGCACCCCAACCCCAGATTTTTTATGATCTATCTACATTGTTAAACTCAAATCAAATCCATTACTTTTACTTGCTGCCTAGTATTCCTTAGTGGGCATTCACCACATTTTCCTTGTCTGTTCCCCTCTTAAAGGATGCCAGTTGGCCCCCAACACTCCATTGTCTTGAGGAGGCCACAGCAAACATTCTCTGAGGTGGCCTCTGATGGGTCTGTATGAGAATTTCTCTGAAACACTGACTGAAGAATGGGGTTACCTAGTCACAGGACCTGTGCTGCCTCAATTTCACCAGACACTATTAGGACATCTGCCAGGCGGCTGCACAGTTGCATTTCCTGTCTGGTCTCAGACACTCGCCTTTGTCCCTCTAAACCACCCTGGCAAGGGGAGGCACCATTTGTGAATTCAAGGCCTGAGAGGAAAAAGTGAGTGAGGATCTTGAGGTTGTAATTTTTCAAAAACCCTTCGAGATATTCTTATGTCTGCTACAACAATAATTACAAAAAGTATACACTTACAAAGGAGATCATCAGTGATATTTTGTAAACTAAAGGTAATAATAGATATTTTTATAAGGGGGAGTAAGAAATCCAAAGGTCTGGTCTGTCCCAAGAAAAAGTGGCCTAGAAAACCTAGTGACTACAGTTTGATTTGGCCCATTTTATGATCTTGAATAACTCAAGATCACTCAGTCTGAGATCTTTGCTAATGGAGAAACAATCCTCAAAAGTCAATTCTCAAATGTTAAAATTTTAGAAAAGAGGAAATGTGTTGGTGAGGGAATTACCATCACAAGATAAGTTCCTTGAGAATAGCATGGAAAAATCATCATCATCACGTATAGTTAACACTTCTTGAAAACTTCTTATGTACCACGTACTGTACTAAATAATGCACCAAACATTACCTTATTTAGTTCTCATCAATCCTATGAAATAGATATTTTTTTATCATCTCTTTTTAAAGATGAAAACATTTAAGCTTAAAGAATTTAAATAATTTGGCTAAAGTCATACAACTACTAGGTAGCAAAGCCAAGAGTTGAACCTAGATTTTTAAATTTCTCTTGTTTTTAATTCCAGATTTCTAGCTCATAGCTAGGTACAGAAAAAGCACAGACTTAGAGACAGGCACACCAGGTTTAATTTCTTGTTTTGTTCACAGCTTACTAGTTATAAGATGCTGGGTGAATTACTTTACTTTTTTGAGCCTCGCTTTTCTCATCTATAAAATGGGGCCAGGAATCTGTACTTTCACAGAGTTGTGAATATAAATGAGCACAATGTATGGCCCATAGTAGGTGCTTAGTAAATGTAAATGTTACTTCCCTTAGGAGATCTTTTCTTTCTAGTCTCTGGTACAGGGTAGATCTATATTTATTAAATAAATATAATAGGTGATTTAAAAATTTCAGATATTATCTAAAGTTTCCCCTAGATTAATTTGGTAGATCCAAGAGAGATGAGAGGTTGTAAATAAAAGGTAGGGGCCCTAAAAAGGCTACCTTGAGAAGCCAGTGGCAACTGTTGTCTATTTTGCAGTTTTCCTGAAGACAACCCTGGGTGCTATCCCTTCTAAGCACAGTCAAAGAGTTACCTGACTTACTTCCAGAGAGAGAGAGAGAGAGAGAGAGAGAGAGAGAAACAGATACCAATGAGCAAAAAGCTCATTTTGCCTCCTTCACCAGGCCTCCCACAGGGAGTGTTGTGGATTCACACAGCTATGAACCAATGCAAACTCTCCGAGGGAACAGCTAGAGAGGAAATTAATTAACCCCTGCCATGGTTTCCTGGTGGGGGGCCGGGAATTAAGCTGTCACTCCTCCTGGATGTGTGGATCGGGCCCCTCTCTGTGGCTGTCTTAGATTCTGAACAGAAGCCCATCTTCCCTACCTCCTAGGTGCCTCGGACTGAGAACACTGCCCTGAGCAGGTAAGAGGGGTATTCCCTTTCAGAAGCCAAATTGCACCCTACTGCCCCTGGTTTTTAGGGTTGGAAACTCCAGAGAAACCTCTTTTAGGAGATGCAGAGTCAGCTACCCGTAGCTAAAGTAATGCGATTTGCAGAAATCTTGATGAAGTAGCGGTAGCTGTGGACACCAAGGAAACTGTCCAGCATTTGGGATTCTGCGGCATCTAGACCATTGTTAGTTCTCCAAAGGGAGGCTCCTGCCATGTGAATTCAAAGCTGCTGAGAGCTTCACTTTTAATGAGATCTTTCAAAAGGGATAGCTCAAATGGTCCATAAGAATCATAATGTCAGGTGGATTTCATGGTCTAGACAGATCTAACATTCCCCCCCCCCCCTTTTTTTCTTTAAGGTTCCCGCATAAACCAACAGTAATAAAAAAAACCCCTAAATTTCTGGGAAGGGATTGATTTATTAATAGAAGCTACTGGTTTTCTGCATTGATGGCCCCCGGGACTTTTGCTACATGGTTATGATGACTGACTTTCCCCACCAAGCCTCCAGAGCTCCCAGCAGTCAATTTATCAACACAGGATGACAAGTCCTTTGTTGTTCTCTGGAAGCTTTGGCTCTTGAGAACTACTCAGGGTTTTAGGCTAGGAAGATGCCTTTGGGAGAGCATGCTTACATGTGGTAGTACATCTGCTTAAAAGATGCTGGATCTTTTGAAATTGTGATAGAACCAACCTCTTACTCCTCCCCCTCACCCAAGGGAGTATGTTTCTTTCTAGAACTTTCCAAGAGCTGATCAGCTGGAAATAAAATCAATTTCTGGCAGCCCGGGACGGCAGGAGTTTAGTTTGCGTAACCCAGACGTTACCACATGGCCCAGCTTGTGTGCAAAAGGGAATCCACATTCATACGAATAGCTGAGATTTCCTACTTGTACTAGATTTCCAATACTGCTGTAACAAATTACCCCACATTTGGCCATTTAAAACAACACATATTAATTCTTTTGTAGTTCTGTAGGACAGATGTCCCATTCGGGTCTCATTGGGCTAAAATCAAGGTGCCAGCAGGGCTGGTTTCTTTAGGAAACTGTAGGGAAGAATCTCTTTCCTTGCTTTCTTCACCTTCTAGAGACTGTCCTCATTCCTTGGCTAATGGCGCCTTCTTACATCGTTCCAACTCCTGTTTCTGTTGTCATTTCTCTTACTCCTTTGGCTCTGATGCTCTCTGCATCTCTCTTACTTATAAGGATTGTTGTGATCCCACCAAGTCCACCTAGACAATTCAGGACAATCCCCTCATCTCAAGATCCTTAACTTGGTAACATTCACGAGTCCCTTTTGCCACATAAAATATTCATAGATTCTGGGGGCTAGGACATGGACATATTTGGGAGGGCCATTATTCTGCCTGCCACACTATCTTGCTCCCATTTGTTTATAAAGGACCTTTCACCCCTGCAGTTGTTTCTATCATGTTATTTGGAGTTCCTTAGGAGTGCCCCGACCCCCGACCAGTTGCTCACAACAGATTCCCCCTTGTTAAGGTTGGCTGCTCCTCAGAAAGTGAGCTAAGGAAGCTTTGCCATGGCACTAAAATGAGAACTCCAAGGCCTGGGCCTGGAATGTGGGCCTCCCAGAGCAGTGATGGATCCCACGGGAGAGATGTGGAGAATGGCCCTGGGCTGCACCTTGTCATGTAGGCCCCACAAACTATTGTGATAGGAGTTCTTCAAGACTGCTCTTGAAAATAGCTTCTGGCTCTAACCCTCTCTTGACAGGGATGCAAAACCAATCTAAGAGGTCACGTGGGGTTCAGGTATAGGCACAGTGCCAAATTTAGCTCCCAGGACATGCCAGATACCATGGTAGTTACTGGGGATGCAGAGCTGAAAGACAGTTTCACCTCGTGAGGCCCCTCACAGTCTGCCTATAAGGGAAACCTTCTCAAGCTTTAATGAGCATAGGAATCACATGGGAATCTTGTTAAAATGAAAATTCTGGGGCGCCTGGGTGGCTCAATCAGTTAAGTGTCCAATTCTTGATTTCAGCTTAGGTCATGATCTCAGGGTTGTGAGACTGAGCCCCACATTGGGCTCCATGCTGGGTGGGGAGCCTGCTTGGGATTCTCTCTCTCTCTCTTTCTCTGCCCCTCCCCCCTCAAAAAAATAAAAAAATTCAGATTCAGTAGGTCTGAGGTGGGCCTGATGAGTCTGCATTTCTGATATTTCAAGTAGCAAGGGTCTAGGGGAGACCAATGATTAATCATGATATGATCTGGTAAGTGTTTTGCCACCAAATCCACAAATGTTGTGAACACAAAAGAGTACATCTAGCCAAGGCTTGGCGAAGGAGGGGGCATGATTTCTAGAGGAAATGACATTTGAATAGAAGTTTTCCAGGCAAAGATTCGGGGGAAAGGATGCAGGCAGACAGAACAGCACGTACAAGGGAGGGAGACAGGAGAGTTCTAGAACTGCAAGAATCAAACAATGCCAGTAGCAGAGGTGAAGGATGAGGGAGTGGCACGAGATGAGTGATCATGTAGGACCTTGTACCCCAGGCTAAGAAGTTTGGGCTTCATTGGATAAGCAATGGGAAGAAGTGTTTTTTTTTGTTTTTTTTTTAATTAAGGGAAAGGAGAAAATGGAGACAGAATTATCTCTGTTATGACCCATTCTGGGAAATGTGCCCTTTGTTTTGATTGGCAAATCATAGGGCAATTAAATGAATGACAGGAAACTTTGGCTTTAAAAAATAGACCTTATTTAGAGCCTATGGGCATATCAGGGCACTGCCATATTTGAGGTCAGCCAAGCTCTGTTCCATTACAGAATAGTGGCCAGGGCCGAACCAGGTCCTGACCATTGGAAATGAGCCTGGGTGCATGGATGGCATGGGGGTGAGGGAGAACAGGACCTGCTCTACTGGCCAGTGAGAGACACTGTCTCAAGGTCTAGCTTTCACACCTCTTCCTCTCACATCTTTCATGTTAGTCTCAACAGTAACCTAGTCAGCATATCACCTCTTTAAAGGTGCCACGTCTGGAGGGTATGCAGGGGGCCAGCACTCAGAACTCAGTCCCCCACCCCAACCCTCCCCAAAGATCAGAATGCAAATCAAATATATTTAGGTAATGGTAGTTACTCAAAGTTAAACAGTTCCCTTAACTGCAGACTTCTCAGAAGCTTAAATATGCTAACAAACAATATGACTTTCCAAGAGGGAGCATCCCTCATGTTTCTGTAGAGGACAGCTGGGAACATACTTCTCCCATCCATGCACATCTTCCTAGTCTCTGAACTTCTTTCTTATACTTCTATTTCTAATACAAAATAGGACACTTATTTATATTATAGTTAATCTTCTTTTTTCAAATGTGCCAAATGTTCTTTGAGATCAGGAATCAGATATACTTAACTTCTCATCCCCTCTGCTCCCCATCTCCATAAATACTCAAACTAAAATTTCTTTTCCTAAGTCCAGCTATGAGTCACTAACCTGGATCTAGATTTTAGGTTGAGGCCAACATTGCATTCTCTCCAGAGAGAATTTCTTGTAAGCAACTTTTTAAGATAGGGTAGTTAAAAAGAAAACAAATCAAAACACCAAAAAACTTCTGTCTTATCACCATCGTATAAAGAGAACTGAACTATTGAACCTTTTCAAAAGACAATTTCAAAACTAATTCTTGCCTCTTAAAGAGATTTTAAGACATTCAGATGAGTAGAAAGAACAGAAGATTGTGGCTCAAGCACATCAATTGCTAAGATTTTGGTTACTTACTTAAAAATGTTTCCCTACCTTTATACTTAATGTATTGACATGAATTTATGTATGTATGTATGTATGTATTTACCAAGCTTCTTTCTGTGCCCAACAGAGCAGGGTGACTTGGTGCTGCTGGAAACAGTTCAGACTGTACTAGTCTTGCCAGTTGGCCCTGGTTGTGGCACATTATGCTACGTTACAAGAGAACTAAGAGAAAGCAGAGCTCTTCTTAGGAAGATGATCTTCAAATTGGAAAGGAGCAACCCAATATGACTGAGAGATTTGTGTGTTTCACTTGACATAGGAAGAGAAGAACAGGGATGCCCGGGTGGCTCAGATGGTTAAGTGGCTGCCTTCAACTCAAGCCATGGTCCTAAGGTCCTGGGATCGAGCCCTACATGGGGCTTCCTGCTCAGCGGGGAGCATGTGTCTCCCTCTCCCTCTGCTCCTCACCCAGTTCATGCTCTCTCTCTCAAATAAATAAATAAAATCTTTAAAAAAAGGAAGAAAAGAACAGGTTAGTTGAGGAGGGAAAAGGATGATGATAATTATGAACAAGTCTTCAAGGCTCTGACTATTAAGGTCTCAGGAAATTTAAAAGAACTGTGAACACAAACACTGAACCATGCCAATAATCTTCGTGGAATCACAGAAAACTGGAGAGATGGCCAAAAAAAGTCGACAAAGCAGATCTACTCTGTCCACAGGGTATGAAAGGATAAGGGATGTCTGAAACTGTCCTTGGCAAAATTTCTGGATGAATTTTTTAAGTGGATGGCTTATAACTAATTGGAAAATTAAGTGGAGATCACCAGGAGCCAACATGGGTGTGTTACAAAGATATATTCTAAATCAACCATTCCTTTTGAAATAATGAGATTTAAATACAACTTGTCTTATGTCAAGAGATAATAGCCAAAATCTGTGTGCTGATGAATATTCAGCATATATGTGACCTCAACTGATCCTCATATCTTCATAACAGGTCTTGAGTCAGGTATTATTGATGATTTTGACCTTCATTTTACAGAAAATAAAACTTTAAAAAATGGAATCTTAGAGAAGTTAAGTAATTTATACAGTCTTCCTCAGCTAGTAAATTATGGAATTTGAAGAGGTTTTCTGACCCCAGGGCCTATACATATTTCTTACTCATTCTTACTCATACTCTTACTTTATACTCTCTGAAGATAATTGCGTATCTTGATTTCAGCTAGGCAATGGCCAAATCCTTACTGATATTCTCATGTAAAGTATGGGGCATAATGGATGATTACAAGTATATTGCATTGTATTGTAATCAATGTAATCAATAGATATTGATTTATAGATTGATGTCATCTCAGAAAGCATTCTTTGGTCATATGTATGCTGAGCTCTCTCCTTTGTCCAGTTTTGTTCAATAACTTTAAGCAATAGATAAAAACATGAACAACACATATATCAGGTAATATTAGCACACTCTGCAACTCACATGTATCAAAATACAATTTTCTTCTTTTTCTGTATTTGAATTCAACTTTTCTCTTAAGTCCTAGGGCTCACAACCTATTCTATTCCATTTTGTTATGGCTGATTTTTTCCTAGTCAATTTAAGTGTCATCTCAGTCTTAATTCAATTACTTTGGAGTAAAGCATGGGTTTTTCAGGATTGCTTCCCCTTCTCTCTCCTCCTTTCTTTCTTCCAGAAGATGTCTGTGTACAGAGGGAAGGTTTCATAAATAACATCATAGCCACAGGAGAAGGGCTGTCTGGCCTCTATGTACTTGTCCAGTCTCTGTTGGTGATAAAACACATCCCATGTGGTCTCTGGCCAAGGACCAACATCTGCTGATACATGAAAATCTTATCACAGCCTTCAGTCATGATGGCCTCGTATTTTGGGCCTTCTGTCCATCCATACACCAGGCCACTTCATTCCCTTTGTCATCTTACTGGGGCACGTGGGGACTTCTCAGTTACCAGTGGGCTCTGCTCAAGCTGTAGGGAATGAGATGCATTATCTCAGATCATCATCCTGAAGACATTCCAGTGCTCTGCACCACAGGGCAAGCCAGGTATGAGTGTTTGCTTTCCCAGCAAGCAAGGCACAAATCCTCTGTGCCCCAAAAGTCTTCCCCTACCTACTCAGAATTTATATGGTCTCCTCTTTCTTCCAGCTGCCCTCCACCCTTGAACATCTAAGTTGAGATATTAGAAAACCTGGTAGGAAATGAGGGAATGGAGGTGGTCACTCTAATCCTAGCTCATCAGGCTGGAGGTCTGCCATATGGAAAGGCATTTTTCAAACTACAAAGCAAAGTCCCCAAGTGATAGAAATGTGATTTTGGACACACGTCTGTCCAACCTCAAACTGGCCTTCAGTGTCATAGAAGTATATTACTGGTTCAACTTCAAGGATAATTGTACTTGACACATGGTTGATCCTCAGTGAATTGTTGCTATTCTGAGAATCCTCCTAGGTATTTGGGTTGAGAATACACCTGCTGACTTGCTTGGGTTTCAATAAGAAACCCCAAATCTCCCAACCTGCCAAAGAACCTGAGCCCTACCTGACACATTTCCTAGCATTTACATTTCAGAAAAGACTTCTGGAAGCATCAGCTCTTTCTTTCTTACAAGTGATTTGATGTCCATGTCCCTGAGTGTCAGAAGTATGCCTGGTACTGAAAAGGTAGAGGCAGGGGTCGATGTCAGATGGGCTGGGAGGGCTCTTCTAAGTTTACCTCCTGGGCATAAGACTATTCCTCTTTATCAGCAGTTTTCATGTTGGGTTTGCCATTTTGCAAAAGATGGCTGCAGAACGTGAGTTCCTGAGGGGTGAGGTAGGGGAAGTTGGATAAAGAAAACCCACGGTTAGCATTTGTCTCATTAAAATCTGTCAAAGCCAGAGGAACAGAAGGCAGCAAAGAGCTAAAATCAGATGTCACTAGCTTTCAGAATATGTTGACATGTGGGGGAGCAAACTGTAGTGACAATGTGCCCTTCAGCTGCCTTGGCTCTCAGCTGGTAATAATAAAGCCCTTTGCAGGCGGCACGGGGGGAGGCAGACAGCAGTCTAGCACCCGAGGACAGGGGGTGCGGAGGACAGTTACAGTTGATGGCTACAGGACCCTGACAATGACTTTATTGCCTTTTAAGAAACATTTTGCCCTGCCAAAATCGGCATAGGAAAACCAGTGTGATTCTGTTTCTAAGAAGAGCTGTGGATCTGGGTATACCATGAACAGTTCAATTCCTGCACCTGTAAGGTTGAAAATGTTTAAGCTTATAATAGAGAAATACACAGAATCTTACCAATCCAGACTCTATAATTAATACTGGATGCTATAAATGATGGAGTAATTAATTACCTAGAATGGATGAAGTAGCATATTGGCTTAGAAAAAAGTAATGCAGTCTAGTGGAAAAATATGGACCCCTGAGGTAGACAGAGAAGGGTCCAAATTCTGGCTCTCCACTTACTGTTTCCTTGGGCAATTTATGTAATTTCTCTGTGACTCGATTTCCCACATCTTCAAAATAAGAATTCGTATTTCTTGCTTTCAGGTTATTGTGAACATTTACTGTATATGGTGTAATCAGCACTCAATAAATGTTAGTTTTTGTTAACCTTGCCTTGCCTATTTTCTTTATATTTCAAATATATTTAAATTAATTTATTATTTACCTGAAGCTTTAAGGAGCAACTTAAGACTTGAAGCTACTATAGGTGCTAATTTGGTTCCCAATCATACAGCTTACTGCTGGTTCCAAAACCACCATACACTTCCTCTCAAGATTGGATCAGATCATATAACTAGAGCTGACACCTCTTCCTGGACTCCTGTTCCTCAGGAAAAAGGGTCATTTGTACCCCTTTGGCTACTCTGATCTGAGTCTTTGGAGTAGGTATTGTTCTGTTGCTGCAGAGAAGACAGAGCAGCTCCTTGGGGAGAAATAATTTAGAGAAAGGAAATGAATATTTCCTTCTAAAGACGGTGAGCAGTAAATACGGTACTAGCATTGCTTCTAGTGACCACTGAAAAAATCAGAAGTCAGGAAGTATGGAAGTATGGTCGGATAAAGTATTTTTTATTTTTGGAAGTTTATATAAAAAGTCTTATGAGAGGGGTGCCTGGGTGGCTCAGTTGGTTGAGCTGGGGTCCCACTCTTGATTTCAGCTCAGGTCATGATCTCATGGGTCCTGAGATCGAGCCCCGTGTCGGGCTCTACGCTCAGCACAAAGTCCGCTTGAGATCCTCTCTCCCTCTCCCTCTGCTCCTCCCCCCTCCCCCACTCTCTTTCTCAAAATAAATAAATAAACCTTTAAAAAAAGTCTTATGAAAATATAAAACTGAAATCCACACGTGTATATTTAACAAATGGCTATATTATGAAGAATAAGAGCAAGTGAAACGAGTAAAGCACTTCACAGAAATGAGTAAAAGTACATACCAATTAATCTAATATTGGCTACGGAGACAGATGGTCAAAATAACCATGCTAATGGTTGGAAATAGACGTTTCTCTGAATCAGTGAGTCCTTTTTATGAGATTTATTTATTTATTTATTGTGAATATGCATTTTTCTTTGTTCTCTGAGTATCCTGCCTGCCCCTCCAGATCTAGCTGAAGAAATTTGGAAGAACAATTCTGATTGGACAGCTTGGGTCAGCTGCTGTTGCTTTCCTGAACCCTGCCAGCCCTATCCAGCCCTGCCCCAGGGTAGGTAATAGTTCTTTAGAGTGAGTGCTATGCTCCTTTCATGAGTTATAATATTGCCTCTTCTCTGAGTATCAGATTGTTGTGTGCTTGAAGGTACAGCACAGGGGAGCCATTTCACCTGGGTTGGATCCTGACTCCTTGACCTACTAGCACTGTGACCTTAGGCAAGGTGTTAAACCTCTTTCGGCCTCAGTTTCCATATTTATAGAATGGGGATAAGGATATTCCTGACCTCATGACACTTAGGTGGATATTACATGAGTTCATGCATCTAAAGTACACTTAGAAGAGTGTCTAGTACACACTAAGTGTTTAAATAAACATTACTACTATTAAAACACATGAGAAAAAAAAACATATGAGGAACAATAGATAGTAAGGAAGTTCTCCATAATTTTCTCTGCTTCTCCATCCACCCTGTTCATCTTCCACTTTAGATAGCTATTAAAAGTTTAGTGTAGGGGTGCTTGGGTGGCTCAGTTAGTTAAGTGACGGAGTCTTGATTTTTAGCCTCAGGTCATGATCTCCAAGTCCTGAGATGGAGCCCTGAGTCTGGCTCCGTGCTCAGCAGGGAGGCTCCTTAAGATTCTCTTTCTCTCCCTCTGCCCCTTCCCCCCATTTGCATGCTTGCGCTTGCTCTCACTCTCTCTCTCAAATAAATAAATCTTAAGGAAAAAAAGTTGAATGTATATTTCTCCAGAATTTTAATGCTTATATTAGTACATCTGTATTTATAGATTTTGCAACATGCTTTTTTTCATTTAACATCTTTCAACTTCAATACATTAGAGTTCAAGACTAGTTATTTTCTCAAACTAGTGAGGGATGAATAGACATGGAGGTAGAATTTATACTCAAAGTAGACCAAGACTATAGTCATTAATGTCTACTAGCAGCTCCCTCATTTATATACCTGGCTGAACTCCTGTAAATAAAATTTATGCATGTTCAACAGCTCCTATGGCTGGCATTTCTCATCTGCAAAATAGTACACTATGTTCCTAAGACATTGCTGTTTCCAGACCCTTCCATAGTTTATTTCTGGGGGGAGATTACAGGAAGTTATTTTAATGACTACATTCCTGAAAAGAGGTTTCTTACTACTCTCCTAAACCTTTGTTGACCTTTCTTTTTGTACTTGAAATTTCAGTTCAAATAGTCTGTGATTGGACCACAGAGTGTTGATTCTTTCTCTGTGGTTTGATTCACCATCTGATTCAGGTAACTAAAATCACAGCTATAACTTTATAAATCAGAAATCATTTGACTTTAACTTAAAATTAAATCAGAAGATATTAGAAAAATGGCTTTACTCAGAAAAATGGCTAATTTGGGGGCCGAATAGAAGACAAGACTGGTTATTCTAATTTTAAGCTTCTTATTTGATCACAGGACAAACTGGAGCTTCACTGAGGCTCTAACCCAAGAAGCAAAAGCTTTCAACATAGTGCCTCTAAGGTTAAGAAAGAAAAAATCCTAGTGCTATTGTACTTCATGGAATCCTGTGACTTGTCCGTGCTTCTCTGTTGTTCACACTCAATGAGTCCTCACTTTATCTTTCTGCCCTTCCAAATCCTCCATATCTTCCTATCTCAGATCAGACTCCCTCCATGTTCTCTTCCCCAACCTTCTTGGACTTTGGTTTCTCTCTAGCTTGTAACAGCTCCTTGAGTCCTTAGTCCAGTTAATTTATCCCTCCATCATTCAGTTATTCATCCAACAACAGGGCCTGGAGCACAAAAGTGAGTAATGATTTTCAACATAACGGAACTTACAGTATAGTTAGATTATCATAAAAAAATAATATAGTGATAGGGTATAGTGAGTGGTATAATTAATTCATAACTGAGGGTTTTCTCTCTCCTAAAAAGATTTTATTTTATTTTTTTCCTAAAAAAGATTTTAAAGTGTTTTATTGTTTGCTTGCTTGCTTTCTTGTTTTAAGAAAAATATAAGCCAGATTCTTTGTATTTAAGATACAGAGAATACTTGAAGGGTTTCTAGTACATCCTGTATTATATTTGAAGTTACATAATCATTTTCCCACATATATTCCTTTTTAATTTTTTTAAATTGTGGTAAAATATACATAATATTTATCATTTTAACCATTTGTAAGTATACAATTCAGTGGCATTAAATACATCCATAATGTTGTATAGCCATCTCTACCATCTCTAACCCAAAATGTTTTCATCAGCTCAGTATAAACTCTCTAGCCATAAAACACTACCTCCTTAATCCCCTGTCCCCATAGCACCTGGTAATCTTGATTCTATTTTCTGTGTCTAAATTTGCCTATTCTAGGGATCTCATATAAATGCAATCTTACAATATTTGTCCTATGTCTGGCTTATCTCACTTAGCATAAAGTTTTCAAGGTCCATCCAAACTGTATAATGTACTAGGACTTTATTCCTTTTTGTGACTGAATAATATACCATTTTATAAATATACCACCTTTAAAAATTCATTCACCTGTTAATGGACACTTGGGTTGTTTCTGTTTTTGGCTATTGTGAATAATGCTTCTATAAACATTGGTGTACAGTATTGATTTGAGTCACTGCTTTTAATACTTTTGGACATATACCTGGGAGTAGAATTGATGGGTCATATGATAGGTTGATAACTTTTTGAGGAACCACAAAAGTGTTTTCCACAGTGGTTGCCTCATTTGATATTCTCACCAGTAATGCATGAGGTTCTTGTTTCTCTACACTCTTGCCAACACGTTATTTTTTGTTTTTAAAAAAATTATACCCATCCTAGTAGATGTAAATTGCTATCTTTTGTGGTTTTTATTTACATCTCCCTAATGACTAAAGATATTAAACATCTCTTCATGGGCTTATTGGCCATTTGTGTATCTTCTTTGGAAAATGTCTATTCAAGTTCTTCGCCCATTTTTTTTTTTTTTTTTTTTAAGATTTTATTCATTTATTTGAGAGAGAGAGAATGAGAGACAGAGCACGAGAGGGAAGAGGGCAGAGGGAGAAGCAGACCCCCCGATGAGCAGGGAGCCCGATGTGGGACTCGATCCCGGGACTCCAGGATCATGACCTGAGCCGAAAGCAGTCGCTTAACCAACTGAGCCACCCAGGCGCCCTCTTCGCCCATTTTTGAACCAGGTTTGTCTTGTTTTGTTTTGTTTTAAGAAAGACAGTTGGGGAGGGGCAGAAGAAGAAGGAGGGAGAGAATCTTTTTTTTTTTTTTAAGATTTTATTTATTCATTTGAGACACAGAGATATATATAGAGAGAGAGCATGAGCAGTGGGAAAAGCAGAGGGAGAGGGAGAAGCGGACTCCCCGCTGAGCCAGGAGCCTGATGTGGGGCTCGATCCCAGGACCCTGGGATCATGACCTGAGCCGAAGGCAGACGCTTAACCATTTGAGCTACCCAGGCGCCCCGGAGGGAGAGAATCTTAAGCAGGTCCCATGCCCAACCTGGAGCTTGATGTGAGGCTCGGTCTCACAACCCCAAGATCATGACCTGAGCTGAAATCAAAAGTTGGACACTTGGGGCACCTGGGTAACTCAGTTGGTTTGGGTGTGTCTGCCTTCAGGTCAGGGTCCTGGGATTGAGCCCCGCATCAGGCTTCCTGCTCTGTGGAGAATCTGCTTTTCCCTCTGTCTGCCACTCCCCCAGCTTGTGTTCTCTCTCTCTCTCTCTGACAAATAAATAAATAAAGTCTTCAAAAAAAATGGACACTCAACCAACTGAGCCACCCAGGCACCCCTAGGGTTTTGCCTTTTGTTTTAATTGTTGTTGCATTATAGGAGTTCTTTATATTTTCTGGATATTAATCCTTTATCCAATATACGATTGTGCAACCATTTTCTCTCATTTTGTAGACTTTTAGTTTTCTTAATTGTGTTCCTTGATGCACAAAAGTTGTTAATTTTGATAAAGCCAATTTATGTAGCTTTTCTTTTGTTGCCTATGCTTTTGGTGTCATATCTCGTAAGTTCCCTTTAAGCTTTTTATTTTGAAATAATATTAAGCTTATAGAAAAGCAGAAAGAATAATACAGAGAACTCCCACATACTCTGATTGGCCAATTTTTTGCATTTTGTCGCATTTGTCTTGACTATCATCTATCATCTATCAGTATTCATGATTACATTTTTTTCTATACCATTTGAGAGTCGGTTGCATGCATCATATCCTTTTATCCCTTAATACTTCAGTGTGTATTTCCTAAGAACAAGAATATTCTCTTATGAAACCAAAATATAGCTCTCAAATCCAGGAAAGTTAACATTGGTACAATGTTTTCATCTGTAGAACATATCCCAATTTTGTTAATTGTCCCAATACCTGTCCCTCGTAGTGTTTTTTCCCATCCAGTCAGGAATCTTCTATGTGGTTATTTTTATATGTATTCTTTTTAATTCCCATATTACTTAAGTTTTTATTATCTGGTTTGCCTGTATTAAATAGATATTATCTGTTGATATCCACCAATTACCTAGACAATGGCAAATGATCTTACTTGACTTTACCTTTTCTCCTTTTCTCTTTTTGGGGAGTTAATACTCTTTCTACTTTATTAGAACATAAAATGTTTAGAGATTTTTAAAATTTATTTGACAGAGTGAGACACAGCGAGAGAGGGAACACAAGCAGGGGGAGAGGGAGAGGGAGAAGCAGGCTTCCTGTGGAGCAAGGAGCCCAATGCGAGGCTCGATCCCAGGACTCCAGGATCATGACCTGAGCCGAAGGCAGATGCTTAATGACTGAGCCACCCAGGCACCCCTCTTTGATAACTTTTAAAGATTTTATTTATTTATTTGACAGAGACAGCGAGAGAGGGAACACAAGCAGGGCGAATGGGAGAGGAAGAAGCAGGCTTCCCGCCGAGCAGGGAGCCTGATGTGGGGCTCGATCCCAGGACCCTGGGATCATGACCTGAGCCGAAGGCAGATGCCCAATGACTGAGCCACCCAGGTGCCCCAGAATATAAAATGTTTAAATACTACTTTTCATCTCATGTCCTTACCATTGTTTTAGTTCTATCTCTACAATTAAATATATGTTTCATTGATCCTTTTCCAAAAAATTTCAGTTATCTCTTGGTTAAAAGAGGTTTGCTCTTCAGTACATCCAAGAGGGTTAAAATTGGTTCCTGTGGCTATATTACACTGGCATGTAACCTTCCAAAGGACAACAGTACATAAACAGATACACAGGATAGGTGAGGTATTAAAATTTCATGGTGTGGAATGCATGTCTAGGAATATCTAAAAAGGCTTTTTAGAGGAGCAATAATGGGAAAAAAAGATTGAGAAACATTGCTTTAGTGTGGACTCTTCAGGAATGGCTCATGTGTATAGTATTCCCTGAGGTGACTGATATTCAAAACTGTTTTCCTACAGCTTTGACACTTGAAGCAAAGCTTGGTTAATTATAAAATTCTCAACATGCACTTCATTCTGTGAATTTCTTGAATATTCAACCTCACTGTGGCCATGTTTTGTATGTTGCTCTTGACAATGTGATGTCAGCCTAAGTTTTTGCCCTCACAGATAATTTGATCATTTGCCTGAAGGCCCTGATGATTTTTTTTTTTTGGTCTTCAAAATATAATATTTTTACTAGTATAGGTCTAGAAGGGTGATTGAGATCATTCTATGTCATTTTTTCCAGATATATTGTGACCCTTTCAATATATAGTTTCAAATATTCTTTTCTTTCTGGAAATATTCTTTTATTTACTTGGGTATAATATAAGTATTTACTTTGACTCCATAGTTTTGTTTTCCTCCCTCAGAGCCTCCAGTTATATGCAGGTTGGACCTTCTTTGCCTTCTTTACTCTCTGATCATTTTTACTTCTTTCTTTTCTCATTTTCATTCTCACTTGTTTTCCTCTCTTTCCTCAAAATCTTATTAACTTTTTATTTTAACTGATTCTCCCTTGTGCAACTAGTTATTTATTCCTCATTTCATGACTTTGTCTTTTTCAAGTTCTTTTCTGAATTCTAGCGATTCTCACTGCATTTCTTTCTAGTTTTTTTTTCTATGGCTGTTTTAGTTTTTATATTTCTCATTATAGGCATTAAAAAAAATCTGAAAAAACCTCTTTAAATGATTGCTTACAGCTATTTAATTTACTTTGGAGGTTAGTTATTGTTTTTTCTGCCTTATGGTTTATTGGGGAGAATTTTCACCTAGAACCCAGTTTTTGTTTGCTTATATTCTTCTTAAAGGATCTTTGCATAAAACTGGATTGCTTTTTTAGATTTCATTTTTAGGTAGCTTGTGGTTAAGTTTCAAGAGTGGCCTCTTTAGTATTACACAATTTCTCTAATGGAGGATGCTGATGGTGGTAGATGTAAGAAGAAAGATGGTGTATCTTATTTCTCTAGTTTCTGTAGGATCCTTTATTTTGTATTTCTCCTTTTTTCTTTCTTTCTCATCACTGCTATATCTCCAAGGGTCACAGTATTTTCCATATTTATCAAATTCTCCCAAAGAAGCAAGGTTTCTCTGAAATTGCCATCTCTAACATGTCTCACTTTCAAGTCCCTTCCTATAGGCATTGTTTGGAACATCAAGTCCCAGATCATTCAGCATTTAATGTTAGATTTTATCTTTTTGAGTGTGTTTTTTTTTCTGTGTTCCATCCAAATACTCTACTCTTCTCCTTTTCATGGAGTCTCTCAAGCCATTTTATTCTATTCTCTGCATTCGTAAACATGTTGTAAATGTGGAGCTCTGTGGGAATTTGAAAACTGGTGTTATTATGCATAACTGAAAGTTTGTGGTATTTTGAGGTATTGTTAAATGTAGGGGTCATGCATATTTCCTTATTCCCTCTTGCTGATCTTATAGTTTTGTACGGAGATTTGATTCAAGTGGTGATAATTATCCTTAATAGAAACATACTTTTTCATTTTAACACAACTGATGTGTTTTTTATTTATGCTGTGTCTTCCCTACTTATTTATCAAAGTTGTGAGGACTTACTAGATGTTTAACAAGTGAATTGATAGTAAAAATTATAATGAATGTTTTTAAAAATCATTTTTTATTGTCTTAGTGCTTTGCTTAGAAGTTATAGTAGCTTTAGTAGACATCCTAGTCTCAGAGCCAATCATTTCTCATGATGGCCACTTTTAATTGGAAAATCAATTGCAATTTTGAGTCTGGTGAATAGAGAGATTTCCTTTCTTTGCCTTGGTCTTGATCTTTGTGCTACTGACTTGGGAAAATGTTAATTGATGTGTTGCAATATTGCAGCAATAGTTACCTTTAAATTGAAATAACTTTCTTGTACTTAGTGCTAGGAGGACAGTACAGAGGTGCAAGACTCTACTACATAGATAAACTTTAGATACTGGTGGGGCATTAGGTAGGTGGAAGAGCATGTGTGGGATTCAGTACGAACAAGAAAGGAGAAGAAAACTGTATGATGCCACTGTCAAACAAAAGGAAGTTTCCTTTCTTCTGAATTACTAGAGAGAATTCAGCAACTGGGTGCCTTGGGTGGACAGATGATGAATAAAAGATCTCATAAGGCCCATGGCTTCCAAGAAGGCAAGAGATAAAGATCTCAGAAAGAGGAGCCAGCAGGGAGGTGAGACTGGCTCTAGTGGATTAGAAAGATTAGGAGATGAGGACTATACTGAAAAGGAACTGAAGGGAATTCTCCTGGGTGATTTCATAGATTCACTGCATAATATGGAGTCTTGGGAAGCCATGAGGTTAAACACAGAATCAAATGCTTCCCAAGGCCTTGAATGTTTTCTCTGGAGAAGGAATATGGTACTAAGGCTTGTGAAATAAATTCGGTTTGCCTAATTAGGTCATCTAGGAATACTTAAGGTCTACATGCATTTTGCCCAAGTAATGTTTGACATGAATATCATATAATATTTTCTGTTAATTACATTTCTCAACATAACATTGTGGTAAGAGTGCTTGTATTTTATGAAATCTCAGGAGTAATGGTGAGGGAGAATGTGCCATCCAGCAATATTTCATGAAACTAATTACCTGAGGGAATTCAGGAATATTTGTGCAGATGAATACACTACACAGGTAATAAGCTCTTATAAAAGATGAAGTGTTCTAATTACAAAGCAATTATTATCATGCATGACAATTTTAAATTGCTCTCCTTATTTGGTGTTGTACTGAGTTTTTATTGGAAAGCAAAACAAAACAGATAAGTATTTGTCATTTATTTTTAGTTTCACTTTTCAATGACTCTTAACTCTTCTGGGACAGCTGGCATTTGATTTCAAATACTATTCAGAAACAAGTTTTATTTGTTTAAAAATGAAACTATGATGAATGTATATTTACCTTTCGTTTTTAAAATTACTATATCGATGGCATCTGAATAAGTTAGTAGGAGCTGCTCCAATTATGTGCTGCATTTTTCTGTAGCTTCTATTTTGCTTAATTTTCTTTCCATGCCTAAGGGCATATAATTTCCATCATTTGTTGTATGATTTCAAAAGTGTTTATAAAATATTTCTTTCAAACTTTACAGAAGAAAGGTAAACATTCACAGAAACCACACATGCTTGGCCTCTGTTTTTTATTGTTGTTACAATTCCTTTAGTTACAACTGAAACAAAAAAAGGAAAAGTCTACAAAAATCTAAAGAACAAGAAATAAATGCTATCTTCTGTGATTGTGAGAGGATCTTGTTCTGTAATGTCAGCCAAAGGACAAACATTGTAGGAAGAATAAAACAAAAAATAAAATCAGAGACCAGTATTAGGAGTGTTTACCGTGTGTGTGCACGTGCAGGAGAGGTGTTATGAGGAGTATAAGTACATTTATTTTAAGTGATATCTGCTAAAATAACTAATTCAATGGAATCACTTGGTGAAATAGCAAGTTTTCTGTAGGAAGAGAAAACTTGGAAGTGAATTAACAGAAGAAAGGCATTTTAATTTATTTAATAAATGATAATTGTAATGCCCAATGTTAATTCTCTATGTAACAGCTAGTTGCTACCCTGGTTTTTTCATGTGGGGAGAGACAACAGCCCACATTAGGAATTAAAAATGCAGACCTTTGCTTCCCTGCCTTCCTTGGTGGTGGTGGTCTTTTGACTCTATTGTGGCCATTAAACATAAGGGGAGTTTGTTGGGGAGCATAGAGGAAATGTCTTTCTCCCTGATAAGAATAGAGAGACACTTGGGGAGAATTCCCTTGCTACTCTTGCCTTCCTTGCCCCATCCCCACCACCACTCTTCCCCGTCTCTTGAAGGTTGAATGAGAATATGGTGCTTGGAATGGCTGTGTCCATCTTGCAGCTATGCAGGAAGCCCTGACACTCTGAGGATGGTAGAGAGAAACACGCTTGGAATAGTTTGGATCCTTGATGTTGTTGAGTCACTGAATCAACCTTGAGACCACCTGCCTCTGGGCTTCTATTATTCAGGTCACTTTTAAAAAAAGATTTATTTATTTATTTTAGTGAAAGAGAGGGCAGAGGGAGAGAGAGAGAAAGAGAGAGAGCACATGAGCAGGGGGAGGGGCTGAAGGAGAGGGATACGGAGAGAATCCCTAGCAGACTCCCTGCTGAGCATGGAGCCTGACTCATGGCTCAATCTCATGACCCTGAGATTATGACCTGAGTCAAAATCAAGAGTTAGAGGCTTAACTGCCTGAGCCACACAGGCGTCCCTTGGGTCACTTTTTATTTTTATTTTTTATTTTATTTTATTTTTATTTTTTTTTAAGATTTTATTTATTTATTTGACAGAGAGAGACACAGCGAGAGAGGGAACACCAGCAGGGGGAGTGGGAGAGGGAGAAGCAGGCCTCCTGCCGAGCCGGAAGCCCGATGCGGGGCTTGATCCCAGGACCCTGGGATCATGACCTGAGCTGAAGGCAGACGCTTAACGACTGAGCCACCCAGGCGCCCCCCCTTGGGTCACTTTTTAATTACACATTCTATTACATGCAGCCAACCACATTTTAATTAAATAGGGTATCCAATTTTTCACATTTAAGAAGTACTAAAGTGGCAAAAAGCTAACATGATTATAGTTGCATCACAGGTTATTTTTTTACGTGACCAATATCTGCATTCATCAACTCTCCTTTTTTGTAACCCAACATCCGTGAATTTCTCTACAATCGTTGCAATTCCAGAGTTCTTAGCGCTCCTTCCCTATGGCATTTTTTCAACCCTCATGAAAAGCCTTTCACTGTGTCTAGCTTGCATTTTAACCCTCCCCAGATTCTCTATTTCTTTGCCATCTCTCCCACCAATCAACATGAAGCATTCCATTAGATCCAGAGGAGTTCTCTGCTTATGTACTCAGGGCTGTCTGCACCCAGTGTGATTTCCTCACTCCCCACCTTCATGTGTGTTTGCTTTCTGCTCAGGGATCACATGGTTTGATTTCATTATTATTTTAATACACACAGACCTTTTTAAGATCTAAGTTCCCAGAGAGGTGGGAATCATGTGTGTTTTCTCTAATCTGTTACAGGGTTTGAAATACAAAGTAACAGTACATGACAGACCAAATCAAACACATGGAATAGAAAATCCACATGTAGAACTGACCATGAAACCTGGATATATATTTGCCTAATTTATGTATAGCAACCTGCAAAGAGCTGCTGAATAACTAGTCTACTGATCACTGTTTTTGTTCGGTATTCACCCTTCTTTTCTAGTCAAAAATACTTATTAAAATATTTAAAAGCAAATATGCTTATATAGGAAATTTGGAAAAGGCAGATAAAAAGAAACACAAATCACCCAAAACCCTATACTCCAAAACAGTGTTGCTAACCTTTCGGTGTTTTACTTTCTCATTATTTTTTTCTTTGCATAGATTTCACTGGGAGTTTCTTTCTTTCTTTCTTTTTTAAAGATCTTATTTATTTGAGAGAGAGCGAGAGAGTGCAAGCACACACAGAGGGAGAGGGAGATAGAAAGGCAGACTCCCCGCTGGGCAGGAAACCCGATGTGGGGCTCGATCCCAGGACCCTAGGTTCATGACCTGAGCTGAAGGCAGATGCTTAACTGACTGAGCCACACAGGTGCCCCTCAGTGGGTTTTTGTTTGTTTGTTTGCAGCCATTAGCCAGGCAAAATCGAGGTGGTAGGAGAAACTAAAGGAGTGTATGTTAGGAAGGGCTCCCCCAAAACTCCTCCTGAGCCCCTAGTCATCAAGGAAGAATAATTACAATTTTGATTGCTTATTGTGTTCATGATGTCCTTGAGTTCTCAAAATAACACAGTTGTGAACCAATGTTATTCTTCATATTTTATTTTTATTTTTTTAAATTTTATTTATTTGAGAGAGAGAGGGAGCATGCGAGTGTACAAGTTGGGAAGGGATAGAGGCAGAGGGAGAAGCAGACTCCCTGCGGAGCAGGGAGCCCGATATGGGGCTCGATCCCAGGACCCTGGGATCATGACCTGAACTGAAGGCAAATGCTTAACCGACTGAGCCACCCAGGTGCCCTTATTCTTCATATTTTAAAGATGAGGTATGTAGGTTAGAGAAATTCAGGAGTTTGCCTGAGGTAAAGCAGCTGCTAAGTCCTGAAGTTTTTTCTCTGGTGCTTTTCTGCAATTACCAAACCATCAGAACCAGTGGGCAGTTGTTGGTCACTTGGTTCCAGTCCCTTGTATTTTATAAAGTAGACTATCAAGAAGAATGCCCTGGAAATGAATGTTCTTACTTGCTCTTTCTGGGTTCTTGTTAAGCTTTACTGCCAGTCTTTGGCCTCTGTGCCTTTTCCCTCTATGCAATCCATATGTGTTTGCGGAGCCCTTATTTAAATGAGCAGGACCTAGTACTAAACATCGTACAGATCACTCCAAATGGTGAACACCAACAATTGCTGAGATCCTAAATTCTAAGAGTTTTGAGGCACTCCTTGATGAAAGAAAAGGTCTTCGACTTAATGCTCCCTGTCTCAGGTGCCATCTTTAAAAGCAGGGCCATGCTCTGTGCCCCATCCACCTTTTAAACAGGGTGAACCTTTCAGGGCAGAGCAAAGAGGAGAGATTCTAGAGCCTACAACTGACAGAGGACAGCCAAGATCAGTTTTATTTGGCATGTGTTTGCTTTCTTAAGCCCGAATTGTAGTCAAAACTGGACACAGCTGTCGTTTCTCAAGGAGATTTCACTCCCAGACTGAATGTTTGGATTTCAGCTCATTGTTTAATAGTTCTAGAATTCAACTGGTCACCGTGAGGCAGGAAGGTTAGCACTCCATTAAGATGGATGGGGAAAGTTCACACCTCTCACTTTTATTTTATTTCTTTGCTTTTCTTTCCATTTGCCTGCATACTCAGCAAAGCTGAAGCCCATTCGCTACACAGTCTGTTTTTATACCCACTGGACTGAAAAGTTGATTTACTGAAGAACTTGGATTTTGCAGGAAAAGGAAAAATTCACAGAGAGTTTTAAAATCTGCAAAATACAACAGGATTATCAGAGGAATAAGAAATCTTATGCTAGATCCTTTGGTTTTTAAATCAATCCCCAAAGAGGTTTTAAACCTCACACACTTTTTGGATGGTTCTTCTGGACATCCCTATAAATGTTCTTCATAAAATATCTACTAAGAGGGAGAGCTAAAACCAGGATTTATGTGAACTAGTAAAGCCAGTGCGATTTTTGTTCAGTTAGCTTTTACGAATGTTGATCGGAAAGCATGGAAGGAAATTAACCTTCACTGAGTGCCTACTATGTGAAAGCATCATGCTAGGTATCAGGGGAGACCACGAAGTGTAACACCTAGTTCAGTCCGGTCCCTTTGCTCTGATGAAGAAAAAAACATACACGATTTTCTCTAACACAGGTCAGACTCTGAGAAGTGTTATACTATAGATTCCTGCAACAGGCCCATGGAGAAAAGGACAAGTTCACTGTGACTGAAACATTTCGAGAAGCTTCTTAAAGGTGAGAGTCAAAGGGAATTTGGGAGCTCTGGCAGGAGCAAGGTCAGCGGGGTGGAGGAGTTCTTTTAGTAAAGGGATTAAGGTAAACCAGCCTAGGTGGTATGGACAGTTGAGAACTCCTGTCAGTAACCTGTAGTGAATACAGCAGAGAAGGGCTTGATGTCCTTCAACCCCGTCCCCTCTTCCCAAACGTATGGGAAGTCTACATTCCCCAGCCTCCCTGTGGTTACATGAGATCATGTGACCATCCTTCTGCAAACGGAATGAAGGTAGAGTGATTGTAGGCCATCTTCCTCTAACTTTCTCTCTTTGCTTGTTGGTTAGCTGAACTCCTAGATTCCAACAAAGACCTCTGAAGAAGCCTTGGCATGTGGCAGTCCCATGCAATGGAAGAACCCAGTCTGCTGGAATCATTAAAGAGCAGGCTGCCCACCAAATACCTGATTAGGCTATGAAGTGAGCAAGAATCATTTGGTAAGCCACTGAGATTTGCAAGCTAGCATTAGAGTGGAGATGGTAAGGTTGAAAAGGTGGGTGTAAAAGGCCTATGAAACCCTCTGGAAGCAAGTCGGTTACAAGAATTAAGATAATACATTAAATTGGGCGCCTGGGTGGCTCAGATGGTTAAGCGTCTGCCTTCGGCTCAGGTCATGATCCCAGGGTCCTGGGATCGAGTCCCACATCGGGCTCCCGGCTCAGCGGGGAGCCTGCTTCTCCCTCTGACCCTCTCCCCTCTCATGCTGTTTCTCTCTCGCTCGCTCTCTAAAAAATAAATAAAATCTTTAAAAAAAAAAAGATAATACATTAAATTAAATAGAAATAAGTTCTGAATTTATATATGCCAGCGTCAGCAAGGAGCATAGGTCATTCTTTTCAGTGTGGATCTCTATGAGTCATGATTTTGGGGGCTCGTTTTATGTGTACAACTTAATTTGGGGTCTAAAGTAAAACTGTTGGGAAGGGGGGGTTTCAATAAAGAGGGTACTTGGGCATTTCATAGCTTACGGAAAGAGGAAAAGAACTCAGTGCTCTGTACGGGGGAGTCTAAAGCTGGTTGGCTTGGGACTACTTTAAAAATACATTTTAATGCTTTTTTGATTATGAGAGTAATATATATTCCTTGTAGAAAAATTGGAAAATATAAAAATATCAATGGAATAAAATAATAACCATTTGTAACCCTACCACATTCTGGTGTGTTTCATGCTAGTCTTCTTTGTATCTCTCTACATGTATCATATGTAATGTACGTATAAACCATTAAGTTACACCATTTGTACTATGTATAATATATAATCTGTTTTTGCCATTAAAATTCTTCATAAACTTATTCTAAATCGTTCTGTAATTTTTTCATTAGATGAATATAACATAATTTTTGGCTTTTCCCATAAAGTTGAACGCAATTTTTCCAGGGTTTTTTCTTTTCCTTTCCTTATTTTAACAAAAACAGATCTCATTATTCATAAATATTTGCCTGTTAATAAATTATTGATTATCCTTGATTATTTTTTTAGGATAGATTCCTAATAGTAGAATTCATGGTCAAAGAGTTTGAAAAATTGTGAAAGACACCAATGAGTATAGGAAGCCAGCTTCCTTGAAAAGTTACAGAAATTTGTTTTCCCGCTAACAGAATAGGAGATGACCTGTCTTACCATACTTTCATCTGCATTGAATAGTATCATTAAACAAAAATTATCTACTTTTTACAGTTTTCTCCACAGTCCAAAGACACAAAGATAGTAAATCCATGCTATATTTGCTAACTAATTTTCAGTTGCCAAAGAGGCTGTCTTCTGCTAAAGTGGGTACAAGTGTTTCATTTTAAGGAACCGTAAGTATCCCCTGATCATAGTATATAATGAGCTGGTTGCATTTAGTACAGGTTGGACTAAACTATGATGACAAACCATCTCAAAATCTCAGTGGCTTGTTAGACAGAATTCTATTTCTTGCTCAGTCTCCTTGTACTGCAGGTCAATAGTTGGTACTTTGCCCACTCATAATTGCTCTAACCTTGAGAAGGGAATATGGTAAATCACATTTTTTTTTAAGATTTTTATTTATTTATTTGAGAGAGAGAGCACATGAGAGGGGGGAGGGTCGGGAGGGTCAGAGGGAGAAGCAGACTCCCTGCCGAGCAGGGAGCCCAATGCGGGACTCGATCCAGGGACTCCAGGATCATGACCTGAGCTGAAGGCAGCCGCCCAACTGAGCCTCCCAGGCGCCTGGTAAATCACATTTTTGCTCCTGAAGTTTTTACCTGGAAGGGAATATGTCACTTTTTATAGGTCCTTGGCCAAAGTAAACCATATGACCACACTGACTACCAGGGTGTGGGAAAGGATGATGCCACCCTGGGCCCAGGAGCAGACCAGGAAATAGTCACTAGACAACACTAATGACTAGCACACCCGATTGACCTTTAACCTTTGAGGAAGAGGCTGCACCCATAGCTAACTACCTAGAGTGACTTCTAAAAGCGTTCCTTAGTGCTCTTTTCCCTTCTGAGCTTCTAAGACAAGGGTCAGCAAACTGTGGCCTATGGGGCCAAATGTGTCCTGTTGTCTGCTTTTGAATGGTTTAGGAGTTAAGAATGTTTACATTTTTAACAGGTTGGAAAAACTCCAAAGGAAAATAATATTGTATAATGCATAAAAAATTATGTGAAATTCATATGTGTGTCCATAAATAAAGTTTTACTAGGACATAGCCATTGTTACTTGTTTAGTATTCTCTATGACTGCTTTTGTGTTATAGTCGCAAAGTTGAAGACACTTACTATGCAGCCTATGGTCATTTTAATATGGCTGCCCCCCCCCCCATCACCTTTTGGGAAGTGATTATTTCCTAGATGTTTCAAATTCAGCTTATTAGATTCAAAACAAAAAAGGTTTTTAAAAATATCTCCTCAGGGTGCATGTGCGTAGTTACCAAGGCTATGGCTGAGCCATGGATGGAAAGAAGCATAATGAGAATTGAGACCCAACAGCCAAATCGGACTGGAATTAGAGATGAAGGCTATTGGAAGTACCCGGAGGCTGCCTAAATTAGACATCGCGGTGGTTAGCTAGACCATATCAGTTTCTCTCTGGGATCTTTCACCTTCCTGAGGATTTGTTTATATAAATCTGCTCAATGTTTTAGAATCGACCTGGATGCAAACATAAGCCCTCATTGCTTTCTGTTAACATTAAAACATAGAAAACAAAGGAAGGAAAGATGGGCTCCCTGAGTGGAGGAAAAAACCCAGGTTTTGCCATCTCCTTCCCCAGCCTATTGCTGCTGGAAGGTATCACTTTACTTTCAACTGTGATTTTAAAAAGATGTTTTGGATTTTTCCTCTGAGGTTTCATAAGCATTTAAATGGACTTGGCTTTCTGGGTGATTTACCAGCTGCACTGTGTGAGGTTTTCAGTGTATCATGCTCCATCCATTGTCAACATACTCCTTGTGTTAAAACTGGGATTTCGGAAGTAACGTGTTGATCCAGTGACGGAATGCCATTTCTCTTCATTTAGTGTCCAAGCAATAATGCGCCCAGTTAGTAATGCTAGGAACGAGATGGGAGGCTCAGACATACATATTCCAGCTGAGGTCAAGATCTATTCTTTTTAAATGTCAAAAATGACATTTCTAATACCCATGTATATGGATTCTATTTATTTGTGCACTTAAATTTACTCCTTTCTAATCCAGCTTCCACGGCTGCCAAAGGCTTGTTCTGAAAGGCATTTTCTTCTCAACTAGTCATAACTCACAACTACTTCTCATTGAAGGGGCTCTCATGGCTTCATGCCATAGTCAAAAGTATAGGAGGTTAGTTTCATCTAATTTCAGAGGGTAAGTTGGACCTGGGTTGGCAACAGACACCTCTGATAGCTGCTATTTTCCCTTTCTTCTCTTGAGATGGGTCCTTATTTCATTCTCTTTCTTTTTGCATTTGGCCAGTTTTCTTATAAAAGACTTAAAAAAGGTATTGAGCATTCTATGGCTTTCAGAAGGAGATCACTATTAGAATATTGTTTGCATGTAGACTTTTTTTTTTAAGATTTTATTTTTTTGAGAGAGCAAGAGAAAGACAGAGAGAGAGAGAGAGAGCGAGCATGAGTTGGGGGGGAGGGGCAGAAGGAGAGGGAGAAACAGACTCCCCACTGAGTAGGGAGCCAGACATGGGGCTCGATCCCAGGACCCTGGGATCATCACCTGAGCTGAAGGCAGATGCTTAACTGACTGAGCCACCCAGGCGCCCCTGCATGCAGACTTCTAATTATATGATGCATATGGACACATCTCACTAAAGATTAAGTGGCTGTGATTTCCAATCTAAGGATATATGATTTGAGGAGTGTACTCATGAGGACGGTGGGACAGAACTGTTGAAAGTTAGGTCACCCAGGAAAATCTAGGACATACAGTTATTCTGCCCATAGAGTATCTGCCTGACTATGTAGAACACAGGAGATGATTTGGGGCTGAAAAGAAATTGATATTGTGATAACAACAATAATGTATTATGGTCATAGAGCAGTCTCACTCATATTACCTCATTTAATACTCTCAAATTTCCTCTGAGACAGGAAGGCAAGTGTTATCCAAATTTCAGAAATAAGAAAATTGACTTAAAATGACTACATGACTCACCTAAGGAAGTCATACTGGATAGACATAAGATCTAGTTCTTTGCTCCTGGTTAATTGCATTCTTTTGTGATGCTATTTCCTCAAGACTGGTAGTATAAGGTACTGACCACAGGATATCCTCTGATGTAGGATGGCAGGTGGGTTTTTCTTTTAAAAATAAATCCTTAATTCAGATTAAGTCTTGAATCTTTGAGTTGGGTTCTTTTTGATCAAATCTTTATTGCACAGCTATACTGGACACTTGCCAAACTCAGGACTAGCTCCTTTCTCTAACTATGGCCCAATTTTTATTTCTTCTAAAATAAGATATTTTCAGACATCAAGAAAACAAAAATCCAGTCAAGTTATTATTATGTTGCCTATTTGTTTTTGTCTCAAAACTTTATACATTATTTATTCCTTACCACATGGTTTTCAGTCCTCTGTGAAATTTTTACCCCCCCCCCTTTTTTTAATATATGTATCTAGCAGATCAGGGTATCTCAACTCCAGAGGTGGGGATACTGAGAGGATTGGACATCTGATTCAAAGTAGAGAAGTGTTCTGGATCTTTTCATAATCTTTTGGGGGGGGGCAGAACTGATTGATAGCAAAGACATCCAAACAAGTCTATATTTCATTTGAGGAGGGTTCATGGTTGGGATTCTCTCTGTTCTTTAGAAGCAAGGTAAATAGCAAGTAAGGGCAACTTTTAGACAAAGGTTAATCCTTGGAACTTGGAAAGCATTGCATGTTCCATATATTATAATAAAATAAAATAAAAATCCTGAGAAAGGTGCTCTAGATCTTGGATTGATTTATATTAGAATAACATTTAACAAATTTTTAAATAATTACCTGGTTTTCACAAGGAGAAGGAAAAATGTTAAATTTATAATGAATATTACCAGGGAGCTTTTGACCAAAGACTTTCTAAAACAACTTTATAAATGATTGCTTGGTGGTGGTATCAGGTAACCAAGGTCAAAAAAAAGAAAAATATGGTGTCAGATAACCAAGTTCAAAAATAAAACAAATGTCACATTGGTTCATATTAGAAAGAAATAAAGATTTCCCCCCCTTCAATGAAGAATTCTCTTTTTGTTCAGTCCTAAGGGACAGTTTCATGTCAATCTGACAATATAGATTTAATTTCTGAGTTTCACAAACTTACTTTTCCATTTGCTCACCCAAGAAGGGTTGAAATATAATGCCAAACTTACTTTTATAAAAAATATTAATATAGATACACAATCATGACCATTTATGAAAACAGTTTCCTTTAAACCTTATTCTTTGGTGGGCAGGACAGCTCAAAAGAAAAGCCAGGGATAACAATAGCCAAACTATGGAAAGAGCCTAGATGTCCATCAACAGGTGAATAGGTAAAGATGTGGTATATATACACAATGGAATATTATGCAGCCACCAAAAAAAATGAAATCTTGACATTTGCAACAACGTGGATGGAACTGGAGGGTATTATGCTAAGCGAAATAAGTCAATCAGAGAAAGACAATTATATGATCTCACTGATATAAGGAATTTGAGAAACAAGACAGAGGATCATAGGAGAAGGGAGGGAAAAATGAAACAAAACGAAACCAGAGAGGGAGACAAACCACAAGAGACTCTTAATCTCAGGAAACAAACGAGGGTTGCTGGAGTGGAGGGAAGTGGGAGGGATGGGGTGGCTGGGGGATGGACACTGGGGAGGGTATGTGCTATGGTGAGCGCTGTGAATTGTGTAAGACTGATGAATCACAGACCTGTACCCCTGAAACAAATAATACATTATATGTTAATAAAAATTTTTTTTAAAATTAAAAAAAAAAGAAAAGCCAGGGATAGGGTGGGGGCAAATAGGCCCATGTGACTCGTGAGTCCAAAACTCTCCCCCATCCCTGCCCATCTCCCAACCTTATCAACCTTGGTTTTACTATGGAAGCCCCTGCCCATCAGGGAAACATTTATACCTTCCATCTTACAATATATTAGATTTCTGTTCCTATGATCTATATTTTAGATTTCTCAAGGAGAGGGTGGTGGGAATGGAAGGGCATTTCAGGTGGAGAAAATAACATAAGCAGAGACCTAGAGATGGAAATTAAAGGTATAGTGAGAAATTGGATTGCAAAGTCATGATGGGTCCAGATCTTGGGTCCTAAATGCCAACCCTTAGGGAACTGTATTTTGTTCTATAAACAACAGGATGCTATTTTTGTGTGCTTTTGAGGAGAGTGAGACTGAAGACAGTGGAGTCAGGTGCAGGCAGCGTTGATGTTGCGGTTAAGGGGCAGAACCAGGAGATCTCAATGTTAAAAACATTGAGAAATTGATATGGCAACTGATGCCCACTCTGCCATTGCGCTCTAGCTGTAGGCATGACAAACTCAAATAAGGGTGGTGGGTCTTGCTCTCTAGGAGCTTACTGTCTATCCAAGTTTGAAAGTGGAGATACATAATGGAGACGAGATGTTGACCGTATTAATGACAGGATGTCTTCCAAAAAGCACCATAGGTAATTCTGTAGTTTCAAAAACTAATTCTGTAGTTTCAATAACTAATTTTATGAGCATGCTGGGAGGATCCATTTCGCAGGGGCAGATTTATGTGAACCCAGAACACAGACTAGCAGGGAGCTTACTATCTACATTTTTCCTATATTCAATTCTCTCAAGTTAAATCTTTGGGGAAATCATATTGCATTCAGAATGTTGCTTTGTGAGCATAAAATCTGAGTAAGTTATAAGAATTAGATACTATTAAATTTACCTAATTATTACCTAAAATTAAAATGATGACTCAGGAAAGCTGGAGACACTGATCTCTTGAGAGAGATCCCTTGTCAATGGAAACAGATACCTGATGTCAGAGACTCTGACTTCCTTTTCTCTCAACAGTGTTTGGATGAACCCTGCCAACATTTATCTTCCAGACTCTCTGTGTTTCTGTTGCCTATGATCCCATGATCCCTTCTCCCTCAACCTCAAATTCATTGTTTTGATAAATTAATAACTAAAGGCCAGGCCCAGTTATCAGCATTACTATTTCTAGGAATCTATCTTTCAGAAATAATTATACCAATCAGTGAAAATATATATACAAGGATGTTAACTGCAGCCTTGTTTAAAATCCCCCAAATTAGCAATGAGCTCAGTTGTGGGATTGGTTTAATAAAAATGGTATATTTATATAGGCATACTAAGCAACCGTTAGAAAGAATACATGGAACAGTACATACGGACTTGACAAGATATAAATAAAAAATGCTATTATAAAAATAAGTGGTATCCAATAGGTATGGCAGGATTCCACTTTTGTGCAAAAGAAATGCACATATATATGCTGTTTGTGATGATATATACATGTATGCATACATGTACATGTATATTCTTAGAGATCAGATATAAGCACAAGAAAAATCCAGGAAAGGAACACACTCAAATGCTATAGGGGCTAACCCTGGGGGAGGGGTGGGATCGTATGTTGGAGATGATCTAAGACTTTCACCTCTTCCTTTATGTACGCATACACACCTACACACACACACACATGCAGTGGGATCGTGGGTGCAATTTACTTTGGGTTTTTTTCCCTAAGAACCTTTTTCTTTCCTTCTCTTGCCTACCAGTGTCCCAAAACCTTACGATTTTAAGAAAATCACTATGTAATAGGATACATTACTATTAGGACACATTATATGATAAATGATTCTAGGATAAATTGCTATCCACTGTAGAAATGAATGAATACTATCAAAAAAGTATAAACTGAGCCTCTGCGCTCCTAGGAAACAGAGATTGCTTCCAACTGCATGGGAGTGGGAGTCGAGAGACAGTGAAGAGGTGGCAATATTTTCTATTTCCCACAACTACCGAGACCATAAGCCTTGCTTTCACAAAGCAAGAAGCCCACTTTTAAATAGTCGGTAACACTACTCCCCTTAAGTCATCAAAGTGCCTGTGGATTCCAGGACTTGAGGCACCCACACTCTATCTCCCTAACCGCCTCTTGAGTTGGAACCCGCCAGTTATTTCACGTGAGACTCTGAGTTTCCAATTTTTGGTTCACAAAATACGTTCCCTCCACCTATAGGTACAGACACAGCACTTGGCATGGAACATTACTTGACAAATAGTTGCTACTTCGTGGATTATCATTTATGTCGAAAAAAAATAACACTACTTGATGATGATCTTTGAATTCAAGCCTCTTATCTTTCCTCTCTAGAAGGACAAGATGATTGCTTGCAGCTTCCCCAAGCCCTCTAATCAAGCACAGGAAACTACCAGAATGCAATGAACTCCAACCAAAGATTCCTTTTCTTACCAACGTTACGGAAGAACACTTACAGAGTGTTTCATGAATGAATGAACGCAGAATATGCCAAAGGAAGAATGGTCAGATAATTAAACCCAAGCCTGCAAGATTGAATGACCTCAATTGGCAACCCTTAACGCCCAGTCACAAACAAATGGGACCAGGAATGCTTTTCTCTCACACTTGCTGGGAGGCGCCTGCACCCACCACCTCCCGCCATCCATCTCCTCCTTCCCTGATTTGTGTCTGTTTTTGTTAAACAGTGGATCTTGCTATGCTTTTCAGAAAGCTGACAAGAAGCAAGCTGAAAATTAAAAATGGGTGCCGAGAGGCTTTACAGGAGTCTAAATAAACAGCTCGACAGGAAAGACGTGTGGCAGACTAAAGTTTCAAGCTAGTGGTCGGAGATAGTTAAAAGACATCCGTATAACAGAAGGCTGTGTTTGTTTTCCCTGTCCCGGCTCTAGCAAATTTATTGGGTTATCTGTCTTATTTTGACACTTGGGTGTTTAAGGTTTCTGTTCTAGGTGTCTAAAGACTAAAAAAAAATTATTGTACAGCTTACATTCCTGGCAGAGGCTCTGACATGTGCTAGCTGAAAAGTTCCTATCTGCCAGTAATTTTGCAGGAAAAAGCCTTGTGGAACTGGGTTTTCACAGAGGGTCCAAGAATCCTCTGCAGAAAATACCAAGAACAAAGGGGTTATTTTACTTCTAACCCTATCATCCGAATGTTCAGTAAAGTGCTGCCACCCAGCTACGTTCTTCTCATTGTTCTGCTTTTGCTCACCCTGGAACACACAAGAAGCATTACTGGTGTCATGTAAAGGGAGAGATTTTTCCATCAGTGGAGCTCGCAATCAACGTAGATTGACAAGATCCTGTTTGATTTGCTTTTGAGGTTAAAAATGCATGGTAGTGTTGAGTGGACACTAGGTGTTATGATAAAGCAACATTTATAGTCATGTGTGTAGAAAATATTGACATTTTGATGACTGATGTACAAAGCCACCCACAAGGAATGTTGCTATATTCTCAGAATACAAATTTCAAAATAATTTTACTTACAAATGCCTAATTCCTCATAGATAGCGAGGCTACCATAACTAATTAAGGAGAGGTAGGGAATTTAAAGAGTTCTCTGGCATAAACCTATTTTCACTCACTCATTCATTCATTCATTCTTCAAATGGCTTTCAGTGACTACTCAGGATTTAATGGTTTAATTGTTAGCAAGTGTGGGGAAAAGTATAAAACACAGTCTGTGGCTCTAATAGAAATTCTGTTTCTTCTCTCATCATCTTCTGTAGGGGACAATCTGCTAAGCATAGTCTGGTCAAATTTTCATGATATTGGGTGATCAGCATTAAGTCAAGGCAAGAAAAACAGTTTACAATTTACAGTTTATGGTTCCCCCAGGGCAGGTAGCTTTGCAGCAGCTGAGGCAATCTGAGCACATTGTCATTTCCTTCTTTGTCAGTTTTCCTTCTTTTCGGTTCTCCATGGCCTAAGATTGGGACTTGGCAGCTCGTAGCTACAGTGTCTTCTCCTTATAATGTTCTTGGCAAAGACTTATAACCCAGGCCACCGGACAACTGCTTTTCTTATCTTGGCTTCCTTCCCTTGTTTTCATCGTGAACATTTGCATGTCCCTCTTCACCTCATTGTTTGCGAAAGTTTCAGTTTTGTGCAAAGGGCAAAGATTTTGGGGATCGGCATACCTGAATTTGAAGACAGACAGTGTAACTTCATTGGTGGGTGACTCTGAGCCTTGGTTTATCATCAGGAAAGATGTGGATATATCTTGTCTATTTCATAGGGTTATGAACCTGACACATGATCATGTACTTGACCGAAGCTTGGCTCCTGGCTCTAGTGAGTGGTTAAAAAAATGCCCACTCCTTCCTTAAGTCCTATGGAGAAATGAGGCCTTTGAGAGAGTCAGAGAAAACACTGGTGTCATAGAGATTTTATAGTTCATTGCTTTCCTGCTCATTTCGGACAAATGTGCTGTAAATTAACTTCTTTTAAAAAGCAAGGAAAATTCATGTCTCCTCTGGGGATGGGACATAACCTAGCATTCCAGGTCATATTGAGCACATACTATATCCAAGTCCTAGAACAGGTTCTGGGAGAGATACAAATACATAGCCCAAAGCGTATTTTCTAGTACCTTAAAAACATCTTGAGCTAAGATTTGTATAGTAAAAGGTTGAATAGTAATCAAAATAAGTATTTCATGGATATTACTAAGAAGCAGGCACTTATTCATTGACTAAGTTTTTTTTTTTTTTTTCCTGTAGAGCTCCTCACAGAGACTTTAATATCATAATTTACATTAAGAATCTCTAAGAAAGGAATAGTAAGTAAAGCTTTCTAGACTTCCATGGTCATGGAATTCTTTAATTTATTTTAATTTTGTCTTTATGGCAATCTTAGGTATAGAAAGATAGACTGGGATCGTAGAAGGTGAATGCTAAAGTGAAGAATCAGAACTTTACCCTAAGGCACTGGCATTTCTAGAAAGGCAAGTGTCATGATTCAAGTATTTAATGTTTTAGGAAGGGTGGGTCATTGGTGAGAATCAAGAGAACGGGTTTTCCCAAGTAGAATGGTTAGGATCTAAACGAGATTGCTGTTAAAAGGAGATTCGAGACTGTGATGTAGAGTCAGAAGTAGTTGAACGCTCTTAACAGTGATTTTGGAAGTGAGAATGAGAGACCCAGCCATGACAGTTGTGGCTCGAGAGGGTTTTATTCAGGATAGGAAAGGTGAGGGCGTGTTAGATGATCAAGAGGAAAACCACAACAGGGAGAGGACCATGAATGGTCCCGGAGGGAGTGAGGAGAACTGTGGGATCAAGTCCCTGGAAACAGTGGAAGGGAATAAGGAAGAGAACATAGACGGGGAAGGAGCCAAGACTTGTAGCACATAGAAGACAGAAAGGAATGCAACTTTGATTTTATAATGCAGTCTTCTATGCATACCAGCTAGATCCAGCAAATGCTGTCTTTCTTTTTCATTGTCATAGGTACGTGTCATAGAAATGATCATCTGAAATGTGCAGACATGGAAACTTGCTCAAGGTCACACAGCTACTGAAGGGCAGAACAGATACTTGAAAAATCACAAAATTCCAAATGATAGTCTTGAGTGGATACTTCCTTGCTTTAACATGGGCAATCCAGTAGATAAAAAAAAGGCTTCAACATGGCCAGAGATGGGGCTGCCTTCTGGGGGGAAAGGATGGGGATTGGAAAATTAGATCCAAGCCTCACCTCCAAGCCAGCCTCAGGAACAGCCTGGATGATCCTTGAGCCTACAGCTTAACGTTGTCATGCTAGAACTTGCTGGGTTACTCAAGTAGAGATGGAGGAAACTGATCTGTCTTCTTCCATGACAGTATATATTTTTATATGTGTATGTGCTTATGTGTTTGTGTATTTAGATACCTATAAATGTGTAAACATAGATATCTTCATGTATATATCTCTGTAGAGCAAGGCACACTTAAGCTTCCCAGTGAATGATATCCTCATCTCTTTCAGACAGGTACATAGCCCTTTGGGTAAGGGGAGAGTTCCCTTGGGAGAGGAGCAGGCAGTTCTTGTGAGCTTATCTCTTATAGATCTGGACACTGGGCCGTCAGCTTGTGTCTATAGTTGATGTTCTCCTGGCAATTCTCTTAAATTGATCAGGGCCCAGGGACCTCCTATGGTTGAGTTTTCTTCACTTCTCTGTGTGTTTTTTTTTTTTTTTCACATCTTCCATTTCACTTAGAAGATTCTGCTCGAGTTCACTGCACCCTTTGGCTTACAGTCTCGCAACTTGTATCCCTGGCTGTCTCTTGGCATAAGGGAATGTGCATATCTCCTCCATTCTCAGAGAGCAAAGGGCAGCTGGGACACTAATTCAGGCTCTCTCTCTCTGTATCCAATTCCATGAAGCCACCACCTATACACCACTGCTAGGTGACTTCATGTTGGATCATGTCTTCTTCATGAAGATTGTAGTACATGGCATAATCTTAGTAAGTTAGGATTTCTTCTTTGCTACCTTCCTCCCCAATTCATCTAAGGTTTCTCATTTCTAACTGAGCCCTACACAAACTAGTTGAACTCTGGGAGACTCCGTATCTTCACATCTCTGCTCTCCTTCCTCTTATTCTCTTTGATGTCCCCTTCCCTTACAGAAGGACTGCTATTTCTTTCTTATTGGGTCAGGATTTTCCTCAATTATAACTTCTTTCTCACTTATACAAGCTACATGATTTTGCCATAATGGCACAGAGATGTTTAGAAATACTTGCTACAAATATAATGTATAAAAACACTGGTTAATATGTGAGGGTTGTAAATTACCAGTATTACCAAATGACAATTTGCTCCATCCAAATTAATTAAACAAAACACACACACTACAGCAAAAAGCAAAGGAATAGGCTTGAGATAAATAAAACATAATTCCCGCATTTAGGGAGTCATAATCTTGTGGGGAAGATAAGGTTATTTAGACAATGGAAACATGAAAGGGTATAAGGAGGTAAACCGTCCATGAGAAAAGAGCTGTGGGAATGCGTAGATAGGAGCAGTCATATCTGGTTGAGAACATCAAGAAGGACATCTAGAAGGAGATGGCTTTGGAGGGGAGCCTGGAAGGACTGGGCACATCGTAAATGGCAACAATTAATTCAAGACTTCCCTCCAAGTCCTGTGGAACAGGCCCAGAAATGGAACACATTCTACAGATGGCTAGTGTGGGGGGCGGGGCCATTACTGTTTGGGTATAGAAGCACTTTAAAGGCATGAATGAGTAAAGGTTGCCTAAATATAGCTGACCTCAGAGCACAAGCTAAGTGAGGACGCCAAATGCAACCAAAAGCTTGCCAATGGACTGTTGAGGCTGGGAGTGAGTAAAGAAACAGGAGAGAAACGGCCTTAGCCAGAATGAGGAAATGGGAGAAGGGGAAGGTTGTAGATGGAGAGAAGGAATGCCACAACCTTGGATACGAAGCATTACCATGGGTGGGTCAGGCTAGGCTTGGTACAGTGAGACAATACGGACGGAGATGAAAGCAGGTACAAAGCAGAAGGTAAGAAATTCTGAGGTCAGGGTTTCAGATGGCTAGTTAACTGAGTGCTGGAAATAAGGGGCTCGTATTTTTCATTTTGGCCTGCCAATTGGAACTGCACCCGATGGCTATAAATACACTGGTCTGTATTTTCTGCTGTGTCTTGATCTTTATAAAGGAATAGAAAGGTCACCGTAGGAAGATGCCAAACTAAGCCACATCCAGCTGTTCCCAGCTGTGAATTCACCCATGTAGGAGGCGCTACAGCTTACCATGTCACTTGATCAGTGTGTTTCAGCTTTGACTTGAGTGCTTTTCAACACATGCAGAAGCGGGGTTTGAAAGGAATGTATTCCACTGCAGTTCTGGGGAGGAAGAAAAAAAAAAAGACAAAAACTCAGGAACACCTGAGTCAGCTTCAGTAGCTGGAAATGTAGCAATTTAACACCAAATAAAGGCCTGTCCAATGGCTGGTGAATCAAATTAAATTCTGAACAAACAACTCTCTAGCCACATCTCAGTCAATTTTAGAATCAATGCAGGTGATTTATGGTTCCTTAGGGTTGTATTCTCTTTCCAGTGTGCTGGGATTTCCACACGTAGATACCATTTACTACTAATGAGCAGCACACATCAGTCCCAGGGCACCTGGATGGGAATGCATCACTTACTCTCATTCAGCGGCATGGGCTCTTGCCATGCAAAAGGGGCTCCTTAGCTGGGTCGGAAGCCTGGGTCTGCTGGGTAGATGCTGTTAATGCAAAGTGGTGATATTTTCCAGTCTTTTTCCCCCAGAAGTACCAGTGCTTTTTAATTTAATGGTTCTCTGGTGTGTGAGAATCCTTTGGGACAAATTTCCTTCTCCAGCCTCAGCACACGGATTCAAACAGAAGCTGGGTAGGGGCAGAGGAGAGCATTTGGCTTTCTTTGTTATCATTTGAGGAAAATGAGTCTTGAGTCTATGTTTTTAGGGGGGGCAAAATAATACCCCCGTGTTTATCACAGAGCCTGCCACATAACAAGAGCTCCATAGATATTTGTGGGATAAATGGCAGGTAGATGCAAACATAGAGCGTATGTCTCTTCAAACAAGTGTTTGGGAATTCTCTGAAGAGTATCTGTTAACTGAGGGGGAGGCTAGTGAGACAGAAGAGATTCTGGGAAAGCTAATGGTTTTGGAATGCTTGACTATATGCCAGGCCCTGTTCTAACTCCTTCATTTCATTCATTGCTCACAATAATCTTTTTAGGTAAGCACTATTGTCATACCCATTTTACACATGAGGAAGCTGAGGCACAGAGGGACTGATGTGACTTGCCTGAGGTCACACAGGTAGTGAGTGCTGGTGCTGGGATTTTTAACTCAGGCAGTCAGTTGGCCTCCAGAGGTCCTACAGTTTGGGGCTTTTGTTTTGTTTGTTTGTTTGTTTTGTTTGTTTGTAGTTTTTATAGAACATTTTACTTAACATACAGCATTTTCTGGCAAAAAGGCAATATACAGAAAAGTTGGTGGACGTTGCTGCTACAGAAACAAACAAAAATCCTGGAAAAGGATGAAAAATAAGTGTAATTTGCTGATTCCATTTTACCGCCCTCACAACTAGACACACAGCCAACATTAGCTCCAAAATAAAAGGAAACAAGGCTGGGAATGAAATAAAATTATACACAATGAATATCCACACCTGTGAGCATCACCCAACAAAAAGTCACCTCCTCCCAGGGGTGAATTATACATGTTCACTCATTAAATATGTGATTTCTCCCTTTTTCTTTTTTTTTTTTTTTAAGATTTTATTTATTTATTTGAGAGAGAGAGTGAGAGAGAGAAAGAGCACAAGAGGGGGGAGCGGGAGAGGGAGAGGGAGAAGCAGGCTCCCCGCCGAGCAGGGAGCCCGATGCGGGACTCGATCCCGGGACTCCAGGATCATGACCTGAGCCGAAGGCAGTCGCCTAACCGACTGAGCCACCCAGGCGCCCTCCCTTTTTCTTTTTTAAAAAAGATTTTATTTAACTGAGAGAGAGAGAGCAAGAGTTGGGGGAGGAGCAGAAGGAGAGGGGCAAGCGGACTCTGAGCTGAGCACAGGGCCCAACGCAGGGCTCGATCCCACAACCCCGAGATGATGACCAGAGCCCAGACCAAGAGTCGGCAGCTTAACTGACCAAGCCACCCAGGCGCCCCTTCTCTTTTTTTCTTCGAAGTGGTTTACAAACTCTACAGAGGTCCTACATCTAACCATGAAGGGACAAGGAACTCTCGCAGGCCTCTTCCATTTGTGTGGTAGAGTTTTTCCCCCAAAGCAGGGAAAAAAACTAGCTTTACTTCAAAATGACAAGCAAAACAAAGACACAATATTTGCAGCCTCTTGAGTTCTCAGCTTTCCTAGCACTTAGCAATGCAGACGGGAATTCATAGTTGGTTTCGGACCAAAGAAAGCGGAGGGTGACTATGAGGCACGGAGCAGTGGGGGAGGAGAACAGCTTTCTAGGCTGTTCTTGAGGCAGATCTTATCATTTTGAAGACAGACGCTGAAAAAAGGAGAAAAGCAAGGCAGAGCCTGTGAACAGGCATGGTGGGTGGGGCCGTCGCCTGGGAGAAGAACAGCTTTGCTGAGGTTAGAACTCGAACCACATGCGCAGGAGAGAATGCTTCTAGCTGAGACAGAGATGTCACCTCATGTCTGCAGGACGTAAGTTAACCTTCCAGGGCAGTAGAATAATGAGAACCCTGAAAAAAGTAATTTTCTAAAATGAAACCTTAGTTCCCTGGGAAAACACGGCCCCTAAATGAGGAAGGAAATTTAGGATCTTTCCATTAGCTCTTGGGATGCAGGGTTTCACTTGCCTCCTAAAACAACAACAACAACAACAACAACAACAACAACAAAACTGTGCAGTGGAATCCAACTAATATTGCTTGCATTCTTTAGTATATGTGCTGCCGAAGCAAGCACGCTTGTATTCTTTAATAGTCCTTCTTTCCCTAATAGAGACTAAGTTCCACACAAAACAGAGTTGAAGTTCCCAGTGAAATTGAGTTAGCATAAGTAGTCTACAAACAAAATAACAGGCAAAACATTTGGGATCTGTTTTCCAACCCAACCTAAAATTTCAGGATCCAGATTTCATAAGGAAAAGGGAGCTGCCTGTTTGGAAATTTGATTTAAAAATAGTTTCTAGAAAGTATTAAGTATGCCCCAGGACCTCCTGGGAAAACAAGTGGCTTTTAAAAATCTTAAACTGCATTGTAGAAATTTTTATGAATGAGCAACATATGGATTAAATTACTCATATTTGAAAAAAAAATCCAATGACAAAGCATACTTGGCAGTTTTATTGAGCCTGAATTATTTGGAAAACAGTCCCGTGATACCTTCGAAATCCCCAGTGGAGCCTAGTGTACGGACCATCTTTGAAAAATGAAATTTAGCCACTCCTAGAAAAAGGGTTATCTCCGTTAGAGTGCATAGAGCTCAAGATAAAAAGGTAGCTGATCTTCCTAAATTCTGAGGGATTTCACAGATGAGGGGACCCATGACAGTGATGATCATACACATGATCTCCGGGAATCCCAGGGCGGGAACCAGGGGGGCAATGTTGATTCTCCCTTTAGTACCAGTTTGGCAGATAGGCTAAAAACTTGGCTGTTCACTCTATTCCCTAATTTTGCAACTCAATCATTGTCAATGTTGAATGAGACTGGCTTTCTGAAAAATAATCTGTGGTCAATTTATTATATACATTATGATTCCTGTGGCTATCTTTCATTCCATACATGAAGCTGTGGGGAAACCTCTTTAACTCTGTTTAAAAATCTTGTTACAGTTTAAAAATAGTCTGCTCTAAAAAAAGTCTAAACATTTATTGAGTAGTGAATGAGAAAATGAGTGAAGGTACCCAAGGGAAATAAAAAAAGTCCCTGGTTGAATTTTATTAAGTAGAGAAAGGGAGAGAAGTCATGGGTCTTTTACTACCATATCTGGTGCACGGTGCCAACACATCAAATGTCAAATATAGACATGAATATTTTCCAAGACTATCTTGGACAAACCCGATAAAGACTTAGATTTATAAATCCATAGGCCTCTTTATCAATAAGTGACAGTGGCAGGACTGGATCCTAGGTCTTCTGATCCTAAGTCCTGTGCTCACGCTTCTAGAATAAATTCCTTAGGTCTCTGAAAATCCTAGGCTCCTGGACTGGCCTTAGTATTGAACAAGGATTTATAAAGTGGGGACCCATCACAAGTTTTTTTTAAATTCAGCTATCCAAGTGCTCTTTTAAATAATTCATACGAGAATGCCTTAAAGGTTTATTTTGCATATATGCCATTTGCTATATGCCTTATACACTTATACACCCACAATTGGATGCATTATATGTTTATACACACATAATACCAAACAGGGTCATCAACACAAAACATGCACATTATTCTTTGTGGGTGGCTTATGGGATGTTCAAGAGTATTTGCCCACACTCCTGTGCCTTCTATCCAAACTTCGGAACTAAATCCTGTGACAGATATGACTTCATTTACTATAATGTCTATGGATCAGAGAGCTTTATGTCAATTATGATAAAACACACTGTTTTGGCCAGTCATGCTCCATTTGCCCATCCTCACTTCTTGCCTTCAATGTAACCAAAAAGTTCGCGATGGGAGGTGAGCAGGCGTGAAGGGGAAAGGTGTGCAGATGCATTTTGGGTAAAAGCTCAGTGCTGTTGGTTCCTCCAGGTAAGCCCATCTTATGCCAGACTAACCTGGCCAAGAAAAATGACTGTTTTTAGGAGATGCTCTGTCTCCCTGCTCTCCTGAATCATCGCTATTGTTCTGTATTCCTCGGAGAGAGGCCACCAACAAGGTGAAGATTCTGAGGTAATTTCAGAGTTAAGGCTCCCTTTCTTTTTGTGCGAGAAAACTTAGTAATTGAGAAAATTGGTTTAAATTCATCTAAGGAACAATTCCAGAGAACATAATGTAAATGTTAAGTGTGGAATGATGGTTTCTGGCGCCCATGGTCACTCATGCTGTTTCTCTGTATAGACTTTTCTTTCTTCCTAGCATGGCTCCTCTGTTTTTTTATTTAACTAACTCCTCATCATCCTTCAAAGCTCAGTTTAAGCACCACCTTGGGAAGCCCTCCCTACCCAGGTGGTGTAGATGCCTCTCCTCCAGGCTCCCGTGGTAACACCAGGCATAACTCTGTGGTAGGATTTACTTGTTCCTTAATAATAAATTTGTCTGTAAAGTCCAGAAACAGACCCCTTGAGGGCAAGAACCACGTCATTTCATGCTGAATGCCGAGTTCCTGGCCCAGTGTCTGGCCCATCATAGATCTTCAAAAAATGTTTATTGAGTTGCAAATAAATGCACGGCTTACATAGTGCTGCTGAATCCCCAGCCCCAATTATGCATGGAAACCCAGCAGCATTGCTCTTTCTCAAGATGCTTCAAAATGTGTCTTGCCTTTGGAAAAAGACAAACAATCGTGTCCCCCAACAAAACGAAGTATATGAATACAATTTGGAACTTGGAGCTCAGAGTTCCAGCTGCAGAGAAACATCAGAGGGAAAACAAAAACCAACCCAATAACCATATCACCTTAGCAAAATTGTTTGAGAACCTATTTTCTCAGCCTTGTTTGCAAGCTTATAGATTTTTATGTAGTTGTAATTCTTCGGTGGTTACCACTTAAGGGGAGACAAGATTGTTTATAAGGCATCTTCCATATCTTAGGCACAGTGACAAATGATGTGCATGCTATCTCAGTAAATACTTCTAATGACTCGATGTGCTGGAATTGTTATCTTTGTCTTACAAGTAGCGCTACCCAGGGGAAGCTAAGCAATAGTCTAGTAAGTGGCAGACATGGGGATTTGAACTGACATCTGTCTGACTAAGGCTATTAAAACTTAAAAGTTTAGGGGCACCTGGGTGGCTCAGTTGTTAAGCGTCTGCCTTCGGCTCAGGTCACGATCCCAGGGTCCTGGGATCGAGCCCCGCATCGGGCTCCTTGCTCCGCGGGAAGCCTGCTTCTCCCTCTCCCACTCCCCCTGCTTGTGTTCCCTCTCTCGCTGTCTCTGTCTTTGTCAAATAAATAAATAAAATCTTTAAAAAAAAAAAAACTTAAAAGTTTAAGTTACATGGAAATTAATTAAAAATAAAAGTTACAAAAATTATTTCATTTGGTCAAATTTCTGGCAGTGGGCTTATTGGGGCGAGTGAAATTTGTACGCTTTCTAATAGCTGTGGCTGAACTACTTTCCAGAGGGACTGGAAGAATGAATTCACAGTCCACCAGTCTGCATGTTTCTCGAAGGAAGAGTCTGTGTTTTATCTCCCTAATCTCAGAATCTAGCACAGTGCTGAGCACAGAGCAGCTTCTTCATAGATGTCTGCCGAATGAATTATTGAATAAATGGACACTGCCCCCAGTACTGTAGATTTCCTTTGAAACCCACATAATGTAGTGCCTGAAAAGCATATAAACCTACAGAAGTCAGATAGGTTTCTTATCCCTGAATAAAAGGAAAGGGATGACCCTTGTAAAGCAGATTTACTCTGTTGGAAAAGTAGCTGATACATGTACTTTTGCAAGCAATACAAAATCTTCTTCCCCATTTCTGATCTAAGGATTTAGTGAATCACTTTCCAAGATATGTGATCAATCCCAGGCTGCCTGGGGGCCCAGACTCAGCATGCTGGTACAGTTAACCATACAATCCTGCAAGCGAAAGTCATTACAATGTAGTTCTGGGCTTTATTTGAATTGTTCAAAGGAAATTGAAGGGAATCTAATAACACTTCTGAAGATGCTCCCCTTTCTCGATTCTCCACTTTTCTTCCGTCTTGGGCTGCTCTCATCCCCACAGGTCTCTACATCTGCATTCTCAGACTCCACTCAAACTTCCATTCGATTCTTTAAACCTAGACCTCTTTTCATTTCCCTTGTTGGAGTTTCAGTGGCCTCACCTCTCCAGAAGTAGCCTCCTGGCCTCCATGACCTCAGACCCCTTCTCCTCATGTTTGGAAGTTTCTTTCTCTTTCTCTGTCTTTCTCTTTCTCTTTCTTTTTCTTTTTCTTTCGCTTTCCTTCTTCCCTCTCTCTCTCTCTTTTTCCTCCAGGAGAATTTTTGCTTAAAAAAAAGTCCTTAACTTCATCATATATAGTTCTTCTTCTTCTTCTTTTATTTTTTATTTTTGGAGAGTGAGACGGTGAGAGAGTGCATGTGAGTGGGGTGGGGGCAGAGGGAGAGGGAGAGAATCTCAAGCAGGCTCCCTGCTGAGAGCCCTGTATGGGGCTCAATCTCACGACCTGAGCTGAAATCAAGAGTCAGATGTCTAACTGACTGAGCCACCCAGGCATCCCATATATATATATATATATATATTTCTTTTAAAGCTGAGATACAGGTAGTATTTAGAATCAATTAATTTACCCGAAGCATTGCTTCTCAAATTACACTAGAATTTTCTGGTGGCCTCATCAAGCTTTGCCACTTTTTCTGTAGGAAGCTTTCTTAACTATCCTTCTTGCTCTCCCTTCCCCCAGCTCCAGCCCTCACCTGTATAATAGTTTTCATGAAGGCTTTGACAAAAACATGTCCATCATTGGATCCATTCCCCAAATTCGGTCCTTTGCTTTCTGCTCCCGTGTTTTCTTATTGACATCCCCTTCTCTTCACTTCAGACACCTCCAGCATTTTAGCCATTTCCCCTCTGTCAAATCAAGGAAGGTTCCAATAGAACTGACCTTATTAGGTTAAACTGAAATTCACATTTAGATACATCTCTTCAGTATTTGTCTTTAAAACTCTCTCTGACACATTTGTAGAATCAAATCTCTTGAATGTATTTGAGGTTGAATGAGGTTATTGTCAGTTGTTGGTAACATTTATCTGAATTATAAAACTATTTACCCTGATTCAAATTCCGTTTTACTTTTATGACCTTTAAAGAGTTAGGTAAGTGACATTATAGCTTTGGCAACTTACACAAATACACACACACACATACACACACACATATATATAAAACCAAGTAAGTTAAACCTATAGTTATTTTTTTGTGCTTTTAGGAAAAAATTTAAAACAATTCTCATAATCCATTGTTTTGTTATTTTAGTTCTTTGAAATATTAAGAAAATTTGACAGTTTAAAATAACTTGCATACTTGCTTTGTGGTTTGAATTTGCAATGTTATTATTATTATTATTATTATGTATTTATTTTGACAGAGAGAGACACAGCGAGAGAGGGAACACAAGCAGGGGGAGTGGGAGAGGGAGAAGCAGGCTTCCCGCTGAGCAGGGAGCCCGATGCGGGGCTCGACCCCAGGACCCTGGGATCATGACCTGAGCCGAAGGCAGATGCTTAACAACTGAGCCACCCAGACGCCCCTGCAATGTTATTATTAAATGTGTAATTTTTTAATTAAAAAAAGTAAGACTATGATTAGGTTTGGAAATAGTGTTGCATATTTAAGAAAACCTAGTTTTTTTCTACTTTTAAAAGTTTCTTTTATTGGATTAATAGAAATTTTGCTCATAGGGTTTGTAAGTCTGCCCTGTCAGGCATTTGAAGTTTGTGAGAGTTCCAGCTATATCAGATCTAAAATGTGTATCAATTAGAATTCAGTCTGAAAAGCAGATCCAGTAGGAGGTGTGTGCATATGTGTTTGTGTATGTATATGGTTTATCACAAGGAAACTGGCTTGTGCAATGGTGGGGGCTGGCTGAGCAAACCCAAAATCTATCTAAGGCAGGTCATTAGAGGAGAAGATCCTGACCTGAGTAGGCTGTCACTCCATCAACATGGGCCAAAGCTTTGTCCAGACGAGGAATTTCTTTTTTTCTTCCTATGAAAGCCTCAGCACTGCTTTTAAGGCCTTCTCACTGACAAAGTCAGGCTCACCCAGAATAATCTCCTTTGCTTAAACTGAACTGAATAAGGGTGCTAATTACATCTGCAAAATCCTTTCGCAGCAACACCTAGATTAATGTTTGGCTAATTAACTGCAAGACTAGCCTAGTCAAACAGACACAACAAAAAGTATCACAAAAACGTTAAAGATATTTTAATTAATTTATAAATAGGTTGTACCCTTTAGTGGGATTTAATCTGCTAAATTTATCATTAAACATAACACAAAGTAAAAGCACACATTATATTTTTCTTTTAAGATAGAATCACTAGTTTTTGTTTTTTTTCTTTTTTTTAGAATTACTAGTTTTTTAAATAGATTGACACAATTCATAAAATGAGCCTAAAGACATGAGAAAGCCTAGGTTTTAGTATTTATGATTGTAGCAATTATAATCAACCAAATAGTTGCAAATGGTCTTTTCTGTGCACAAGGCTTTCCACATTTGTAAAAAAAAGAAAATCCTCAATTGATCGAGACTTGGCAGAGCAGAATTGGATACAGCACAGGGGTCCTCGGCCCTGACACATAGTATAGGAATTACAGAAGATGGAATTCAAGCGATTATGGAGTGGTATTTGAGAACTCTAAAATATATTTGCATCAGTGTTTGATAATGATAATGTTGAACACACTTGATGTGTTCTCCTGATCAATCTCCTGATCTGTGCAATCCAGTTTCAGAGCTGGATCATGGTAAAAAATAATAGTAATATCCAGCAATCAAAAGAAATTTCAAAATAACTCAAGGGTTTTGCTTGCATTTCTTGATGCAACAGTGAATCACAGGAATACTTCTAAAAGAATTCCTCTTTTGTGTGTTGTCTAACTCCCTTTTGTAACACTTCTGCAATTTCTCCTGCAAATTTTCCCCCCATTCTCAGCCCTAGTCTTGTTTTTCTTGCCTTCTTTCTCTTTCTGCATGATAAAGCTCCAAATAGCTGTTCTACCCAAGGCGGACCCTCGCTGGAGGACAGGGGAGACCTCAAGACTTAGGAGGAGTAGAGGGAGAGACTGTGACATTCACACACCCATTGGTTTAGGTGTTTGTTCCTTCGGATGGTGATCATTTATTGTGAGTGTCGGGAACACGGGGCCCCGCTGATAGCAGATACTGGAAAACTTAAGGCGAGAAAAGAAAAACTAAAATGTCTTTAGTTACGTAATAGTAACCAATTATACTTAATTATGTAAACTATTTACCATTTATGCCTAATTACTCCAAAGCACAGTCGTGATGATGCACCCCATTAGCTATGTATGTCAGGTTAACTTGCTGGTAAATTTTATTCTATCAGGACAGTTTTACTAAGATTACTGTAGCCTGAATGTGCTGTGGGATCATTTGCTTATAAATTAGGAAAACTTGTGGAGGGGGGGGGCTTGTTCAGGCTCTGACTGCCACACCTCTGAACTTCTGCAAGAGTCAACGGTAGCTCCCCAGCTTTCGGCCTTTCTTCCTTTCCAGCTGTTACACCCATTGAAATAAGAATAATCAAAGCCTCCTAGAGCCTTCTCTCATCTCACAAAGGCTCCTGAATCTTACTTCTTAGGCTTTTGACCTCTTGTTACAGAAGAGTTATATATTTTTTTAAACATGGAATCCATGTGAGGCATCTTCCTTTAGGACCTCAGGCCTTCCCTACAGAAGGTGAAGTATGAGTTTTGTTGTCTAGGATGCATCTTGACAGGTGTCCTTTTCCTTTCATTCAAATTCTTTGTCTAATTTGGATTCTTTGGTCTACTCTCTCTGTCTCTGGTTCAGTTCCTAAGCTAGTCCTCAAGGATGAACAGCGGAAAAAACAGAGGGGACCCAGAATCTGGGCCCCCAGTCTGGGGTTCACCATTGACAATGGGATAAATAAACTACTCTCCAAGGAAGGATGTTGTGCCCTTTAGGGACCAGCTTACATGGAATAATGACAGAGCCAAGAGCCTTTGCTCCTATTGTGTGCAGGGGCACGTATTGCCTCTCCTTAAAGCAAGCCCTGCTTTGAACTGCAGGACCTCCTTTTATAAACAGGAAGTGTCTGGACCAACGTACTTGTAACAGAGCCCACATTCTGGAAAATAGCAGAAATCTCAGGCTATTGTTCTTTCTTGAATTTTTTGTTGTTGCTGTTTTGTCACGAGTATTTTCAGACCTCTGCCCCCCCAGCCCGGGTGAGGAGAGTAGCACAGGATAGGTCCTGACAAGGTGCTGGTAGCCAAGTCATGCTGGGACAGGGTACTAAGAGTGGGTTTAGGGCAGGGGCATTGTAGGTGATATCCAAAAGGCAAAAGTGGCCGAAAATGGGAGGCAGGGGACAGGGTGAGGAATCTTGGGTGGTTTTTTTTACACCTCTGCTGCTCCCACCCACTTCTGGGTCACCACTGCCTCTCGTGGGGTCTCTAACACAACGGTCTCCCTACTTGCGCTCTGCGACCTACAGAGCATTCTCCCAGAGCGCAGCAGCCAGAGGGCGGGGCTTTTTAAAGCACCAATCAGATCATGGTTTCATGTGCCTAAAACCTTACGATGGCTTCCCAATAACCAACCGCTTTTACTGGATCTTATTTCTGCCTACCGTTCCCATCTACTCTGCTTTGGCCACTCTAGTCTTTTCTGAGTAAGCCCTGGCCTTTCCATTCTTAGGCTCATGTATGCGCAGTTCTCACTGCTTGGGAGCAGCTCCATCCTGAATTCAGGCTCTCAACTCAGCTGGATTCCCGTCTTCCCCTATCATTCTCAATCATGTCACTCTGTTTCATTTTCATTGTAACCGCGGATGCTTGTGAAATTATCTGTTTCCTTTCTTTCCTGTCTGTCTCTTGTCCATCATTTAAGTTCTTTGATAGTAGATTTCTCATTTGTCTTGCTCACCATAGTGTCTCCAGTGTCTAATATAGAGGTTGCCACATAGCAGGAGTTTTGCAAGTATTTAAGAAATAGAAATATATATATATATTCCTGGCACACCATTATGAGCTATTCTTAGAATTAGTATACACTGGAGAATTGAGTTGCCATAAAGTTGGCCAAAGGTGTGTGGCTGGGAACTGCATTTTAGATCCACAGGCAAAGAGTCTTTCTATAGCGGCTTCAGGTTGAAATGGGAATTGCTGGCCCAAAATCCATTGCTGGGAAATCTTTACTTTTTTTTTTATTGCAGTAAAATAGACATAGCATGAAATTTACCATTATTGACATTTAGTACATTCACAATGTTGTGCAACCATCACTTCTATCTGGATCCAGGACATTTTCTGCACCCCAAGGAAACCCTGGGCCCAGGAAGTAGTCATTCTGTTCCCCTCTCTGCCTCCAAACCCTGGCAAACCACTAATCTATTTTTTGGTCTCTATGGATTTGTCTATCCTGGACATTTCATATGAATGGAATCATACAACATGTGGCCTTTTGTGTCTGGCTTCTTTCATTTCAAATAATTTGTTTTCAAGGTCCATCCTCCATGCTGTAGTATGTACCAATACTCCATTCCTTTTTATGACTGAATACTATTCAATTGTGTGGATACGCCACATTTTGTTTATCTACTCATCAGCTGGTGGACATTTGGGTTGTTTCTATCTTTTGGCCATTGTGAATAGTGCTGTATGAATATTCTTGTAAATGGTTTTGTTTGAACACCTGTTTTCAATTCTTTTGGTTCAGTATCAGGAGTGGAATTGCTCAGTCTTATGGTAATTCTATGTTTAACTTATTGTGATGGTTAATTTTATGTGTCACCTCGACAGGGGCCGCAGGGTGCCCAGATATTTATCTATGTATTATTTCTGAGTGTGTCTCTAAGGGTGTTTCTGGATGACATTAGCATTTGAATTGGTGAAGTCAGTAAAGTGGTGGCCCTCCCCAGTATGGGTGGGCATCATCCAATCTATTCAGAACCTGAATGGAACAAAAGGGTGGAGGAAGGAAAAAATTGCTTCTTCCTGCCTGACTACTCGCCTGGCACATTGATCTCTTCTTGCTCTCTGTGTTCCTGGTTCTCAGGTTTCAAATCTGACCTGGAAGAAACATCATCAGCTCCCCTTGTTCTCGGGCCCCAGACTCAGAATGAATTATATGAGGCACCTTCCTGGGTCTCTAGTGTACAGATGGCAGATCATGGGACTTCTCGGCCTCCATAATTGTGTGAGCCAATTCTTGAAAATAAATTTCTTGGCTCTGTTTCTCTAGAGAATCCTGACTAATACACTTATTAGGAACCACCAATCATTTCCCACAGCAGCTGTACCACTTTACATCTCCACTGGCAATGTATGAGGGTTCCAACTTCTCCATATCATCTTGACCAACTCCTGTGCTTTTTTACTTTGGGGGTTTTAAAAACATTATAGACATCCCTGTGGGCATAAAGTGGTATCTCATTATGGTTTTCACATGCACTTCCTAATGACTAATGATGTTGAGCATCTTTGCATGTGCTTGTTGGTCATTTATATGTCTATTTCTCTTGGGAGACATCTACTCAAGTCTTTTGCTCATTTTTTAAATTGGCTTGTTTGACTTTTTGTTGTTGAATTATAAAAATTCTTATATTCTAGATACTAGATCCTTATCAGATAAGTAGGTTGCAAATATTATCTTCCTTCTGTGGATTATCTTCATTTTTTTTTTAAAGATTTTATTTATTTATTTGAGAGAGAGAATGAGATAGAGAGAGCATGAGAGGGGGGAGGGTCAGAGGGAGAAGCAGACTCCCTGCTGAGCGGGGAGCCTGATGTGGGACTCGATCCCAGGACTCCCGGATCATGACCTGAGCCGAAGGCAGTCGCTTAACCAACTGAGCCACCCAGGTGCCCCATATCTTCATTTTTTTGATGCACAAAAAGTGTCCTTTGATACACAAAAGTTTTTAATTTTGATCAAACCCATTTTATCTATTTTTAGTTTTGTTGCTCATGCTCTTAGCGTCATAAGTAAGAATCTTCTGCCTAATCAAAGGTCATGAAGATTTATCCCTGTGTTTTTTTTTTTTAAACTTATATGTCTTTGGTCCATTTTGAGATAATTTTTGTATATGGTGTGAGGTAGAGTTCAACCTTCATTATTTTGCATGTAGATATCCAGTTGTCTCAGCATGATTTGTTGAAGAGACTATTCTTCTCCTGTTGAGTAGTCAGCATCCTTGTTGAAAGTCAACTGACCATGCATGTATGGATTTATTTCTTGTCTCTTAATTCTATAGGAAATCAAAACACTTTTTTTTTTTTAAAAGGAGACACTGTTAATACGTTTTGAGATCCTGGAGGAAAAGGTCTTAGAAAATTTCAGGCTACCTTTTGAATGTTGTTCTGATTAATCTGGTTTTAACACATTAGAAGAATGCAGCCCCAAAGTCAAGTAAATTACAATTACTGCAGTTTGGTATTAAAAAAAAAATCCTGCTGAGATGATATTGACATTATTATTAGAAGTAACAGTAATGGGAATTTTAGATGGTCCCTATTTACATGAATCTTCGCAATCTTTTAAGACATATGATCCAATAATAAATATTAGGTTAATGTTTCTCTCAGGGCCTGTACCTCTTTTTGGCCACACTTGAAGATGATATCTCTTCCTTGACCAGTCCCTTCACAATCCTAAGAACTGAATAATGGACAGAGGGGAGAAGAAAAATTGTTTGGAATATAAAATGTAATCATTTCTAAAATACATGAATCATCTGTCTTTTCCACCCTTTCTTTCACCAGACTCAAGACTTAAATAAACGGCTGACCTGGACTTGGTAATATGGGTCCTGCTGAAATCAATCTGAGATTAAACTATTCCATTTTACATAGTTCATACTTTCATTCTTATAACAGACATTATTTATGGAGTTTCAGGCTCTGGAATGGATTCTGGTATTGCAAGAATATGAGATATTTCCTGGTTTTGAGGCATATTTACTGTCTGATGAGGAACATATACATAAGCATAGAGCTAGGCTTTAATGTTATAAAGGCCTCACTAAAAGTTATGTATAAAGTATTCAGATAGCATGGGGAAGAGAGTGATGAATCCTGCCCAGGGTTTTGCAGTTCTTCTATTAGACAGAGCTCCTTGAGGGTGAGAACTCTCTCCACCCTCATACTCCCATTGCTGAGAAGAAATTTTGAGCATTTATGTGTCCTATAAATGTTTATTGAATAAATGGACAGACTAAGACTTGAATGATAAATAGAAGTTTTCCATACAGAAAAGGAGAATAGAATTCTAGGCTGAGGGAACAGCATGTTACAAGCGCACGGAGGCTTATGAGTGCTATTCATCCATTGAACGAGGTTGGAAGGGTCTGAAGGTTCACGGGCAGCAGGAGATGAAGATGAAAAGCAGCCAACGATGAATTCATAGGGAGCCTCAGATGTAACACTAAGAAATTTGGAGATTATTCTGCAGGCTACAGGGATCTATGGATCGTATATAAACCCAGGTTGGTGGCAGAAGTGGGGAACACAACAGTTACATGAAAATTTATCTGTATTTTAGAAAGAATACTCAGGGAGCACAGAAGAAAGTGGATTTGTGGTTGGAGGAGATGGGCAGCGAGACCATACAGGAACCTATGATAGTCCAAGGGAAGGTTGAAGAGAGCCTAATCAAGGGCAATGTCAGTGTGAATACAGAGGAAGTGATGGGTCCCAAGGATACTTTAAAGGTAGAATTGGCAGGATGTATTATTAGGGGTGGAGGTTGGGTTGTTGAGGAGTGAGGCCAAGTTTCTAGTTTGAGGAACTATGTAGATTATGATACCAAAAGGGAAATGAAGAATAAGAAGGGAAACCAGATTGGGCCATGTGGATGGGAAGAATGGGAAGGAAGAAGATGGATCGATGGAAAGATTTATCACCTGGTTGAAAAATTCAAACCCCAAGTCACTTTCTGTCTTTAAAATTGTCCAAGAACGAGAACTATTCAGATAATCTGGCAAAAAGAAGAAAATTCTATCTTAGTAATATCGTCACCTGAGGCTTTGTAAAAAGATCCTGTCCATTTGAAAAAGAATGTTACATTACCATATTTGGGCTGACATTTCTCTTTTTTCTTCCCATTTCACAGTCTTCTACACTTTTATTCTAATTCTACTGGTTATTAAGTATTTAATATAACAATGGCTAGCATTACTATGTTCCTGACACTATGTTTCATATTTTTTGTATATCATTTCACAGTTATTTTAAGTAGAGGAAATGGTTATGATTTCTATTTGACAAAATCTGAGGCTCAGAGAGGCAAAGTGACCTGTTTAAGCCCACACATCTGAGTGACAGAGACAGGTCTTGAACTTGGTTCCTCTGAGTCCATAGCCCCCATTCAACCACTAGGTCAGTGACTTTCAAACTGTGGCAACTCATCGGCATGTTGTGAAATCAATTTAGTATCATCGGCATTAAAAATAATAGAATATAATCAAAAAGCATCAACATTTATCACACATATTAAAGCTAACTAGTGTTTTGTAAGGCTTTTGTTTCTCTCACACACCCATCACACACACACACACAAATGGCTGGGATTGCAAATAGCGAGTAGTATGTATCCAGTATTGGAGTGTGGGTTGGAGGTGTTTTCAGAGGAAAGCCTTTCAGTTTGGGATAGTGGAGGAAAGTTTCAGAGACGAAGTGATGTTTTTTACAAAACTTTAAAGGATAGCAAGATTTGGGCAGAGGAACAGGGTCATTCTGGGTGGGTGACTGTTACATTTTACATGAAGTAGGTATGTCTAATTTCATCCTTTGAATCTTTTTTATTCAAGGAATGAAATTAGCACTGAGAACCTATGTATGCATTGGTTAATTTTTGGTCATCTAGCATCCTCTTCTCCTTCCTAAAAGAATCCAAATTTTCTTTGGGAAATTGGCTATCTGGTTGGGGAAAAGATTAGGGTATTAATAGGGTGGCCATTTCTCCTCTAGGTAAGTAACTGCCCTGGGACCGGATATGGTTTTAGCTTATTCATTCCCTCGTCTACTCCCTGGGTTTTATTGTAGTTGCTGATGCTTCAGTCTGCAGAGCAGCATGGCTAGGGCTCCTGGTGATGGGCATTCCCTAATCTTCCAGCCATCTCTTGGCTCCCTAAATCCTAATAAATTTCCTTTGCCTTAACTTAGAGTTCTTCTAACTGGAACAATGAGCAAAGTCTTTCCTGACCATTATCTTGTTGAAAATCTCCATACTTGCACATTATTTTACAGAAAAGCAAACAGACTCAGTGGGAGGGCCTGCCCAGGGAAGAGATGGAACGGGGGCCCTTGAACTCAGGTCTTATTAAAGGACAGTGTTCTTTATTTTTTCCATCATTGCAGGCTGCCTTTCCAGAGCTGGATAAGATTTTGTGCTTAGAAATTTTTATGATTTTAAGGAGTCCTCAGTTGTTGTTAAAATGACCAAAAAAATGTAAATGATTGTCTTAATATAAAAAGGATCTTTTCTTAAAAGAAGATGTTAGGCTTAAAGTTTCCTTGTCTCAAAAAAAAAAAAATTAAAATCACTCAATCAACAAGACTGAGCCAGCCCTCTCCTCTTTCCGAATGTTTATTAGGGATTCTAGGCAGCGGCTTATGTAATTGAGAGGATTAAAATGAAGGAACGGAAGGAGAGAAGAAAATGCTCCCTTGGGCAGAATGGGAACTAGAGTAATGGGAAAATGTTTCCTGAGAAAGCAGAAAACGTGTGCAAGGCAAAATTATTTTTAAAGACGTTGAGAGGATAGAGGTTGGGGTAGGATAGAGAGAACAGGGAGAAGGCAAGGAAAATCTACCGGAGAAAAACACAAGAGAAGGAATGAAGTTTGGTCTGGTTTTAATTTATGTCAATTGGCAAATAAATCCATGAAAGCTGTTCTAGGCATGGATATCCCCTCTGTAACATAAGTAACTGAAACCAGTTCAGAATGCATTTTTTCCTCCTCTTCCTAAAAATATGATATACCCTATAGACAGAGGCAACATCAATAAAGTTGCTTGCTTCTGGCTCCACATTCTCCTCCCCCCCCAACACCTTCTATTTCTGCCTACAGTTCAGAGCTGATATAATTAGGGGAATTAAGGTTATTCACGAACATAAAATATATGTATGTTTAATTGTGCTGTCAAACCAAAAAGATAAAGGTGAGCAATCAAGCAGTGAATGAGCAAAATTCCTCTTCTAAGATTTTGTTGAAAACTTTTGATCCTTAAAGATTCACCCATTTCCGGCACTTTCCCTAACTTTGGGGTGAGGATAAAAGAAAAAGTATGTTCAATTATAACCATTGTGTTCAGAAGGTTTTTTTTTTTTTTTTAATTTTCCTTGCTGAATTCTGAAACGAATTTTGAGACGATTAGATAGGCATGAATATGAGTGTTTCCACAGAAAGTTAACCTTCGTTGATTGACTGCCATGGGTAAATTGGTGGAAGTCAGAAGATTAAGGGCAATGAACTGATAGATATTGAATATCTGGAAAATAGCTCCTACAAATCAGAAAGAAAATGAACAATCTAGTAAAAAAAAAAAAGTGAAAGGTATAATCAGGTTTTCGCAAAAGAAATACAAATGTTTCATAAACATATAAAGAGATGCTGAACTTAATCGATTGCAATTTGACCCCACAGAAAGATGTTTTCATACCCACCAGTTTGTCAGAAATGAAAAACTCAGGCTAAGAGTTGGTAAGGATGTAGAATGACAGGATCCTTCTACAGGAGTGTAAATCGGTTAAATCACTTTGGGAAGTTTTGTATTGCCTAGTAAGTAGTGCTGTCTATGTTATCCATTAGAGCCTTTAGCATATTAATCAGAGGTGATTTAAATTCTTGGTTTGATAATTCCAACATCAGTGCCATATCTGAGTCTGGTTCTCATGTCTGCTCTATCTTTGCAAACTTTGTTTTCTGCCTAAGCTGGACTTGACAGCACTGGGTAAAAGGAACTGCTATAAATAGGCCTGTAGTAAGTGGTGATGAGTATGGGGGGACGGGAGGTAATCTCTAATCTTATGATTAGGTCTCAGTCTTTTAGTGAGTCTCTGCCTCTGGACTGTGAAACTCACAAGTGTTTCTCAGTCCCCTGTAAGGTGGGACAGGACGATTAGAATGTGTAGAGTTGGATATTCCCCTTCCTCTGTATGGAAGGCTAGAGCCAGCTGGAGTTGGGTGTTTCCCTTTCCCCAGGTTGGTTGGGCTCTGATAAAACACCTGTAAGGTTAGGCTCTCCTTAAAGTTTCCCCTGAGGGCAAGGGCAACCCTTTGCTAAGAACAGAATGCTCTGGTGTATTTCAAAATGGTCGGCAAACATCATCTTGCTGAAGCAAAGCTATGGGTCCCATTTTGAAATTTTGTCTACAATTTCAACCATGACAGAAAGGGGTTTGGGATTGGGGTAGGAGATCTAAGGCCTCAAATTTAGATTTTTGACCCTCTATTCAAACAAGACTATCCATACAGCCACAGAGATACACTGTGCCACCTTTCCCCCTTCCCCTGTACGAAGCAAGAGGGGATTTTTCTCTGATGTTCACTGTGAGAACCTGGTTGAGCTTCTGGAGGTAAAACTGACAAAAGATGTGGATGGGACAATATATGAAAGACCGCATGAAGGCACTAAGTATGTGACAAAGGAAGGAGGAGAGAAGGGGACAGAAGATACAGGCAGAAGCTTGGTAACAACAGGCTACCTAAAGAAAGGATATCAAAATATGATTGGCTTTGAGGGCAGAAATGTGGATGATTTTTTCTCTTAAATTTCTCTATGTTTCTGTATTATCCAACATTTTTACAATGAGCAGAAGGGGTTTTGTAATGGGAAAAAAACACAAACAAACCTGATAAGCCTTACTTAAAAAAAAAACAAAACATATCTACCTTTTCCCTCTATAGGTGTGCAGCACAGAATCACAGATTTTTTTTTTTTTTTTTGAGCTTGGAGAACTCTGAAAATACTTTGGTCCAATTCTCCTCTCCCTTGCCCATTGTAATCAACCACCATATCTTCCTGCTTACTGTATACAGGGCACTTTGCCAAAGACACAGTTATATCAGGAAGAATAAAATAGGATCAGGGCTCTTATCTCCACTTCCCCTTGGAAAAATTCCCCCAAGAGGAAAATTATAATAGCAGGTAAAATATGCTAAATGTCCTACCATTGTTTCAGGGAAGGACAGAAATTACTAGAAAGGCGGTTAACTCATTTAAGTGCATCTATAAGACAACTCTTCATACTCTTCTATGAGTTGATATTGTTGGTATTTTAAGCCTAATAATCAGGAGGAGAGGAGAAAGTCAAAGCTTTGAATAGTTAGGTGTGGCATTTTCAAAATGCTACTCAGCACTGTATCTTGTGAGTATCTTCTCCAGTATTTGCGCGTAATAGTTTCTTGTCCTAGCCTCAAGCTCAACTTGAAAGCAGTTGATGCTTATTGCTTTTTCTTTAATCCAGGGATTATCTAAAACAAGAGTGGAAATTTACCAAAGCTATCTTCATCGAAGGAGAAAAAAATCCAACTATTGCTACTTACTAGATGTGACTTTAATAATAATCATCACTGTTTACCACGTGTTTACCTCGTACTGGGCACTTTACTTATATAATCTTAATCCATACAGCAATCCTCTGAGTTTATATTATTCTTTCCATTGTACAATTACAGAAAATAAAATTCATAGGAGTTTAGTAATTTTCCCCAAGTGTCACGCATATAAGTACAACCATGAAATTTGAACCTAGATCTGCCTGATTTTGAGTCAATGATCTTAATGACTTCTCTGTACCCCCTACTTACACAGGTTATTTCACTTCTCCGAGCCTTAGGTTTGTCATTTGAAAAATAGAGAAAATATTTCCTCCTTCCTGGTTTTGTTCTTAGGAAAAATCAATATAAAACGTTCCCTGGGTGCTCAGTAGATGTGGCTTCTCCTAAGACAAAAGCTGAAAGCTACAGGAATGGCATTTAGCAACTCTCAGGTAAAAATGGAGGTTAAAAAAAAAAAAGGTAAAAATTCAAGTCCTCATCTCAGGTTTTTAAGTTTTATAGGAATTGGCCAATAAAGTAAACTCGAAACATTAATGTATCCTTATCCAAAACAAGAGCTTGGAGATAGGATGGTCATTACAAATAATTTCTCTAGCAGTCAAAAGAGGGTTAAATAAAAAATTAAGAATTCAAGAGTTTTTGTTTTTTTTTTTTAACACGGCCACTGGGACAGAAATGCAATCAACCCCTTTACTTTGCCTGCCTGATTACCAGCGAGTGTGTGGAACTGTTGAATATAAACGGAGCACTCTTGTCCTCAGAACCAGGGCTGGCTTCATGGACAAGTAACCCATGCAGCTGCATAGAGATCCATGCTTAGAAGGGCCGCATGCTTGGATAAATGCTCTCCTCTCACTGTCTTGAAATTCCTAATAATTTTTGAACAAGTCACCTAGGTTTTTATTTTTCACTCAGCCTGGCAAATTATGTATGCAGTCCTTCTCAGAACCTTTGGTGTCCCCCAGTTTACCTCACTGAAATGCCCTCAGTCCAATGAACACATTCCCAGGAGATCACATAGAATGCTGCTTCAGCAGATTTCCCTTCTCCTTCTGTTTTTGTTAGCAAGCAATCGCCCACCCATCCTTTGAGGTTATGTATCATGCATGCTATGTATAAAGGTCTAGGTGTGTTAAGGATGAAAGCAATACAGTAATTCCTTTTTTAAGAAGGAAAACAGCACCATGGCCAAAATGAATGTGTGGAGGATAATCGTACTTTGGAATGACTTCTTCATAGGGAAGTTTTGAATTTCTGCTTACGAGTAGCTTTGGGTGGGATCTGGGTATCTGTATTTTCTTAAAATGCCCCAGGGGAACCACTGAGTTAAAAACTTGCTGAAAGAAGTGGACACTTCTGAAAGCACTGATAGAATTTCTTTAAAAAATCCTCTAGAAGATTGTATGTAATCAACTTTGTATTCCTGAGGCAGCTAGAGTTTTGCACATGGTAGGTACTCAGCCAACTTTTATTGACTGACGGGAAACCAAACTTATCTTTCATGCCTTTGTTAAAGGACACTGTAAACACAATCTGTACCTAAGATTTTCAGCCTTAAAAAAAAAAGATTTTGCTCACCCCTGGATGAATGATTGTAAAGTTACATTTAAAAACATTCCATTTATAATAGCATCCAATAAACCTAACCAGAAAAGTTACAAGATGTCTACGCCAAAACCTGTATTATATTTCTTGAAAAAGTTAAAGGTCTAAATAAATAGCTATACAATGTTTATGGATTCTAAGACTGCATATTGCTGACATGTCAATTATTTCCAAATTGACCCATAAACTCAATGCAATTCCAAATGAAAACCCAGAGAGTTTTTGGGGTAGAAATTAGCAAGGAAATGCTAAAATACATAGGGAAATGCAAAGCATCTAGAATGACCAAAGCAATTTTGAGAAAAGATCGAGAAAGAACATTGTTGGAGCCACACTGCCTAATTTCAACATTTACTATAAAACTTCAGTAATTGAGACAGTGTGATATTTCCTAAAGGATAGGCAAATAGAGAAGAGAATAGAGTTTGCAAACAGACCTGCCCATATACAAACAGTTTATTGACAAGAAAGATACTCTTTTTCATAAATGATCTAGATCCATTGGATAACCAACTTGACCCTGTCACTCACGATACAAAAAAATTAATTTGAAATGGATCTGAAAATGATCATAGACCTAAACATAAAAGCTAAAACTATAAAACCTCTAGAAGCTATGCAACCTTGGGTTGGAAACATTAATAGGACATAGAAAAGAGTGAACCATAAAAGAAAACCATGATAAATTGACCTAATCAAAATTTAAAACTTCTGTTCTTCAAAAGACACCACTAAGAAAACCAAAGGGCAATGCATAGTCTGAGAAAACATTTGTATATGAAGAGTGGTTAGAGAGATGTAATGTTGCTGACTCTGAAGATGAAAGAAGGGGGTGACAAGGCAAGGAATGTGGGTGATCTCTCCAAGTTAGAGTAGTCAAGAAAGCAGATTCTCCCCTAGAGCCTCCAGAAAGAAACAACACTCAAGATCGCACCTCAGTGAGATTCATATTGGACATCTAATCTACAGACCTGCCAGATAATAAATTTGTGTTGTTTGAAGCTACTACATTTGTAGTAATTTTTACAGCAGCAATAGGGAACTAATCTTAATTCCTTAGGATTTTCTACGTAAGCAATCATGTTGTCTCTGCATAGAGACAATTTCCCTTCTTACTTTCTAACCTAATGACTTTTACTTCATTGTTTTTCTTTATCGTACTGGATAGGAATCCAGTATACCGTTGAACCAAAAAGGTGAGAGTAGACATTCTTGTCTTTTTCCCAATCTTTGGGGAAAGCATTCAGTTTTTATACCATACAGTATGATGTTAGCTGTAGGTTTTTCATAGTTGTCCTCTATCACACTGAAGAAGTTCCCTTCTTTTCTTGGTTTGCTAAGAATGTTTGTTACAGAGGTGTTAAATTTTGTCAAGTCCCTTTTCTGCAACTATTGTGCTGATTATATGGCTTTACTTCCTTTACCAATGTGGCAAATTATTGATTTTTGAATGTTGAGCCAACTTTGCAGTTTTGGAATAAATCCTCTTTTTCTGTATTGATGGGTTGATAGAAACACCTAAGCTTCTGTTAGTGGAACATATGATTTAAAATAAAAATAAAAATAAAAACAAAACTTTGTATTTGAGAACAGAACTAATAGTTTTATTTTTGAGTGAGCCCACAATGGCCACTTAAAAAGTATTGAGCATCATTTAAGCCTCAGCCAAGGGCCTACAGAAGCTTCATTTATGTCTATGTTTTGTCCATCATACTCCATAACATCCCTAGTTTTTCAATAGGGTTTTAGCAAAATTAAACTTAAATTATTCAATCATGTGTAATGAATTTCTTTCAGCTTCTATACAATGACTTATTGATTTAGGGCTGCAAATTAACAGCTGGTGACAGTAAGGTAAACACTGGTAATAGCAAATTGACAGTTGGTCTTATTACATAGTTCTTGTGCATTAAATAATTTAATAAAAGGGCTTTTTTTTTTTTTTTTTAATTTTCACCAGCTCTATACTGGGGTCAAATTGGCCACATATGAGCATATTAAGCCCTTGGGTTCGGGAGCATGGCTTGTTCTTTATCCTAATGGAAACTCTGGGCATTTTGTAACTGAAGAATAATTTAATCTAAAGATGTGCTTGTAGTCAGGCAGAGGGGTAAGACTTGTAGCTCTGGAGTCAGTCAGACCCTGTGTGAATTGTGACACCGCCTCTTCCTAGTTTTGTGCCTTTAGGAAAGTTATTAAAGAACTCTAAGCTGCCCTTTCGTCATTGATAAAATAAGTACAATAGTAGTACCTACATCAAAGAGTTGTCAGAATTAAGTAAGTTAATTCATGCATAATGCTCAACACAGATTTTGACACATAATACTCACTTAATAAATGTTATCTCTTACGATCACTTCCACTGTTATGGTCAAGTGGAAAGAGTATGGGCTTTGGAAACCAACAAACGTGGGCACCACCATTTCCCAACCATGTAATCTTGTGCAAGTTAGTTGACTTCTATGAACTTCAGGCTCCTTGTTTCTAACACGAGGAATATGATAGTACTTTCTAGGATTGTAATCTAGCAGAGTGCCTGTTGCACAGAAAGCATTTTACAAAGGCGAGTTTTGTTCTTCATCTTTTCTCTAGTGTTCTTTTAGAGGCATCTTGTCTGAAGAACAAGAGACCCTGAAATAACAAAATTGCAGAATGATCTCTCTTTCATGCAAGAGGCTAGTACATCACCCAATATCAGGGATGCAGTGTCCTTCCATGCTGTTGCTCGGCCCTCCTCTGTGTTTTAGCCTCTGGGAAAGGGACAGATGGAAAGGGGGAAACACATTTCCTTCTTTTGAGGAAAATTTCCAAAACCCATATGCCTCACTTCTACTCATGTACCATTGGCCAGAAGCTAGTTATTTGACCACACCTACCTGCTAGGAAAGGAGGTGTTATCTTTGGCTGGGCATGAGGATGGTGTGGTAGGTGGGGCCATCAGTCCCTGCCAAAATACATTTCTAGCCTAATCCTACCAGATGAAATGAGAGCACAAGACTGTATTTCCCTCCAAAGTGGTGGAGGTGAGTTTCCTGGAGGATGAGAGTTGAAAAAAACAGTGTTTGATTGTTCCAAAGAAAGAGACTGGTATGCTTGCATAACTGAGCTCATGTTTTGGGTATTAACAAGGCTTAACATGACTGTGGTTGCTTTTGTTTCTCATTTCTTTCCTTTATTACAATTAATGCTTGCTAGGAATGATCTAAGTTTTGTATTATCTTCAACTTCCACTAAGCACAGAGGAAAACAATGCTGCTTCTGTTCTTTTGCCCCAGAAACAATGACTCAATCAATAAGTAGTTATTGAGCTTCTAGAATTTATTCATTTATTCATGCATTTATTATTCATGCATTCATTTATTCGTTTTCTCTTATTCCATAAGTATATCTATTGAGTTTTACTTTGTACTGTGTTCTGGGAACGTTAACGCATCCTAGACATGACCTCAGGCCCCACGGAACTCTTGTTTAGTGGAAGAGAGAGACAAGAATTGAACACACAACACGGTGCAGTAGCTGCTGGGAAAGCAGTCAGCACAGGGTGCTATGAGCACCCAGTGGAGAGCTGCTACTCGGGGAGGGGGTGGACCCCGAATTGAATCAATCACTATGATGGATTATGTGCCTCTTTCCATCAAAACAGTCAGAAAACAATGAACGCTATTTTTTTTTTTAAAAATCATACCTCATTAAATGTTTAGGTTTCCCAAGATCTACAAGCATTTACAGGAGAGGAAGATCCATGAGGCTGGGGCAGAGAGCAAAGGCTTTTGGATAATGTAAGTCTCAGGAAGAGGTTGGATCAATTTAGAGACATGAGAATGGCATTCCAGTGCGGGAGCAGTTTGAGCAAAGGCATGGCATGTGCTGAGTCTCTGAAGTTAGAAAATGTCCTAGACATTATCATTAAGTTTCCTTCAAATGTCTCATTCTTTGGTTTTGAGACAACCACAGAATAAATCTCAGCAACTTCTGCCTTGTCCTGTGCAGCTCTTCACCAAATACAGGGTACAAAAATGGACAATGGCAGAGTTGTGTTTAATGCTGCTAAGCTTTCCATTCTGAGTTGGCAGCCTCAGTATATAATTTTCTCAGATAGAAAATCTCCTGGCTTGGGAGTTGTCCAGAAATTACTTTCCCCCAATTAGATTCCAGTTTGATGCAATCACTGCTTGAAAATTGTCTCAAATTGAAACCATCTAATAGCCATTTTTGGAATGAAGACGATGGGAGAAATTCAATACACCACAGACAGTCCATTCATAGAGTGTGTGATCCAAGAACAGGAACAGAGCAGATTCTCTGTGCATCTTGTCCTGGACACAAAGTGTCAGCAACTTTCATAACAGGGTGGTCTACCAGCAGATCCTTTTGTTGGCTTAGCACAAATCAAATCAAGCCTTCAGAGGAAGTGCAGTTTGATTGTATTTTAAGAAACCAGATTTGACATGTTCATCAGATGCTTTTCTTTCCCTTCATTATATAGGCATATTGCAGGGAGGTTGGCCAAAGGGTTCAAAGAAATTGGCCATATCCTGGCTCCCCAAGCAGTGGCTGAGCACTGTGGAGAAGGCACTGTCTGTACTGACTGGTGTTAAAATGCATAGAGGCTTATTATATACTTGAATGGATGGATTGATTGAAGAACATTATCAGATCAGAACTTCCCCATCTCCACAGCAGGCTAGGCTTATCTTCTTCCAAACATTTCTCCTTAGGTGCACTATGGCACTTTTGTGATGACATTGCGTTCTCCTGGGACTTTTTCCTCATTTCATCTGTGAGCAAATACTAGCAGGTGATGCAGGTAAACTCCTTGGAAACAGTTTGTCCTTCTTGGTCTTAGCTTTTAGACTTCATTAGGTGGGACCAGAGCAGTCGTTTTTTTTTTGTTATCATTTGTTTGTTTTTAGATTTTATTTATTTATTTGACACAGAGAAAGAGAGAGGGAAAGAGAGCAGGAGCAGGGGAGGGGCAGAGAGAGAGGGAGAAGCAGACTCCCTGCTGAGCGGGGAGCCTGACGCCGGGCTTGATCCCAGGACTCTGGGATCATGACCTGAGCCGAAGGGAGATGCTTAACCGACTGAGCCACCCAGGTGCCCCCAGAGCAGTCGTTTTTATACGGCAAATTTTGCCCCACTGCTGAGGTGACTGCTTCCTGAGCACTCTGCCTGGTCCTCCAGGTATGAGATTTTGCCAGTGGTTGGAAGGAGCATAGATTCTTCCTGGCCCTGTGTGAGTTGCACGGGTTACTTCATCTACCCCTGTGGGGGTGGTTCTTTCCTTGGCCTTGCTGGGTGGGAGTGGGGTTCCTGTGCAGATATCTGCAACATTCTAACAGTCAGTTTGATAGCCCTCTATTAGATGGAGCTCTCTCCTCTCTGATACTTTGCTACCTTAAATTCCTCAAACTCCCAAACCCAAGTTTATTGTCTAGTATAACTGCGGACCTTTGCTTGGAGTCTCCCTGGGATGTGATCTGGCCTCTCTTTACAGGTAATAAGCTGGGGCAATGGGAGAATTGCTCTCAGTGTTTCCCCTCTCTCAGGGGTCACTGTCCTACGCTGCCTGTTGTTTGAGGTCTGAAACCATTGCTTCATGTTTTTTCTGATTGTTTTAGATTTTTGATGGGGGAGTATAAATCTGATCTCCGTTACTCCATCTTGGCTGAAAGCAGCAGTAAGTGCATAGAAATTTATGTAAAAGAACAATTCACCGAAGTATTATTGCTTATGAAGAGTAATTGGAAATAGACAAAAACAGAAAACAGGAGATGATGTGATTGTGGTATCACATAATGTATCTTGTGGCATCTATGTAATGTGATGCTATGCAGCTACTAAAAGTCACATTTTCGAAGAATATTTATTGACATGGGAATGTATTTGTGATGTTATGTTTATTAAAAAGGGCATATGTAAATTTCTTTTTATGAGTTCAATTTTGTATAAATGTATATATATTATATGTACTATAAGTGTATATCTCATATATAATTTACATATACATTTATAATAAGTGTATATTAAGTCCATACAGATTAAATTCTATAAATATATGTATATAATGTCACATATAAGTATGTGCATTATATAATGTATATATAACAAATATAAATAATGAATATACAATATATAAATACATATGTATGATGCATTAAATGTATATAAAAGTATATTTTATGTGAATATATTTTTAAAACATATATTTTAATATGTATGTAAAAAAGGGAACACATATATGGCTTTTAATATAATGGATCAAAAAAGTTCAGAAAAAGAAAGACTTAAAAGCAAATACAGAAAAATGTTAACGGTGCTATATTTTCCGAATTTTTACAATCAAAATATAATAATTATCAAGTAAAAATATTAATCAAACTTTTCAAGAGCTAAGACTTCAGTGAAGAACCAGCAAAGATAAATTTTACTGTAAATCAAGAATCTATTTTTAATGAACATAATAATAATCATCAAAAATATAAATAGCCTTCTTCTATTTGACAGGCACTATTCTAAGTGTTTTTTATACGGTAATCATTTAATCCTCACAACACCTTTTAAAATAGTAATGATTATGTCTCCACTAAGGAAACTGAGGCACAGAGAGTTCAAATCATTCTCTCCAAACTACTAAATGGCAAAGCCAGAATTTGACCCGAAGCAGGCTGGGTCTAGAGTCCGTTCTTTTTTTTTTTTTTTTTAAAGATTTTATTTATTTATTTGAGAGAGAGAGAGAATGAGAGACAGAGAGCACAAGACGGAGGAGGGTCAGAGGGAGAAGCAGACTCCCCGCTGAGCAGGGAGCCCGATGCGGGACTCGATCCCAGGACTCCAGGATCATGACCTGAGCCGAAGGCAGTCGCTTAACCAACTGAGCCACCCAGGCGCCCTAGAGTCCGTTCTTGATTGTCATGCTCTGCTGCCTTGCTCCCCAGAGCTACGGGGTTCGAAAGGGCTTGAGAAGATTTCCTGAGCAAGTTTGGGGAAAGAGCCCAGGTGACTGACTGCAAGACCAAGGGGTCGGCCATAAGACTGGGAGACACTCAATTGCAGGTGAGGGCTCTGTGTGTGGAAAACTCTGGGGATCAAGTAGATGGCAGGGCTGTTGCCCAATATGGCATGGTCCAACAGTTCATATAATAGAGCCACAGTCTGAGCCCAAAGCAACCTGTTACACCTGTGCTCTTCCAACTCTAACCAGGTGCCTCTCACCACGAGACTGCTGGCCTGGCATCTAGGGAGATTGAAGGCCTCAATCTGTTTTCCTGCATCCTACAAACTAGATAAAAGAACGATGTAGGGGTAGAGGTAGGGGAGGAAGTCTGTTAAAGATTGGCAGACTACCACCGAGATAGCGTGCCTTCAGCCAAGCCCCCTTCTGGAGCCCCAGAGACCGCACTCCCCAGCAATGCTGAGCAGAGAGAAAAAGAGCTGACACCAGACTACAGAGTGACCATCCAGGCAGGGCTTCCCATACACTGACACCCTGGGGTTATTATTGCTTTGGGTATATGAGATCACTCGGAATGGAATGCCTCATTATAGGTTTAAACCCAAGCTATAAATCAAACATTTCTCCTTTAATATAAGGAAGTTGCAGATTATTTTCAAGAACACCTGGTGCAAAGTGAGGTAATCTTATATGGTAAGGAGGATGAATAACTTAAACTGCATTCTCATAAATTTCTTTAACCTGGAAGGAAGCCTTTAAGGCTATCTGCATACATGATGTGTCTGATTTTTCCTTGAATAATGTGCGAAGTGTTTTAGACAGACCAGCAAATTTGCAGAGTTCTAAACCCTCCCTTGGATTCTGCTTTGCTTTCTGCATGTAGACAAGCATCGAAAATTACCAAGGATTGCTTTCTTATTTTGACTAAATGTTCTTTTTTTTTCCATCCAGAGAGATCTTGTTGACAATTATTTCTTCATTCTGCATCGCAGACTTCCAGTTTGCAGAGGTAGAAAAATCAATATGAATAGCTTAGTGCTGACAAATGAGGCTCCAATTACCAATACTTGTACGCAATATGGCAAAGATTTTCATCCAGTTAACTCTACTGTTTTCTTTTTTTCATGGTGTTTGGCATAGGTGGACTTAATTATTATTCATAACTATATCTGTAAGCACTGTTTTCCTCTGCTTTTCCTTCCAAATGTTCTACTGATTTTAAAATGAAATTATTTTGAGACTAGAATCAACAACTTTTGAACATAAGATTCTCTAGGTTTACCAAATAAGGACATTTTCATTTTAGATTTTGTATTCTCTTGTTGGATCAAATAATGAAGAGTTGGAGAAGCATGGACACTAAGGACCAAATAATAGTCTTTCAATAAAGCCATTAACATTCTAATGCTAGATTTGAGTATATCCACTGATGTGGTAAGCCAGTGCTTTTCAAACTTTAATGTACACATGACTCATCTGAAGATCCTGTTAAAATGAAGAAGATTCTCTTTCAGTAGGTCTGGAAATGGCCCAGGCATCTCCAGTTCTAAAATCCTCTCAGCTGATGTGGATGCTGCTGGTCATCAAGGGTTAAAGCCAGGGTTAAAGAATGTTTGCATCCATTAGGTTCCTGGCAGAAACAGATGGCATACTCAAATTGGAAATTTGAGGAAAGATTACTTAAGGGCTGATTTATAAATGTGTGGACATCATTCAGAAAAGTAGCAAGAGATGGTGTAGTGCCTCTGGGCTGGCAGCACCTGGAAGGCAACATGACCGCTAGATCTCAAGGAGCAAGGACAGAGAACAACCTGGAGAGGGATGAGTAGACTGAGTGCAACCTTGGCCTTCAATAAGGGGACTGAACCAACCCATAGTGACTCTGCAGGGCGAACAGGTGGGAAGTGGGAATAAATACCTCACCTCACTCTCCTCCTGCCCTTCAGCTCATCTGCCAGGGCCTCCTATTATCCAAATCCAACCAAAAGCAGTAGAGCCAGGGAGTCTGCTCAATGCCATCCACACAAGAGGACCAAAGGGGAAATTTAAGAAAGATAGGTACTCCATAGTCTTACATGTTACTGACGCTTTGGGTTGCAGGTAAGACGTGTTCTTTTGCAGTCTGGAGACTAAAAAGAGGCAAAGACTGATAGGACTGTAATATGATAAAAGTACACAAGTCAGTCTTTAATTGTTACAATGATCTGGGTTAACGTCAGAGTTAAAAAAAGAAATGCTTGTAGTAGAAGAAGTTGGGCTACTTTAGGTGAGATTTTATTTTGCAATTGATCTGATTATTTATAGAAGCTTTTAAATAGTTTTCATTATGCTAACGGTCCCACATGTCAACAGACTTTTTTTTTTTTTAAAGATTTATTTATTTGAGAGAGAGAATGAGAGAGAGAGAGCACATGAGAGGGGGTAGGGTCGCAGGGAGAAGCAGACTCCCCGCTGAGCAGGGAGCCCGATGCGGGACTCGATCCCGGGACTCCAGGATCATGACCTGAGCCGAAGGCAGTCGCTTAACCAACTGAGCCACCCAGGCGCCCAAGACTTTCTTGAACCCCTAATATAATTGGGTCAATTTCAGAGCAAGAGTGAAATCTCCTGCTATAAAATACATTGTAGGCCACTGACATATATATACACACATATATATATATATTTGCTTTATATATAACTATATAATATATAAATAGATATATATTTGCTTTAATGTCACTATTTTAAGTACTGTATATGGTGACTTTGTATTTAGGGTTAAAGTGGTTTACAAAAGCCACATGTCCTAAGCCCTCATTCCTAAAGCCAGTTGAAGCCCACCTTATATTTTTTTTCTGCTGTGGCTTCAGTTTCTTCATGAAGGGAGTGGATAGGACTATATTTCTTCTAAAATCCCTTTCAGTTCAGACGGCTTGACATTGAAGTAGAAAATGTTTAAAAAATTAACATAACTCTATTAATATGTAAGAAAAATGAATAACTTTTTGTATAAGAAGAATACAATAGTAAATACATAAACATAAGGAAATTTTAAAAAATAATGTGTTTTACTTGTGTGTTGGGGGACCCCTAAGATCACAATCTTGGTTTTGTGATTCCCTGGGAAGACTGAGCATGTAGTCTTGATGGTTGGCTATGATTTATTACAGCAAAAGGATACAAAGCTGAACCAGCGGAGGGAAGAGGTGCGGGGGACAAAGTCTGGAGGAAACCAGGCATAAGCTTCCAAAGGTCTTCTCCCAGTGCAGCCACACACTTCATGCCTCCAGAGCGAGTTGTAACCACACATGTGAAGTATCTGCCAGGGAAGCTCAGTAGAGACTTGAGGCCCAAGGTTTATGTTGGGACTGGTCACACAGATACCCTCTGCTTAGCAGGTCCCAAAATTTGAGATCCCAGAAGACAAGCAGGTGTGGAGTATAAACCTTGTTGTTTGCACAGGTTAGGCCCAGTGTGCCACCTATCTGTCAGAGTCGTGGGAATATTCCTCAAACCCAGGTCTCCAGATGCCTGCCTAGAGCCAACCTTACAAACAGGCCTTTCTGAGGGTAACAGTCTTAAGCCTGTATGTTAATTCTTTCTGCACAATGTGCTTCACAAGCCTGGGGCAGACTTGAGGTTACATATATTTCTGAAATTATTTTTATTCATATTAGTTTTTAAATTCCATATCTACCTAGATGAGCAGAAAGTCTAGTATCTCTCTTAGGGTCCTTTTTACCCCAATCATCTAAATACTCCATGGGCTTACTCATTCCAGAAGGCACAGGATAGAGTTCGACTCCTTGTGGAGAAAGGAAGAATTAGGGAATCTTGTTCACTGGCAAGAGCCCAGATTTTATTCCTGTTGCTTCCGTGGTTAACACCTGGTGTAATACATGAGAGTTGGCACGGTATGATACTGTCTCTATTCATTGGTATAAAGGAGGCTACAATTATTATTGAGGAAGAAAAGGGAGGTCTTTTTCCCCAGCGTTAATCTCACATGTATTTATCCCATGTCAGGGCTAGGCTGGGGCTCCAGGTTCAGAGATCTTTATCCAGGCTTTCAATGATGTAGCCATGGTTTTCTCTCCACACGTGTGCACCCCCTTCCCTCATTGTGAGTTCCTTTTTGGCAGCTTTTGGTATCTTTCTTTTTTTCTTTTTCTTTTTAACATTTTTTTTTTCCAGACTGACCCAAAACCACTTCAAATCATTAGAGATTTTAATACCATTAATCTTCAAAAGGGAAGAGGTCAAGTCTCCATTCCTTTCCTTCCAGAAAACTTCTTGGCCTACTTAAAAATTTGCTTAACCTAGAGAACTCTGAGTTCAGTTCCCCAAGGGTTATTAGTTGGGACAGCCTTTTTTTTTTTTTTTTTTTTTATTTTGAGAGAGAGAATGAGGGGGGGGAGGGTCAGAGGGAGAGGCGGACTCCCCGCTGAGCAGGGAGCCCAATGCAGGACTTGATCCTGGGGCTCCAGGATCATGACCTGAGCCGAAGGCAGTCGCTTAAACAACTGAGCCACCCAGGCGCCCCCAGCCATTTTTTTTTAAGTAGGCTCCACGCCCAACGTGGGGCTTGAACTCACAACCCTGAGATCAAGAGTCATATATGCTCTACTGACTGAACCAGCCAGGCACCCCGGGATGGGACAGCCTTTATGAAGCTGAAAATGATCTGTCACACCATTCCTCAAGAGCAATGAATATCAACTGGTCTATTTTCCTAACTAATGGGCTGTTCCAATAAGTATTCTGAGAACAAAGATCTACTTCAAGGTAGGTAGTCTCTGTGAATATAGGCCATATAGAAAGCACCAGCACCTTTTACATGGCAGCTTCTCTTGTGTTACTACACTACAAAAATACGTTGAATAAGGTCTGTGAGGGTCATAGGTGAAGAGGCAGCCCAGCCCCCAGTAAAATGGCAATGCAGAAGCACTTCTCCACCGACCCCCTCCCGGTCCCTGGGTGCCACTTCCATCCTTCAAACATATTCTCAGAAAGGATGATGAGAAGTCACTGAGACCTTAAATGAGATTTAAATAAAAGTACAATTTCTCTTGTAAGGACTTGCATTTAAAGCCATATCTCTTTTTGTGGTACTCAACATCCCACCTGCTAATGAGGGAGTTATTGGCATCCAAAAGAAGTACAGGTAGGATGGGACGCCTGGGTGGCTCAGTCGTTAAGCGTCTGCCTTCGGCTCAGGTCATGATCCCAGGGTCCTGGGATCGAGTCCCGCATCGGGCTCCCTGCTCCTTGGGAGCCTGCTTCTCCCTCTGCCTCTCTCTCTCTCTCTGTCTCTCATGAATAAATAAATAAAATCTTTAAAAAAAAAAAAAAAGAAGTACAGGTAGGATTTCCTCAAGAGTCCAGAAATGAGACCGTGGTTCCGAGGAAGCCTGGCCTTGCCTGCCTGCATAAATTGCCTTCACGGACTTAGGCCTATTGTGTAAGTTAGGCTGTAGAGAGACCATAATGTCTCTAGGAAGAATCTATCTATAAGAAGTTTACTTCTTGGGGCGCCTGGGTGGCTTAGTGGGTTAAGTGTCTGCCTTCGGCTCAGGTCATGATCTCAGGGTCCTGGGATCGAGCCCCCCATCAGGCTCCCTGCTCAGAGGGGAGCCTGCTTCTCCTTCTCCCCCTTGTTCCTGCTCTCTCTCGCTACCTCTCTCAAATAAATAAATAAAATCTTAAAGAAAAAAAAAGAAGTTTACTTCTTTCTAAGCTAAATGAGCCAGGGGGATAGGGTAAGGGAAAGGAATGAAAAAGAAAAAAAACAAAACCAGAAATCATCCCTGAAAAAGGAAAATGATCAGGGTGAAAGGAATTTTAAATAAATACTACTTGGAAAATGAAATATTAAGACTGAAAACGAGTACGTGGTAATAAGAAGAAGTCTTACTAACGTCCTTAAGTATTAATAGTGGCATCGGTATATTCAAAATGTATTAAGGAATTACTTACTTAAAACATTTGTTGAATACTTACTAAGTGTTGGGTACTGTATTAGATGTTGGAAATCATGTTGTGAACTTGGACAAGGTTCCTACCCTCAGGGACTTCGAATCTAGTGAGAAGCAGACCTTGTTCGAGCATCTACACGTACGTTGAACGATATGCAGAGAAATGCAGCTGGGTATGGAGTGTGCAGTAAGGGCACTTAATCTAATCTGGAACATCAGGGGAAATCTTGCCTGAGAAAAGGACATTTAAGGGAAGAACTGAAAGATGAGTAGAGGAGATGGAAAGCAACTTCATGATAAGAGATAAGCAATTAGCTGGCACGACACAGAAAGTCTTCATGACATGCTCAGAGGTGAGTGTTTATTAAAGGAGACCCATGAAATTGTCAGGAAAGATTTGGACATATGTGGGTAGGACTTTGCCTATATAGATTATATCTACCAATGTTTTCCATATTAGAAATAAAAATGGAGAATGTGAAGAAAATATTTAGGGGTTTATTGAAAAAATAAGCCCATTACATGTTAACATCAATAGCATATTTTAATGAAAAAAGCCCTATATTTTCCAAAACAAAGAAATTATGAGAAGAGTGACATTGTTTTACATTTTTGCAAATTTCTTCAATGTCTGGCTTAGGAGAATCCAGAAGGAGTCGCATCTCTTTCTGCCTTCACTCAGTTTTAACATGTTATTTTGGTTGAAGTGCTTGAAAAATATCTAGCATCACACAGATGTGTAGTTAGAAAAAAAGAGTATTTTAACAGCCTTTTCAGACGATTATAGATATTTTTAAAATGCTGCACCAAAAACTTGAAAAATGGTAGTTATTAAAGGTTAACTATGGAAATAAGGAAATGCACTTATATTAAATATATTAAACTTTCACGCTCAGTTATAGCAAAATCCATTGGTCTATCTTACACTTTAAATGGATCTTGGCCCATATATTATGACATCATTCATTGGTCATTTGGAAATGTATGGTTTCCTTGAGTTATGAAGATCTTCCAGATGTGGACACATTTCATCATATAATTTTTAAAGATCACATTTATTGATATCACCAGTTGATATCATCAGAAAAGCTTAAAGTGTTGCAAAGTTGACAAGCTCACAGTGGTGGTTCAAAGTTGTCCAGAACTCTAATTTTTGCCGGGAAGCTTAAATATTATCCGTGACAGCAAATACTTTTCCTCGAAGTGATGGTCTCAGTCCACTAAAAAAAAGGTCTGACAAATACTTAAGGTTGAGTTACCATAGTTTTTTAGTTGTTCTTTCAAGTAAAAAGGAGTGCTCTATAAAAAATGTGACTACTTCAGTTTGCAACTCAATTGCCCAAGTGGTTTTTTTTCCCCTCAAGATAGTCATCATACTTAGATGTGCTGCAGAAGTGACTTATGAGTTCCTCTCCTTATCAGTGACTAGAATATCCAGGGACTAATAGTGCAATTTGCTGCCACAGCCTTGATTCTTGCTAAGGCTTCACTGCTTTTGTACTCCTAGTGCAAATGTCAACACTGGGAAAGAAAATAGTATGTTAGTAAAATTAGGAAAAATGTTTTGACCTCATGGACTCCCTGAAGGGTCTCAGGGACCCTCGTGTGTCCACAGACCACACTTTTAGAAGCATTGCTCCCTAAGCATCCAAACAGACTAAAAAAGAATTTCTACAAAGGAAGAACAAAAAATTCAGCTTGTCTCTGTCATACTAAATGTGAGAATATAATGAGGCAATAGAAATTTTGAGAGATACAGTTTGTAACTCAAGATGTCTTACATATTTTTGGTAAATACATCATTCTCCCTGCTAAAAGACAAATATTTCATGGAGATCAAAAAAACAAAATTCATTCACATACTATTTCAAAGAGACCTATCTAAAAAAAAGTGACTCGAAAGAGATAAAAAGAAAAGGATGCATAAATGTATTTAAAAATCTGAAAATATAAAGGAAACGAGAATCTGAATGTTATGGAAGTATAATTCACATCAGAAATCATTAAACAGAACAAAGACAGCTGTTTTTATTGGCCATGGTTTCATTCCACAAGCAAGGAACTACTGCCCTAAACCTTTATGAACCAAATATATTATCTATTAAAATAAACACAATAAAAATAGGCATACAAATACAAGTAGAAGTTGAAAGAAAAATACTAGAAATGGTAAATAAAATCTTTCTTAGATCAAGTAGGAAAGGGAGAAAGGCAGGCTACAGAGCATCCAAAAGACACATGATGATTTTATATCCGTTTTGCCTCCTGCAGAACAAGACAGGCTTTAAGCTACAGGAAGAGGAAATATTATCTCTCTTTGAGACTTGAGCAGTGGGGTCTATGCTTTGAGGGTAGTAGATTTATGTAAATGATTTCCTGAGTGGTGAGTCTAATATCGAGGCTGAGATTTCACATGTGGCCTGATATCTGAACCCCAGAGATCAAGTGTATCTTGTAAACCAGATAATTTCAATTTCTTGGGTTCTCTCTATTTATGTCCCGTTATTAACATCTATTCTTAAGTAAACATTCCATCCTTGTTCCAGCTGTATTATAGGGAAGCTGGAGAGGATCAAGGATCTTCTTCGATATCACTAGCTTTTAGAACAATGTCTTGTATACAATAGGTGCTCGATAAATATTTATTGAATGAATGAACCAGGGCCTCTCTAACCTCTAATCCTTAGACTAGCATGATGGGGAAGCAGAGAGGCAGTGAAGATCCGCCCCAAATCCATATAACAGCCAGACATACACGGTCCAGCTATCATTTCCCATTGTGGGAAATTTAAACTTCACCACCACCCTTGGAGGATTTGAGCTGTATTTTATTCAGGAAGGTGGCCATTCCCTTGCATCATCACTCTAGAAAAGAGCATATAGTGGAAGTATGTGGGGGGGGTGGAGGGGGGGTGCATAAGTATTCAAATAACCTCCTGCAAGGGCAAGGGTGCTCAAGACTAGGCTCCCGCATATTAACCACACCCCCTGCGAGTGTCTCCCCAGCTGCTCCATGATGCTCTGAGATGAGGCGCGCCCGGGCCTGAGCCGAAAAATTAACTTAATACGTTTCTCAAATAAGTCAGGGCTGCGCAGGCTTTAGGAGCTGCGGGGCTCCAGGAAGCTGAGCGATGCACAAAACAGGAAGGGTTAGTGGAAGAGCAAAGGCGAGAGGCCTGGAAATAGACGGCTCACTGCCCAGATAAGACTGACACGGTTAACAATGGAAACAATACCAAGGAGGGGAGACCCTCTAGCCACAGAGAAGCCTGTACCAAGGCACTTGGGCACAACCCACTTCTCCTGACAAGGAAACTGTTCCGAGGCCTGAGCTAAAAGAGTGCCTGCGGCAAAGTCCATTTTAATAGCATAAGGATTCGCCTCCTCCGCGGCGGTGGGAATCAGAAACAGGCAAACGCAAAGCACCAGTTAGGCTGGGAGGCTGGGGGCTCCTTGTGAATTGCACGTGAATCTCAAGCTTCAAAGCCCTGGGGAACAGAGGTGACAGGCCCTGAAGCAGATGCCCCGGCACTATGGGCCACGTGGTCCCATAAATGACCCAGGGCTTTGTAGTTGAGGACGCGAGCCAGGAAATCCGGGCCCTTGATATGTTGGAGAGGAGACAGCAGAGGGCTGCCATTGTGAGCATTTTGTGAGATTTTTTTTTTTTTTTTTAATGCATTTGACTCTACCAAAGGGTCCCTTCCTCTGCTGGTTGCCCCCTTCTGGGATCACATATCTTTTGGGGGCAGAAAATCCTGCCCTTATAGCTGAGCCGGCTTCTGGATTCTCAGTTCCTCTGCATTTTCTCTAGTGTATTCAGGTTAAGTTGGAAAAATATTCCAAGGAGAAAGCAGCAAAACCACAGGTTTTTGTAATTAATGCGGCAAACTGGCCAGGTTTTTAATATTCATGAGCATTGTTTGATGTCTGTATGTCTGAGTAAAAGCATATTTGGAAAAGAAACTGAAACTATTGTGAGTATATGATGAATATTTAATAATCAAATGCAATAGTATGTTTAGCACTCAAATATACTATTTTAAATTGGAAAGGTACACTATAAAATTTTGCCAGTATTACCTATGAACGGTGGGATGAGGTGCTGTGTGGATAGATTACTTTTGATTTTGTACTTTGCGCTTTGTATTTTTGAACAATGGGCTTTTGTAATTAAGATATTACTTAAACAATACTGTTATAGTCTAGGCTAGTTCTAGAAATAATAATAAAGTGAGAACATTTTGATTTGGGAGCTCCATTCTCGTGAACCCTCTTTCCTCTGTATCTTTCATCCCCCATGAAAATCTTTCTCTTTCACATAGAATATAATAAGAGTTTAAATAATGAAATTTTGATTCGATAATAATTAAAGCCTTAAGCTAAAGGAATTAAAAACAGACATTGGGACTCGTCTGGCTTCCAGTGTTTTAGGAAAACAATAGATGTAATAACAGAAGCGATCCTTTCCCATTCTCCCGAAGCCAGCGAAACCCTAAACTATCCACCCAACCTCAAACTAAATTACTGAAAAGAAGAAGGATTTTCCCTTTCAAAACCAAGTATGATCAGGCTCACGGTACTTTCACTCCAGAAGTTTCTTGGTTACAATCCAAGGGAATATGCAAGAAGCTGGAGTTGTAGGTATTGGATTGAATGAATTGGGTAGAAATAGTGAGCCTGGCGTCAGAGGTGGTGCTACTCAGGGAACAGACGAGTCCACTTTCATGGTGAGCCACCAGCAATGAATGAGTCTTGGTTTCCACCCAGCTGTGTCTGGGGAACCATTTCATTCTGAGCGTCCAATGAGGTGGGGGAGTGTGGCATATGCTTAATCATCAGCTCTCTGAAAAACAGAAAAGGCAGAGACAGAGGACGGGAGGGAGGAAGAAAATTCTGATCTGTAGTGTTTCCCAATATCCATGGCCAATTATAGGCTACCTGCCTGACAGCAAGTCACTGAACCTGGGTTTGGGAAGAGATGTACAACGTTGGCTCTCCCAAACCAAGCCGTATCACTGTAGCCCACCACTAACCTGTTTCACCTTTCAGGTGCTTGCTGAGAAGCTCACCAGGTTTAACTTTAAAATCTCCCTGTTCCATGGTGAAAAGCTGAGATCTGCTGCCTGATGAGGTATTATTTTTGGAGGCAAGCGCGCGAGCTCTGACCATTGGCTTATTATTTGCAATATTGCCCTAGAAACCCGTTATTAGAGGAGCAATAGGTATATGGGAAAGAAAAGAAATTACTTTGGCTCAGAGCAAACACTATAACGCGACACCAAAGTGGAGGAAATGGAGTCCAGGATCCTGTGCATCAACTGGTAGGTAATGAGAGCCTGAACCCCTAAAGGAGAAACCCACAGCAGAGCCCCGAATTAGCATATGCCAATTTATCTCAGGTTCTAATGTAGGCAGAGAGGCTCCTAAATGAATAATTGCTGAAGGGGCAATTGTGGGAGTCATCTTTTGAAGAGATCAGTTTTACTATTTTTTTTCCCAGGCCACTGCAAATACGAGCTTAATAATCCTTTCAATGGGTACTGCGTTATCATAAAATAATCTAAATGCTACTAAATGGTATTTAAAATGATTTCCAGACACCGGCAGACTCAAGTGAATGGCAATTCAGCTGCTAATGCATCTCTAATACAGCATGTGAGAAGGTGCGGTAATCAGGTCACATTGCTGGGATCAAAATCCTTCTCCATGATTCTTTCTGCTTCCACGTTTTAGCCCCATCTGGTTTGGGGCCCTCTGCCTCATTTCTCACTTCTTTATATCTTTCTGTAGTTCTCTGCCCAGATCCTGCCCAGACTCGGGCTGGGGTATACAAAGGACGGTGTCTGCCATTTCCTCCCTTCGTGCAGAGCTTCTGGGAAGGGGGAATGGGAGATGAAGGCAGCCTTCCCTGAAGCCCCAAAGAGCACTATAACGGGATGAGGTGCTGCGTGGATAGGACATATAGGATATATTACTTTTGATTTTGTACTATAAGTGTAATTAAGATATTACTTAATTGTGAGGTGTGAGCTCTGATAGCACAGAGACCCGTGGGAAGGGAAGGTTCGAGGCAATCCGGAGGTGAAAATATCCATGACTCCACTGTAACTATGAGACAGAAATTTCAGAAGTTCAAATCCATGACTTAATCATTTCCTGTCCGAGTGAGATCTGCAAAAGGCTATGCTTAGTATCCCCAGCGCTAGTACATCACTGACATATGTACATTTCCAGCACCCTCGGAATCAGGCAAGTCGTGCCGAGGAAGGGCACACTTGCCCTCCTGTTTCTCTATGAAGACACATAATAATGCAGGAGGGAGAGATACCGTTCGGATCAAAGACCTTGTTTTCGGTGGCTTTTTTGGAAGGAGAATAATGGAATGTGCTCAGCTCTTAATTTGTTTTTGGTTGTTATTGTTCTTTTTTTTTTTTTCTTTTCTTTTTTACTGAATTTGTTTTGAGAAAGAATTTCAGATCCACTCCAGGAGACGGGCTGCAGCCCCGCCCTGCCTCCCCCGCCCTGGGGACTAGAGGTGGGGAATTCAAAGTATCTCCTAGCTCCCTTTTCCAGATTACAGCAAAATGTCAAGAACCGGGCAGAGGAGGGCTGGAAGCACAGGCACATTTACATCTCACACTGCTGACAGGCAGCCAGCTGGTGATGGTGCCCTGGAGCAGTCACGCAGAGAGACGCCACCGCGGAACCCGGGGAGCGGGTGGCATGGGGGCCGCAGCCCCTCGCTGGCGAGGGTGCCAGGAGAATGGTAGCTTCGCGGAACAGCAAATCTGCTGCTTCCGGGCGTCAGGCACAGAGGTCTGCAAGCAGACATGGGCATAAACTGGGATAAAGACGGAGGTTGTGGGGGTCCCTCAACATACTCTCTGCAGGTAACTCTCCTGGAAAAGAGGAATTAGCCAGAAAAGGAGGTTTCAGGACCTGGATCTGCCAGGTGCTGAGAAGCCAATGTGCACAAATACAGAATCAGGGTTAATAAGAGGCAAGCTATCCCAAATAAATAGAGCAGCCGGCTCGGCAGGCCCTCTGGTTGAGGGTATCACGTTTGTCTCTTGATTTTCTGGAATGTTGTCAATCAATGTCAAACAATCACCACATAAAATCTGGGTCAACTGGAAAAGAGACCTCAGCTACAATGCGCTACAGACAAATTTATCTGACCTAAGATTAATGGAGCAGCATGAAATTCACTCAAGTCCTCAACCCAGGATTTGGAAAGTCACAATATTTTTCAGGTCACGGTGAGAATCCCCTGAAAGGTGGTGAGGGATGGCTGGGATTAACCGACCGGATGTGGCAGGGTCAGGGAACAATGCTACAACGTGATCTATCTGGGAAGGATATTTTCCCTTAGAGGAGAAAAATAACATTAGTTAGAATTTTTGAGGTTGGGTCATAATTTCCAGGATAGAAAATTTCTCTCTCCACCCACACCCAATAACATCTGAATATGAAAAATATTGTCCAGTATCGATTAAAGTTGTTGACTGTACCTGGTGTGGCCAGTGGCGTGGGGAAATGGGTCCTCTCAAAACCTGAGCGGTTAAAACGGGGTGCAGTCCTTTGGGAAGGTGATTGGGTAACACATGCTCTTTGCCCTACAGGTTCTATTTCTAAGAATTTATCCCATAGGTATATTTGCCAAATACACACAGATATATGTACATTGATGTCATTGTACCAGTATTTAAAATAGCAAAACACCAGAAACAAACAAAAGGTCCTTCTACAGAGAATGATGGCATAAATTGTGTAGAGTCCTACAATGAAAATATTGTAGCCATCAAAAGATGAGGCAAATCTTTTTGTGGCCAATGTGCAATATGTCCACGGTAAGTGGAAAAAACAAGTGGCAAAACAGAATAGGATAATCCCACTTGTGTTAAAAGAAGAAGCATATGTATGTTTTTACAGGAATTGCAGGAAGGCTTATGTAAAAAACAACAACAACAACAAAACCCCAACAACTGCCAAGCATGTTTACACTTGGGAAGGTAGTTGCATAGCTTGTGTTTTCCAATTTTTGAACTCAGAGCATTTTATTCTCAATGCCCATGCTTTCATAATACTCTGCTCTGTCGTCCTGCCACATCCATCGCAAATTATACCCAACAGGCAGCAATAATTATTACTTTAAATCAACAAGTATATTAATTTCCCAGGGCTGTCAAAACAAACGGGGTGGTTTACAACAAAAGAAACTTATTTTCTTTTTTTTTTTTAATTTTTTTTTAAGATTTTTTATTTATTTGCGAGAGAGAGAATGAGAGACAGAAAGCATGAGAGGGAGGAGGGTCAGAGGGAGAAGCAGACTCCCTGCTGAGCAGGGAGCCCGATGTGGGACTCGATCCCGGGACTCCAGGATCATGACCTGAGCCGAAGGCAGTCGCTTAACCAACTGAGCCACCCAGGTGCCCAGAAACTTATTTTCTTACAGCTCTGGAGGCTACAAGTCCAAAATCAAGGTGTCAGCAGGAACTTTGAGGCTGTAGGGAGAATCCTTCCTTGCCTCACCCTAGCTTCTGGTGACTGACTGGCACTCCTTGGCATTCTTTGGTTTGCAGTTGCAAAGTCTGGCCCCTTCAGTCTCTACCCTGGTCCTTACGGGGCACTCTCCTCTAATAAAGATACTGAATTTCATTTGGATTTAGTTCAATAGAGAATTCATAGAATTTTAGAGCTGGATGGAGCTTACAAGTCTTGTGTTCTTTTCAAATCTTAAAGAGATGTGTCTTGTGTTCTTTTTAAATCAGAACTCCCCATGGTAAGTACAGCAGCAAACCAAGAGAGTCAAGAAACAGGGTGTCAATTCTGTTCCTACCACGCTGAGTAGCTGAGTGACTTGTACAAACCCATTAAATCATTTCTTATCATGTAGGAAATAAAACTGATTTCTAATGGTCATTCCACTATTAAATTCTAGGGGACTCTAACTTTTTAAATTTTACCCTTTTGATCAGTCTTAAATTTTGATGTGTCCTGTATTCACTTTACAATAATTTAAGACTGGGAAAAATAGAGGTCAATTTCTGCCGGCACTTCCACATCGGTAGAGGAGTCATTTGGGATGCAGAAATGCAGGTGGTCTTCCAGATTTGCTAGAGGGAGCTCTGCCTTTTAACTCCCCTGATTCTTAAAGCTGATGAGACCAGCAGAGACCCTGAGAAGTGGAATATTTGAAAGAAGAAAGGAATGACCCCACACCTCCAAGCCATTCGACCTCTACCCCATGTCATCCAAAGAGTGTATGGAGGGGAGAATGGGAAGCAGAGGGTATGCTGCCTATCTGGGTTATCCCCCAGTGGGGCAATGTTGGGCTTGATTGACCATTGCACAAGTGACAGGGCAGGTAGTGATGGGAAAAACTAAAAGCACAGTCTCTGGAGTCCAGTGGTGGACTTGAGCTCTGCAGCTGACTGGCTTAGCAAAGCAACCTTGGGGATGACACCTAACCATCCTAAGCCTCCAGTTCCTCATCCGTAAAGTGGAGGTAATCATCCTATTAGAACATTGTCCTGAGGATCAAATAGAATGTGGAAAGCATTTAGCATGGTGCCAGGCACATATGAAGTGCTCATTAGATGGCAGTTTTATCATGATTTCTGCTCCCTGTTTCATTTCTACTTTGCTGTTATAGTGAATCTGAGTTGTTTCCAAGCTATTAAAAAGCAATAAAAGTAGTAATACCAAAGTAGTGACACAAAATAATGTTTTGTAATAAAGATACTGAATTTCATTTGGATTTAGTTCAATAGAGAATTCATAGAATTTTAGAGCTGGATGGAGCTTAGAAGTCTTCTGTTATTTCTTAGGTGGAAAACCAAGGCCTTGAGTTATTTGCTAAAATCACAGAACTTGTTAGAGGCAGAGTTGGAACTAGAAGCCACAACCCCGAGCTTCTGTCCTAGAGTTGTGTCCACTGCACTAGAAATTCTGATTTCCATGAGAAAGCAAATAAGAAGGAAAAAAACAGAAGCATTCTTTGCAGTGTGGAATGTTAGAGAAAATTCTAAACCTACTAGATCCCTTCTGGGACTAAAGGGTCAGCATATTGAATATAAAACTTGATCTATACTGACCCATGGCTTCTAAATAATGAATAAAGGGGATACAAATAAAGGGATCTGAATAAAGGGGATACAAAATAAAGATACGAGTTTTCTTCCTTCCTCTCTCTCTCTTTCTTCTTTCTTTCTGATTATTTTCATTTGGTCACTGGACATGACTTAATCAGGACTGGCAAATTGTAGCTGTAAAATGATTGCCAACAAAACCATTAATTGTCCTAAAAAAATGAATAATTATTGGACTCCATGATTAAGTGGCAAGGACACCTTATAAATAGTATGTGTACATTGAGCAATGAGGCCATGTCAATTTCTTAAACACACACACAAGGCAATAAAGAACACAGGATTAGTGCTTAATTGAGAATATTGGAAGATTAAAGCTTCCCTAGGGGTGTGAAGGGAAAATGCCAGCATTTGTGAGGACCTGTATTATACTGTCCTGCTGGAAATTATTGCCACCAATAGCATATAAATATGAATTCTAATATCGAGCTCATAATGTGTTTTCTGAGATGCAAACACTGATTATATTATGGTACAGTGGGTAGAACTTTGAACAAGAATTGTCCAGACCTGGATTTTGATCCCAGGCCTCCACTGCCTCCTTTGTTCCGTAATTCTACACCACTCAATTTGTTTTTCACTGACCAAGATTCCTAATCAATAAAACAGAATAACTTCCAGCATAAGGATATATATATTTAAAATTTTTTTAGGATTATGTATATTTACATACACACTGAACATATATTTGTATCTAGAAAAGTAACTTCCTCTATTGCCAGGGTTAGATTTTCTGTAAATCCTAGAAATATGAGAATTTTTAGTTTAGGAACCTAAGATTTTATGGAAAAAATAGAAATAGTGAATGAGAATTTTAGCTAAATTTATGGAACTTAAATATATATATATATTAACATCCACTAACCATGTTAAAATAGCACATTGCATACAATAAATGACATTTTATGTGTCTGCAGGAGGCTGAATTCTAAGACAGCCCCCGATATTCCCACTACCTGATGTACACACCCTGTATAATCTCCTCCCCTTGAGTGTGGGCAGGATCTGAGAAAAGAATGGGATATCGCTCCCAAGGTTAGGTTATGTTACATGGCAAAGGTGAAAAGATTTTGAAGATTAATTAAGATCCCAAGTCAGTTGACTTTTGAATTAATCAAAAAAAGAGATTATCCTGAGTGAGCCCAACTTAATCAGATGAGCCCTTTATAAGAGGGTGTAGAGGTCAGATATCGAAGAAACAGAGACTCTCTCCAAGACACCATGAGTTCTAGAGCTCCAAGAAAATGAATTCTGCCAACAACTGCATGAGCCTGGAAGAGGACCCCAAGCCACAGAAGAGACCCCCAGCCTTAGCCAATGCTTTGATTGCAGCTTTGTGAGATCCTGAACAGAGGACCCAGCTAAGTCATGCTTGAACTGATCTATGAAAACCAAGATAATAAAATGTGTGTTGTTTTAAGCTATCGTATTTGTGATAATTTGTTAAATAACGATCCAAAAGGAATACAGTGTCTTAATTTAGTTTGTGGGACCATGTATAATATCTGTTTGTATTAGTTTCCTATGGCTGCTGTAACAAATTGCCACCAACTTAGTGACTTCCACCACAACACCTTTATTCTTACAGTTCTGGAAATCAGAAGCCCAAAATCAGTTTCACTGGGCTAAGGTGAAAGCTCTGAGGGAAGATTTTGTTTCCCTGCCTTCTTCAGCTTTTTGCCTTCTTTGGTTTATGGCCCCTCCCTCCATCTTCAAAGACCATCTTCGAAGACCATCATTCCAATCTTTGCTTCTGTCATCCATCACCTTCTCCTCTGACTCCAACTCCTCCTGTGTCTCTCTTATAGGGATTATTGTGATTCCATCAGGCCAACTAGATAATCCAGGATAAGGATAATCTTCCCATCTCAGTCCCTAACAATCATATCTTCGAAGTCCCTTTGGCCATATAAAGTAACATTCACAGATTCTGAGGATTAGGATATGGATGTCCATCTCATGCACATAAAACTCCATTCTAAGGTTCCCAAAGGTCTCATCCAGTACA
>NC_058415.1:44804383-44843265 GCF_002201575.2 Neomonachus schauinslandi | reverse complement strand
AAAAAAAAAAAAAGAATGGACAATGGATGTCAGCCATTACTTTTTCTGGGGTTTCTCTTTGGACCCCATCTTCAAAAAGCTTCCATATCTTCCATCATTTGCTTAGAATAAGTACAGATTGGTTTCAACAGTGGTGTGGTTTAAGATCAGCTATACACGTATCTGATCCCAAATGAGAGCTGCCTTGCTGTCTCTTAGGGGGCACCTGTGTGTTTACTTCTGCGGGGCTGCTGCAGGCTCGCCGGTCGGCGGCTGTGTCACACCGGATCATGTGCTGGTTACATTTTGCCATGGAAACGGGCCTTTCCTTTGGGGTTTCCTGCATACCATGGCCACAGAGATTGAGACAGTTCCACTGCTGGGGTTTGGTATTGAAGTGTTTTCCCCTTTTGACACTCTAGTGAAAAATCACAGGAGGAGAAAACAGCTATAAGAAGGAGGATTACTATCATAGGAGATGGACATCTTTATTTCTTTTAATATTCATTAGCAGTCCAGCTGAAGGTCATGTCTCTCCCATTCGGGCTTATCGAATTGTCCAGGTTTTGCACTTGGCTACCTAAATCTTGTATGCAACTATTTACTCCCAGGACCAAAAGGAGCCCTAAGTGTAATTTCACGCTTGCCTCCTGAGACCCCGAAGATCTTACTCCGGCCCAGCAAAGCGTTCATCACAACTCAGCAACATTGTTAAAATTAGAATCTCACCTCTGGTAAACATTCACACGAAGCACATCCATGATGCAGGATAATGAGTTTCAGAGGCCCCTCTCGAGGTCCCAGTTCCAATTAACCCATGGCAGAGAGAACTGCCTGAGAAATGTCAACAGGAAAATGAAGCTGGTGGATTTGGGCAGAAGAAATGATGATAAATCACGCTGGTGGAACCCATCCATCAGTGCCTATTTCTGGCGCACCAAGGAGTTGTTTTTGCAAACTACTGTTCTCCTCTCAATTATTCTGCAAGCATAATCTACTGTTTCCCAGACAAAGGTTGACTGAATGAATCTCTAGAGAGGCAAAGTAAATGATGTCCCTACTCATTAATCTATAGATCCTCAGAATGTGTGTGTAATGGTCATGTTCCCTGAGAAAATCAGCCACACCTGCTGTTGGTACATTAGGGGGCCCTGTTACTGCCCACCACTTTCATGTTTATGGCTGTGCTACAAAGAAAGTGTCTCGCCTCCAAAACTTGTTTTTTAGTGGAGCAGTTTGAACCAGGGACAAAGGGAAAAATGAAATACTGAAATCCCAGTGAGACCCAGTTTCTCTGCTGGACCACACCTGGCTGGCTTTCTTCACTATACCCCAGAACCCCACTGGGTCGAGCTGTGAACCAAAGAAACAATCATTCCTACCCTCTTGGAGATTACATTCCAGGGAAGGGAGCCAGGAAATTAAATAAGTAAATTAGATAGGATGCTAGCAGGTGAGAAGGGCTACGGAGACACTTGAAGCAGAAAGGGAGGGAATGCTGGAGGGCAGGGAGGCTGCAATTTGAAAGAATGTGGTCAGAAAGGCCTCCTTGGAAAAAGTGATATTTGAGCAAAGACTTGAAGGAGATGACGGAGAGATCTAAGATCTATAGGATCTCTGGGACTAAAAGCATTCCAGAGAGGAAAATCAAGGTCAAGACCCTGAAGTAGACCTGAGCAAGGACAGGTAAGCTCGGAGAGGTAGGGTCGGCATGGAGGGCCGTATAGATCTGGAGGGTCTCTGTAGGGGCTTTGGCTTCTGCTTCTAGATGGGAATCCATTTGGAAGGTTTTCAGGAGAGGAGAGACATGTTCTGACATTTTATATGGGGTCACTCCAGCTGCTCTGCTGAGAACAGGCTAAGATGAGTAGGAGGATGGGAACAGGGAAATCCAGAAACAATTCAGATGCTATTGCACTTACCAGGTAGAGAGGGATGGACCAGGTCATGGTGGTAGGGGCTTCACGAAGGAGTCCGAGTCTAGATGCACTGTGAAACACACCCACATCTGGCGAATATTTGGAGTGTTTCAAGTCAACAGAACTTTCTGAGCATTTACCATGTCAGCTCTTGATGGGAAAGAAAGAAGTTTGTCACTAGTTGTATTTGTGAACTTCTCAACATTATGAAATTGACAAGGGGTTTTAAAATGTTTTGAAGCCATGAATCTTTGCCTTAAAAAAATAAATTTGGGTCATGTGAAAGACTGTAGGGGTAAGGGACCTTTATACTCTCATCAGATTTATACTCTCATCATTTTAGCTATGAAAGTGATACATAGAACTCTCCACGTTTCCCATAACATTTAAGGAAGTTCTTCTGTGGACAGCTCCCTTCATCGTTATTCTCATCCTCAGCCTTTGGGCAGCGGGTTTGCCCAGTTGTGGGCCGCGGGAGCCATACTCTTCTCTCCATGGGCCCTGATACTCTGTGCATCCAGGTCTTTCCATATCTGAGACTTCTGGAGTGCCCAGTTCCCTGTTACTGTCCAATCTTCAAACCTCAGCCCAAGAGACACTCCTTCTAGCAGGATCACCTGCTTCTCCGGCAGCCTCCATTGTAGTACTTCTCGGTGTTAATAGATTTCATACAGGATCGGGGCATGACTGCCTGGTGCTCATTTGAAACTCCTTCACCTCAGGACACAGTTGTGTAAGTTTTACTACCTTTACTTTTGTGGGTTTTGTGATAGCGTCGACAGAGTAAAACAGATTATTTTTCATTAACCTCCTAATGCAGAACTGCACATTTACACAACTGGTTTTCTTTTCCCACTTACCATGTTATGATGGGACATTTCTGTATTTGGTACTTGGAAGAGCTAGCAATTTGTAGCATCATTTATTAGTTGATTCATGTCAATTCTGTGAATGGTGAGAAGGTACTTATTTTTTTAATTTTATTTATTTTATTTAATTTTATTTATTAGGATTTTATTTATTTGTCAGAGAAAGAGAGAGAGAGAGAGCACAAGCAGAGGGAGAAGCAGGCTCGGGACTCGATCCCAGGACCCCAGGATCATGACCTGAGCCGAAGGCAGACGCTTAACCGACTGAGCCACCCAGGCGTCCTGGTGAGAAGATATTTAAAAGAAATCCATGATAGCCTCTCAGAGAGGCAGTCTCCTGGCTCCAGACATTTTCATTTTTGTATGAATTTTATTTTAGTGGCAGGCAAGTATGAGCTATTTAGCAGGAATTCGTTGAAAAGGCAAAGCATCTGTATTTGTTCATGAGAAGGAGTTCTTTAGATGTCTTCTTGACCTGTTTATGGGAGTGCCTTATGGGAATGCCCTTGATTTTCCTTGGGTAAAAAGTGAAATTTAAGAAATGAGGACAAGAAAAAGGACCTTCGATGTCTATTATGTAGAGACGAAGTGTCACACTAGACAGCCAAGTTAGAGAGAAAGCAAAAGGCTAATGCTTTACTCAGTTGCCGTCATCACGTCACTGCCCGGGCCCCATGTCTCAGGACGCAGGCAGGCGGGGTGCAAGTTCCGGGAAGTCCTCCCACTGGGAAGGCAGCTGCAGAGCGGGCTGCAAATGGACATAGGAGAGCGTACTGAGAATTACATAGACTAGCACCTGCGGGTGGGGTGGTAGAAAGTACCGAATTTAGAGTCAGGATCACAATTGGAAATAGCTGCAGTTTCCTGAGTAGGGACTCTGCCGGGCCTGCTCCCTGCATCCGCTCTGGGGGTTGGTGTGCTGAGCCCAAGTGTCGCCATGAAGAAAGAGACTCAAAGAGGTGCAGTCACTTGCCTCAGGTTACTTAGCAAGTGTGACAGAGAGAGGACTTGAGACCAGCAGTGTCTGGTTGAAACCCCACGATCTTTCTGTGGCACATTGCTGCGTGGGGCCTGGTTCTTTCATCCACTGTTCACTGTTTGTACTGTGTGCTCATGCACGTGTGTTTATATTTTATGTTTATATTTGTACATATTTGTTTACATATATTTGTGTGTTACATATAAATATTTGCTTATATAAGCATATGTTTATATGCCTATACTTATTGTATCTAGGACAATTTATAACATATAATACCATATAGTATATAGAATGTATATTATATGTAATGTAACCACATAATTGAATACAATTTTTATAGAGATATAGTAAATACATTTGAATAGTTTTTTAAATAGAGAATATTTGATTTTAAATTTTCAAATTAATTTCAAACCTGAGAATTGAAGGTTTTATTCACCTTAATTTGAATTTTTCTAATAAAAACTTCATCGTTAAAATGTTTGTAAAGAGGGGCGCCTGGGTGGCTCAGTTGGTTAAGTGACTGCCTTCGGCTCAGGTCATGATCCTGGAGTCCCGGGATCGAGTCCCGCATCGGGCTCCCTGCTCGGCAGGGAGTCTGCTTCTCCCTCTGACCCTCCTCCCTCTCATGCTCTCTGTCTCTCATTCTCTCTCTCTCAAATAAATAAATAAATAAAAATCTAAAGAAAAAAGAAAGAAAAAAGAAACATCTTTATTAAAAAAAAAAATGTTTGTAAAGAAATCCTTTGGGTAGTTGTGAGAGCAAGCCCCTCGTCAGGCTCCATGCCCAGCATGGAGCCTGCTTAAGATTCTCTTTCTCCCTCCCTCTCTTTCTGGCCCTCTCCCCACCCCGTTCTTTCTCCCTCTCTTGAAGGAAGGAAGAGAGAAATCCCTTGGGTAGAAATTAAATATTAAATAATAAAATAATTTCTTTCCAAAGCCAAATCTGCCCTTCCTAGTATATACCTTAAAGATAGAGGTACAAAGTTTTATCAGGTTTATGTGACATTTGAATCAGAATAGGATTGTCGACTGTAAAAATAATCAAGAATTCATTATCTTGTTTTATTTGCTTCTTTCTTGGTCTTTATCTTACTAACCTAATTTCCAATAAAAAAAATTCTTTAAAAAAATTTTCCCACTATGTAAGATATACATGTGGAAAAAGTACCTTCGTTGTAGGAAAAAATAGAAAATACAGATAAACAAAATTTACCTATAATTTTACCACCCAGAGATGACCATTGCTAATGTAAGAAGCATAGACTTCTAGGTTTCTTAAAGCATCTAATTTTTAAATGCTATTTTCACACATTCACACATTCAACAAGTCATTGGTAAGCTCTATAATTGGTAAATGCTGGTGTTTGGGGGAAACCCCTTGAAACAAAGATCTAAGGGATTCTGTATTACCAAAACTTCCTAGTAAAAAAAAAAAAAAAAGGAGAAAGAAAACTCCCTAGAAACACTAAACTTTTAATGATTGTAGAATTAACCCCACTCTAATCTGACTACTTTAGGTTAATTAGCTTGAGGTCTCAGCCTTGATGGCTGGATTAAGTTTTTATCAGGAATATCAGAAATGTTCCTTATAAAGCTATAAAGTTCATCCGGTGCAGATGAAGCAGGCTTTGCTCTACCACCTGGTGACCTAGACAGTGCAGAGCGACTTACAGAGCACACAGAACAATTAGCCTCACTCTGAGACGTACAAAAGTCTGGAAAATGTCTGCCTCTTCTTCCCCGCCCCCCCACCCACAACACATTTTTATGGGCCTGGGCATGCTCTCGAGGCTGGCAGAGCTTGGATCACAGTCTGGCTGGGCTTATTAGCCATGTGCTCTTGGGCAAATAACGTAATCTCTCTATGCTTCAATTTCCTCATCTGTAAAGGGGGAGTAAATCGACAGGATTGTCATAAGAAAAAATGAAATATGGTGCATAAAGCATCTGGCAATTTGCAATGATTAGCCATAATAATTATTGTTATTTTAAGGAACAAGTCATGCACGGGATACCATGAATTCTTTTTACTTTCTTTTTTTTTAATTTTTTTTATTAACATATAATGTATTATTTGTTTCAGGGGTACAGGTCTGTGATTCATCAGTCTTACACAATTCACAGTGCTCACCATAGCACATACCCTCCCCAGTGTACATTCCCCAGCCACCCCATCCCTCCCACCCCCTTCTTTTTACTTTCGAGTTTCATAGAATATGTGACTGTTGTAGGGGGTTGAATTTCATAAGATTACATGAGTAATAAATAGTTGTAAATGTATTGTTGTGTGGTCATATTTGGAAGCTTCTAGCATTGGGACCTAGGATGTCAAAATAGCTAATAAAGCACAGGGCTAACTCCTGTGACCTTAATTCTCACCTGAGCCTCCCATCTCCAGTTATAAAAGAGGAGGGATCCCAAGACTGAGGTCTGATACTCTTGATGGCTTCCAGTGGTACCATGAGGAATGGGAAGGAACGTTGAGGCCTCTGAGAATGCAGTGATATTTCCACCAGGTGCTGAGAATTTCATGGGGTTATTTAAATTATGGAGCTCCCTGGATTCAGACCATTTCCTGAGTGCCTGTCCTGGAGGAGACTGATCTAACTCAGAAGAGCATCACCACTGACCAACACGTGTGGGGGTTCCTCCAGGATTTCTCAGTGGGGGCTCTGTCAAGGGCAGATAGTGGCCACCTCCCAACCCCTGGCATCTGAAAATATGTTATATCACATGGCAAAGGGGAGTTAAGATTAAAGATGGAATAAAGGTTGTTAACCAGCTGGCCTTGAGATGGCAAGATTACCCTGGATTGTCCAGATGGAACTAATACAATCACAAGCATCCTTGAAAGCGGAAGAGGTCAGCAGAAGGGGAGATCAGGTGACACAGTGGGAGACAGACTCCACCCGTTATGGATGGCTTTGAAGGTAGAGGCAGGAGGCCACAAGCCTAGGAAAGTGGGTGGCCTCTAGAAGCTCGGGAAGGCAAGACAGTGGATCCTCCCCTAGAGCCTCCACACAGGTATCAGCCCTGCTGACCCTTCGATTGTAACCTAATGAGGCCTGGGTGAGATCCTGACCTACAGGAGTGTAACGGACTAAATGTGTTGTGGGAGTTTCTGAGTTTGTGTTGTCACAACAGCAATAAAAAACTAACAGAGGCACCATAAGCATTTTGGGCAGCACAGTGCACCGTGGAGGACCGCCCAGGGCATTCTGGGGCCTTGAGCATGTCAGTGGGCTCTGACCACCGATGATGCCACCACGGCCCACTCAGTGCCTTGTCCACCGCCCCCCTTCCTGCTGCACACACACATTTCCACACGAACCGTAGGGGAGCCGTGTGACCCTCCTGGCTGAGAACGGTCTCCAGAGCCAGAAATCATTCTCTCTCTCCCTCGCTTCTCCTGCACCCTCCCTCTCTCTTCTAGTTTTGGTGCTCAGGGACTCAGCACCGGATGACATATGCCTTCCCCCTTCCTATTCTCTTCTCTTTCTCTCAAATTGTGAAGAATGGTTGTACTGTGTAAGATGTAATTGTACCGTTGAGCCAAGTACATGGTAGAATACTTATTTTCAGGTTACCAGAGCAAGGATATTTCGAAAGCCCCTGTTCTCAGACAGAGAGGGACCAATGAAATATGACGCTCATTCAGCCAAAGTTTATGAAATATCTTTCACGTGCACAGCATTGTGTGGGGTGCTGTGGCCATACAAAGATGGAAAAGACCCGGTCCCCGCACTGTGGCACTTTGGTTGAATGAAGGAGAAAGGCTTGCAGAAATAAGCATTGTAGGAGCTAGAAAATAACTAAGGCCATCAAAGAGAAGATGTAGGAGTGTGAGTGTGAGAGTGTGAGTGTGTGTGTGTGTGTGTGTGTGTGTGTGTGTGTGTGTGTGTAGATACTGTGCTTGCAACAGAAGGGGAAACTTACTATTTCAAACCAGCAAGAACAGAAAATGTTTCAAAGTCAGTGGCATTTGAACTGTACCTTGAAGGGGGAATAGGAGTAGGACATCCACAGGTGGAGGAGAGGAGGGAAGGGGTTTTGAGGGAGGATGGGAAGAAGGAGAATGGACATGCAGGTGTGGAAATGTCTTATGCCTTTACAAAGTTGGTCCCAATCTACTGCTTATATTCTGGGAAGGCAGCAGAGTGCAGTGCTGGAACCTCTGAGCTCTGGGATCAAGTTTTGACTGTTACTCACTAGCAGTGCAGTCTTAAGAATGGCCTGCATGCTCTGAGCCTCACCTTCCTCATGTATCAGATGAAGATAAGAGTCAGCTAAGATTGGAAAATAAAATAGGCTAGGAGCAGGGCGCCTGGGTGGCTCAGTCAGTTAGGCGTCTAAGTTCTGCTCAGGTCATTATCTCAGGGTCCTGGGATGGAGTCAGCCTCACGTGGGGCTCTCTGCTCAGCAGGGAGTCTGCTTCTCCCTTGCCCCTCCCCCCATGTGTGCCCCTGCCCCCACTCGTACTCTCTCTCTCTCTCTCTCAAATAATTAAAATCTTAAAATAAAATAGGCTGGGAGGATGTAGAGTAGTAGGAGGTGATACTGAATCAAGGTAGAATTGGCAATGAACAACTGGGAACATAATTCACTTCGATAGTCAATGGGTACCTCAAGTGCCCAGGCATCACGCTGATTTGCTGGGGAGGCAGAGATGAATTAGAGACCGTCTCCACATCCAAGGAGCCACCAGCGTGGCCAGGGAGATAGGGCATGTAAATTAAACCTTGACAAACACAGTGTGAAATGTACAAGAATTGAATTAGGATCCAAGGTCCAAGGGGGTGCTGAGGTGGCCGTGGGTGAGAGAGAAAGGTCACAGAAGGCTTCCTGGAGGAGGTGCTATCAGAACTAGTGGTGGGTTTAAGGATAGTTCTCTAGGGTTACAAGGTGGAGGAAAACACCTCCAGGCAGAGCGAGCAACAGGCCACAAGCAGCATGGGGCAACTGGAATATCAGGGGCTGTTCGGGCGGAGGGGCTCCACAGGAGGAAGAGTTCATCACCGGCAAGCTTCCCACACCATTCCAACGAGTTGGCACTCCAGTGTCTCTAGGTCTCAGTGAAGAGCTTCACCCGGGAAGAGGGAGACGGCAATTTAAGAAGCTCCCTTGGACTGCAGTGGAGCTCCAAACCTAGAGGCAAGAAGATCCTGTAAGAGGCCATCAAGAATGTGTGGTCCACAGGACAGACGGGGATGGAGAGAAGGAAGGAGGCAAAGCAGTGATTGGGAGGTCAAGTCAGGAGGATGTGGTGACCAGTCAGGCTCAAGCAGTGATCATGAAGGTTCGGGAAGGCTCCAGACCATGAATCAAGACGGAAAATGTGGGAGGAAACAAGTCTGTGGTGGGGGGGGGCGGGGGAGTAGAAAGGATAAATCACAGGGTGTTAACTTTTGAATATTTGTGAGACACTTGAGGAAAATACAGAGGTTAGAAGAAATGGCTTTGGCAAGATCTCTGTCCTTATTATCTTAGCACCTTCTTCCTTTAATCGTGATCCTTAAGATTTTATTTTCTCTTTTCATATGATAATTCACTTAGGTTTGTTCTTAAATAGGGAAATCAAGTTATTCTCATTTGTAGAGGCATCTAGATTTATCAGTATCTCAAGCTGAAAGAACAGACCCCAATTACACAAATATAGAAGGGCCTGCTCTTTGTTAATATGTACTGAGTGTTTTATTTATTTTAAGAGTGAAAATTATTGTTTGGGTAGCTCTGAAAATGTGCACATAAATAGCACCTGTCATGGTAGACACACTGTGCTTTATAATAGCTAAAATGTCCTGGACAAAGAACAGAGCCCCACTTATCGAGTAGTTTACTATCTGAAATCATGAAAGGCACCAAGTAATATAACCTCAGGGAAAAGGACAAGATGTCCTGCACTGAACAAAATTTAATGGTTTTAGTAGACCTTTAGAGGGGAAAAAAATCTGCTAGGGAGGAGAAAATGCTACTTTATTACCGGTACAGGCTGTTCCCATGAATTGTTGGAAATAAATATATACTCTCTCACTGCTGGGCTTTGATTCATTTACAGTCTTTTTAAATCAAAGATTTCAAATCTCTGCACTAAGAATGATGGATACTGTATAGTTGCAGGGACAGAGAGCCAGAAAATATTTTTTTTTTTCCTTGAGATGTCAGAGGGAGCTTGCCCTGGTCCTTCACCACCACAAGGTTTCCTCCCATTTTTTTCACATTTTAATTGAAGAAATAAAAACAAGATGCCCTCGGCCTCATTTGGAAATAACGAGAATTAAAAAGGCATGTTGTGAAAGGGTTCAGGAAGAAAGCATTCAGTTAATTATAAAATATTTTATAGGGGCGCCTGGGTGGCTCAGTCGTTAAGCGTCTGCCTTCGGCTTGGGTCATGATCTCCAGGTCCTGGGATCAAACCCCACATCGGGCTCCCTGCTCGGCGGGGAGTCTGCTTCTCCCTCTCCCTCTGCCTCTCCGCACTGCTCCTACTCTCTCTCTCTGTATCTCTCTGTCTCAAATGAATAAATTAAAAAAAAAAAATTCTAAAAAAAAAAAATTTATAAAAACTAACCATTTATGATTTGCTTGCTAACCATTTATGATTTGCTTACATTATCCTTTACATATACTACATTGTACCCTCATCCTTACTTTTTTTTAAGATTTATTTATTTGAGAGGGAGAGAGAGCACACGAACGTGCGTGAGTGGAGGAGGGACAGAGGAAGAGGGAGAGAGAATCCCCAAGCAGACTCCGCGCTGAGTGTGGAGCCTGACGTGGGGATTGCTCCCAGGACCCTGCAATCAGGACCTGAGCTGAAAGCAAGAATTGGATGTTTAATGGACTGCACCACCCAGGCTCTCCCTCATTCTTTCCTTTTGCAGATCAGGAAACTAAAGCCCCATGAGGTTAAGTCTCATCTGTAGCTAGTGTGTTGTCACCCCAGAGTTCATACTCACTTCTGCCTGATGCCCTTAGGGAACTCTGCAACCGATCTGTTTCATTTTCAGTCAAGATCAATCACAGCAAACTGTTCCCCTCTCCTCACTGGGGGACCACGGCTCTCCCAGTTACCCAGACCAGAAACCATGGCTTCTCAGCCAATAGCTCTCATGCCCACCCCAGATCCAATGGGTCGGCGGTCCTACAATGCTACTTTCCCAACACTTCCCGAAGTCATCCCTTCCGCAGCATCCCCACTGCCCCCATGTGGGTCCAGGCCACCTTCCTTTCTCCTTGGACGGGAGCAGCACTTCTAGAAAGCCCCCTGCATCCGTTCTGGTGCCATCTCAATCCCCTTCACCCAGGGCCATGTTTGGAAAACTCACCGCTGATACACTGTGCTATTGCCCTGCTTGCTGCCTCTCTCTGGTTTGCCTCGGGAGCAGGCAGATCAGATATGGCAAGAGTGAGGCCTTGGGATCTCAATAAGCACACGCGCCAGGTAGCCTTGATGTTCCGTCAGGAGGATGGAGGGTTTCTACAATCAGAGAACCTGGTGTTTGAATCCCAGGTGTGGTCGTTTCCTAGGGCTGCCGTAACAAAGCACCACAAACTAGGTGCCTTCAAACAACAGGAATTTGTTATCTCACGGTTCTAGAGGCTGCAAGTCTGAAATCCAAGTGTTGGCAGAACTGTGTTCCCTCCGAAGGCTCTCAGGAAGAGTCTTCCTTGCCTCTTCCTAGCTTCTGGTGGTCGTTGGCAATCCTTGGCATTCATTGGCTTGTAGAATTGCATCATTCCAATCTCTGCCTCTGTCATCATGTGGCTTTCCTCTGTGTGTGTGTGTGTCCTCTATGGCCAATCTCTCTCTCCTTATAAGAATATCAGTTGGGGCACCTGGGTGGCTCAGTCAGTTAAGCATCTGCCTTCGGCTCAGGTCATGATCCCAGGGTCCTGGGATCAAACCCCACATCGGGCTCCCTGCTCAGTGGGGAGTCTGCTTCTCCCTCTCCCTCTGCCCCTCCCTGCCGCTCATGCTCACTTGCTCTCTCTCTCAAATAAATAAAATCTTTAAAAAAATATATCAGTCATCAGATTTAGGGCCCACCTTAGTCCAATATGACCTCATCTTAAGCTACTTACATGTGCAGAGACCCTATTCCAAATAAGGTCACATTCATAGGTACCAAGGATTTGGACTTCAGCCTATCTTTTCCGGGGACACGGTTCAACCCACAGCACGCTTGCCCTCTGACTTTGCACTTCTTCAAACTTTGAATTTCTCATTCATTCAGCAGGAATGACAGTATCTCATTGCCTGGGTTCCTGTGACCAGTAATGGAGATATGCTTATGAAGTGTTTATCAGAGTGCCCATCTCATAGAGACCACTCAGGAAATGGCAGCTATGACTTATTGCCAGACTTTTTCCTTTAAAGAATTATCTGGGAGCTAACCTCCATTCTCAGTGCTCCAAGGAAACATGACATTTCAAGAAACCCTGCATCCAATCCCTTGAGAAACACAGCCAATAATGGTTACCAATATATTTTTATTCTGATCTCTGTATATTGCATCTCCTTAGAGTAGAATACAAGGACCATTATAAAACAAATCAAAATCCAAATTCAAGTTAGGTGTACTCAAGGGTGCTACTCTATGTGTGATGTGACTTCAGACAGAGCCTGCAGAGAAGCCTAGTGAGGAAATCCACCCGACGTTCCTGCGGGTCACAACCCTCCAGGGGAAGGAGCCACAGTGCTCAGGACGGCAGGTGCTTCCAAGGGCAGCCCTGCCAATCTCTTCTGCTTCCATCTGTCCAGCTGCTTCTCAGAAGGAGAGATAGAAGATTGAGAGGGAAGCCGATCCCTGCTTGCAAATTCGGGTTCGCACTCTGGTGCTCTGCCTGTGGCTTGGGTTTGTCGCTAACAGCTTTAGCGTCCTGCTTTTGTGTCTCGGTGGCCTTGGGGATTGCCCGTGACAGCACCACCACACTGCCGGGCATATGTACGCTTGGTTTAATCAGTGCAACTGGGGGATGTTTAGGCGGAGTCCCGGGCAGAGGGTGGCCGAAATGCGTAATGAGAGAGAAAACAAGAGCCTCTTTGGAAAACAGGATGGGCACAGTAAAGCTGTTTCTCACGCTCAAAAGCTGGAGTTGATCCCTGTCCCCTGACAGCCCGACTGCCTGGGGGATGTAGACCCAGGGCCTTTCCTGCTGATCCGATCCATCCCTGTGTCTCCAGGAATCTCTTCTGCTGCCAAGTCTGGAAGTATCTTCTGTCACTGTTTTATGTTTGCCTGAGTGGAGAGGAGAGCAGGTTATCTTAGTCGGGGGGATGGAGATAGAAGAGATGCCTGGCTCTGCATTGTACTTTTCTCCATTATCTGTTAAAAAAAAAAAAAAAAAAAAGGTACCCCTGAGCTAGGGTTTGTTTGAAACGATCAGAAGGCAACTGTTCTAGAACTTTGTTGTAATTGGAGCACTGGTACAAAGATCAGCTTCAGAGACAGACCTGGATCACATCTCCTCTTTGGGCACTCACTACCTCTGTGGCCTTGGTCAAGTTTCTTGACCTCTCTGAACTTAGGTTTCCTCTTCTGTCAAACAGGGGTAATGATATTTCGGTTGTGGGCTTATCGTGAGAGTTCAATGAGATGGCATAGGTGACTAAAAAGCACTTGGTGAATGTTGGATCCCATCTTTCCTTTTACTTTTCCAGGGCGTGAACTTACCATTACTGAACACTTAGCCATTGACCTGCCTTGCAGGTGATAAATGCAGAGTGTATCTTCAGTCAGAAACCTATTTTCTTTCAAAATTATATAGATAAATTAATATTTTATTAGCATATCCTATATGCTATATATATCCAACATACTGTTGCTGCATTAATTTTATAGGGGTGGTGTTTGATATTAGTGATCTAAAACCCATAAGACAGGGAATACACATACATGTATACACACACAAACACACACAACTCATAAGGCAATGAATGAGACCAATAAGCAAATTAATTGTGAAAGTACCACCTAAATCCTGATAAAAGATGTTCAGAAAATAGGCATTAAGTCAAACTGAAAAGCGTCAGCAGACAAGATGCTTTTTTTGAGAGCAGATGTTACTTTTTTAAAGGAGAAGTGGAAGGAACATTCTGGGCAGAAGCGAAAACATGTACCAAGACAAGGAGATGTGGATGGGAACTCCAGGCTTAGGGACCACAGGTAGCTCAATATGCTCTGTGGAAGCATCAAAGTGTAATCCTGGGTCTCTGCCCAAGAGCTTGAAAATTAGTTGAGGGGATATGTGCATGTCTTGGAGGGTTACTAATACAGGGCATGATGATCATTGCACACTGAGCACAAAGACATGGGTGTGACTCAAAAATGAGAACTTCAAGCAACGAGCATTTGGTTCCTACAGTATGTCAGGCACAACCCTTGTCCTCAAGGATGGTACAGTCTTGAGCTACACTGCCCAGTACATGCCAGGACTGAGCCTCTGAAATGTGGCTAGTCCGATTGAGATGTACTGTAGGTATAAAATATACTCTGGTCTATATTATATCCCATTATTAATTTTTATATTGATTACATGTTGAGATTATACTAATACAGATACATTGGGTTAAGTAAAATCTATGATTACAACTAGTTTTACCTGTTTCTCTTTTTTTAATTTATTATTGAAATATAACATTAGTTTCAGTGTAAATCATAGTCATTTGACAATTCTGTACATTACTCAGTGCTCACCACACCAGTAAGTATAGTCACCATCTGTCACCGTACAACAGTATTATAATATTATCGACTCTATTCCCTATGCTGTATTTTTCATCTCCATGATTTATTTATTTTATAAATGGAAGTTTGCTCCTCTTAATGCCCTTCATCTATTTCACCCCTCCCCCACCCATCTCACATCTGGTAACCATCAGTTTGTTCTCTATATTTAAGAGTTTTTTGTCTCTTTTTTTCTTTATTCATTTGTTTTGTTTCTTAAATTCCACATATAAGTGGAATCATATGGTACTTGTTTTTCTCTGGTTGACTTACTTCACTCAGTATTTTACCCTCTAGATCTATCCATGCTGTTGCAAATGGCAAGATTTTATTCTTTTTTATGGCTGAGTAATAATCCATTGTGTGTGTGAGTATGTATGTGTATATATGTGTGTGTGTATGTGTTTACATGTGTGTGTGTGTCTGTGTCACATCTTCTTTATCCATTCATCTGTCACTGGACACTTGGGCTGCTTCTATAATTTAGCTATTACTACAATAAATATAGAGGTGCATGTATTTTTTCACATGAGTGTTTTTGTATTCTTTGGGTAAATACCCAGTAGTGGAATTACTGGGTCATGTAGTAATTCAATTTTTAATTTTTTGAGGAACCTCCATACTGTTTTCCACAGTGGCTGCACGAGTTTGCATTCCCACCAACAGTGCATGAGGGTTCCTTTTTCTCCACATCCTCACCAACACTTGTTGTTTCTTGTGTTTCTGATTTTAGCCATTCTGACAGGTGTGAGGTGATATCTCATTGTGATTTTGATTTGTATTTCCCTGATGATTAGTGATGTTGAGCATCTTTTCATATATCTGTTGGTTGTCCGTAGGTCTTCTTTGGAAAACTGTTCAGGTCTTCTGCTCATTTTTTAATTGTGTTATTTTGTGTGTGTGTGTTGAGTTGTATCAGTTCTTTATATATTTTGGATACTAACCCTTTATCAGATATGTCATTTGCAAATACCTTCTCTCATTCAGTAGATTGTCTTTTAGTTTTGTTGATTGTTTCCTTTGCTATGAAGAAGCTTTTTATTTTGATGTAGTCCCAATAGTTTACTTTTGCTTTTGTTTCCCTTGCCTCAAGAGACATATCTAGAAAGATGTTGCTATGGCTGATGTCAGAGAAATTATTACCTGTGTTCTTTTCTAGGATTTTTATGGCTTCAGGTCTCGCATTTAGATCTTTAGTCCATTTTGAGCTTATTTTTGTGAATGGTGTAAGAAAGTGGTCCAGTTTTGTTCTTTTGCATGTAGCTGTCCGGTTTTCCCAGCACCATTTATTGAAGAGACTGTCTTTTTCCCACTGCATATTCTTGCCTCCTTTATCAAAGACCATATATCATGGGCTCTCTATTCTGTTCCATTGATCTGTGTGTCTGTTTTGTGCCAGTACCATGCTGTTTTGATTACTACAGCTTTGTAGTATATCTTGAAATCTAGGATTGTGATACCTCCAGCTTTGTTCTTTTTCAAGATTGCTTTGGCTATTTAAGATCTTTTGTGGTCATTACTTTTTAAATGTGGTTACTAGAAACTTTACAGTGGTATATGTAGCTCATTATATTTCTATTGGACAGTGCTGGTCTTGAGATTGAAGTCTTGGCCTGGGATGACAGGGAAGGACATGGAACTTGAACACTGCTGTGGAGAATCAGTAGGGATCAGGTACATATAAAGGAAGAGGAAGGATTTTCCAAAAGCAGAGTGATGAGTGTGTAAGCACCAAGGTAGAAAGTGCAAGACCCATTTAGGGAATCATGAGTAGACTGGATGGAACAGGTGAAAAACTCTCAGTGGTGTTTTGATAAAATGATGCATGTTGCGCATTCACACTCAGATATGTTGATAGGCTTCATGTGAATGAGAAACAGGAAGAAATGTCCATCTCTGGCAGTAACAAGGGAAAATTACAGAGAGGCTTCCTAATGTTTCACTTTGGATGGTAGTTAAGGGTTACCTTAGAGAACATTAAAATATTATCTCATGATTAGTTCTGGAAAAAATGAAAGTGTTAATGAGTCTTGTCATGCCCTTTCTTTGAACTTCTCAACACTGTGACTTCTTAAAGCTATATGGATGAAGGCACAGGTGACAGACCCCTGCATGAGGATCTTCACAGGGAGCCTGCTTCTCCCTCTCATTCTGCCCCTGCCCCTGCTTGTGCTTTCTGGCTCTCTCTGTCAAATAAATAAAATCTTTTAAAAAAAGAAAAGAAAAGAAAAATTGTGAGCTGAATTGATCCAACATGGTATTTTATTCTTGTATTTAAAGAACTTAAAAGAAAAATGTCCTGGACACGATGATTTTACAGTAATTGCTGACTTTTCTTAATGCAAGGGATGCTAAAGCAAGATCCTGCCTTGATACTGTGTTGGGTACTTTATCTAGTGGTTTATACAGTAATGTTCATGGTATATAGGGATTCATATATACCATGGCAAGGTAGTAATTAGGGCTAATGTTAGTTAAATATACAAAAATACATGGATATGAAATATACAAGTCATGGGTAAATTACTCTGTTGTGTTGGATGAGGGGGAATACAAGAAAGTTTATTTAACCAAAGTGCTCATAATGGCAAGAATTTTACCATTTCTCCTCCCCAGCAAACCCACAGAATCACCTAGATGGAGCTTCTCCTGCCTGGGGAAGGCAATTAATCCCATGTGGGAAGTTCTGCCAAAATGTTCAAGGACTAGCTCTTGAGTAGGCTGGTTACTTGGTAGATTCTTATGTACCAATGACACCCCTGTGGGCCACAATTACTGTATGTCACAGCTCAGGCAGACCTGAGTTCCAAGCCTGGCTTTGGCGTTTATTGGTGTGTTACCTTTAGGAAATTACAAAACCCTTCTAAGCCTTAGCTTCCTTATCTGTCATATGGGATGGTAACCCTGTCTGTCTCATACCACTCTCTGTGTCCTAAGGATTACATGAGATAAAGTGTGTAAAGGGTTTGTAAACTTTATGGTGGTGTTGGTTGTCCTGGGGGTTCTAATATAAGCTTGCCTTTACAAGAGGAATCAGGAAGCTGCCTTTTTTAGTGTGAAGCGCTTTTAAAGCCCCAGGAATTCTAAATCTTCCAGCTCCTGACACACAGTTTTCCCAGCTACTCCATAGCAAAATATAAGGCATTCTGAAGTAGGATTTCTTCAGTCTTTCTTTCCACTTGGCTGTTCCATCCCCTGTGCCCCTTCTCAGGAAGCTTGGAGCCACTTCCTCTTTCTTGCTCTCACTCCTAGTTACAGAGGTTTTTGAGAACTTTCTCGTTTCTCAGATATCTGGGTTGAGAACAGTTTAAATTATTTCAAAGGAGGATTTATGTGTTTTCACTGGTGCCCTGAATCAAAGGAATCAAGTCAAGAGGAGGGATAAAGTAGGGGGATAAATATAAAAACACCTAGACACAAAGGTTAAGTCATCATGAAAAGCTTCCCCCCACCAGGGCACACACTTATATGAATGAGTCACTTCTAAAAATAGCAACATCCTTAAGGAGAAATGGTAGAGCAGTAATGACTCAGAGCACAGCTTCCTCTACCTGCTTCCTTGGGGCAGGAACTGGGGTAAGTAAAGACAGAGGCTTCGAGATGGTCCAGAGGGTGAAACAATCAGAGGGATCCTCTGTGACAAAGGCAAACTTTCAGATCTGTACCTTTCATCTGCTTGCTTTTTAGTTATTTTTCGTCTGGAAGAATTGCAGCCAACTAGCCAGCCTATTTGCATTTAAAAGGGGCCTGGCCCCTTCACAATTCCAATGTTCTGCCTCTTCACCTTAAAAAATGGAGATCCTGCCCTTTCGTTTTAGGCTTTGATGCTAATGGAGGTCGGGGCCTGAGCTACTTGCCTGGCTCTGCTCCTAATGGTATTCATGAGAAGCTCCTGAGCATATTTGAAAATCCTGACCCCCAGGGACCCTGGCTTCCACTTGTCCCATTCTGAGGGTATTTGCTCCTCTTCAGGAAATCAGCTTCTCAAGAGCTTATTCTTCATCAGAGCTCTGCCAGTTAACGTGGACACAGCTGGTCTGATAGCAAAAAAATCAGGCATGTCATCAATGATGAATGTACACTCTGCAACACTGTGTTCAGGCCGAATGGCTTTAAGGGAGTTAATATAAGCACTGTGTAAGTTTCACCCACAAGGTTATTAGAATTATTATGGAGGATAAGCACCTGAGTTTTGCCATCAGAGCCCTGGGTCCAGTTCCTAGTTTTCACCTTAGGAAAGTCAGGGACCCAGGAGAAACATAGCACACTCAAAATAAGTAATTGAAGAGAATTTAATGAAGGGACTGTTGTCAAAGGTACAAGCGGCTGCATTCTGAGGGCTGCTGTAACAAAGCTTCACAGACTGAACGGAGTAAAACAACAGAAAGCTAGTATCCCACGGTTCTGGAGGCTAGAAGTCGGAAATCAAGGTATTGGCGGAGTTAGGCTCCCTCTGATTCCTGGGGAATCCTCCCTCGTCTCTCTTGAGCTGCTGGTGGTGGCCAGCAGGCTCTGGTGCTCTGTGGCTTGTAGCCACCTAAGTCCCAACTCTGCCATCCTTCCCTGTCCCCTTTGTCTTCACATGGCTGTTGTCTTATAAGGACCCCAGTCAGATTAGGATCCCCCTACTTTTATGCTAACCAATTACATCTGCAATGACCCTAGTTCCAAATAAGGTCACATTCTAAAGTACTGGGGGTTAGAATTTCAACAACTCTTTGGGGGGATACAATTCAACCCAACACAAGTAAGGTTCAGGGAAGCCCCCATGTGTCTCTGAAGCACCTGGATTCATCTCTTGCCTGAAAGTGCAAAGGACAGGGGATTTCTAGAAGCTTTTGCTACCCATGGTTGTAGAAAAGGATGCCTGACTGGAGCTGTGGCCTTGGGGAGGGAATTGCAGCCCTTGGCAGTGGGCAGCCAGGCAGGAAGGGGGGGGAGCTGGGGAAATAAACATTCTGACCTCTTTCTCCTCCCAACCTCTGATCTCCTGGATCTCTTGCTGGCACCTCCCACTGCTTGAGTCCAACAGGAAGTCCAAGGACAGCAGCCCATGGAGGCAGTTCCTAAAAGTTGGCATCCTGGAGCATGGAGCAGGATGAAGTGGGTGAAGACTGGATGAGGAGGAGCGAAGAGAAACTAATTAGCATCATTTTTCTCAGCAACCTTCTCTGATGTTTTGAGTCATAAACCCAAGTGAATGTTCTTCAACACCTGGGACCCATGCAGGCCAGAGAGCAGCTTGGGCGAAGGCTGAGGTAATTTCCGTGATGGAGGCAGGACCAGTCCTGTACCCCAAGTACGTTTTTTGGAGGCAATCCTGTGGCTGGTGCCCTCAAGAGTTCAGAGTCTAGTAGGACACAGATAACTCTCACTACACATCACAATCAGTGAGGGTTTAAAACTGATAAGAATACTGATAGTTCTGCAGTGGGAAATCTGAGAGGATTTGTGGAAAGGATAGCATTTAGGTTGGAGCTTAAAAAAGTAGAGTTGGGGCACATGGAGATTGGGGGACAGGGGAAACAGGACTACACAAAGATCACAGAGGACATGAACAGATCTGGTGGCATAAATGAGAAAGTAGAAGGTAAGGTACAAGACAACAGATAGGATTATAGAGGAATGGGACTAAAAACACTAATAATGGTGAAGGACCTAGAGTGCTTGGCTAAGTTTCCACTGAAAACATAGCACTCGTGACGTCACTGAGACTGCCAAGATTATAGCAGTAGGTCTCTCCTGTTGTGAAAGTAAACTGGTTCTTCTTCCCTCCCCGGGCTGGCCCTGTTTAAATCTCTATGACTCTTTCAAGTTTCTTCTGAGATTGAGTTGAGACTATTGCCTGTAGTTGAAGTAGACATCTTCCAGAAGCCAGAGGTGGGCAGTTATTTGACCACTGCAAAGGTAGGATACCCAGAGCCACCAGTCAACAAACTGTCACCATACAGAAGGCAGCACCCAGGAGTTTTAGGAGGGCCAGAGGGAGAGATGCCCTGGTGGAGGGCAGCTGGGGCATGGGCCTCCACTGCAGGTGTGGGTGTGGGTGGGTGTGGGGGTGAGATCCTTGAGGAAGTGGGAGGGATAGATGCCGTACACCAGGGAAGGGATTCAGCTTCACCAGGAGGGTGAGAGGTCCCAGGGACTAAACCCAAGGATGTAGGGAGAGGAAGCAGGTGGAAAAAGAGAAATCAAGGCATTTCAACCACAAGTGGGAGGAGAAGAGGGGTGGCAAGTGCAAAGAGACCCCAGCTGCACATCAGATTTCAAAAAGAGGCAAAGGAGCTGGAAAGAAGATGCCAAGAGCTGAGAACGAGGAACATGGGAGTAGTGTGAGTCTGCTCTGTGGGCTCCGAAGGTGGGAATGAAAAATGGGAATCTTCCAAATGGGAAAAGTGAGAATCTGGGAAAGAAAAGGCACATCAGTGCATGAGGTGGGCGGGGGGACAACGAAAGGGATTTCAGAGAGGGTATCTGGCATCAAGTAGTAATAAGAGAGACTTGAGATGGGCAATGAGACCCTACAGATTTTAGACTGGTCACAACTAAGAGAAGATCATCCTAGAGTTCTGCAGACCAAAAGAGCAGGTTCTGTTATCCACAAACAGAGATGACATCAGACCAGTGGAAGGGCGACAGAATTCACCACACAGAGCAATCCTGACTTCCCACGGATAAGTTTTTAGTATTTCTATTTTCATTTTTCATATTGGTTGTAGTCTTGGCAACCACAAACACTTTGCATTCTGTTCATTGTGGCATCTTACATCGCAATTTGACTTAAATGGAAGTGCTGTCTATGGAAACGATCCATTCCCTGGTCTCGGAGAAACACACAAGCTAGCCCACAGCATTGAAGCTGATGATCTGAGGGCTTGCACAAACAGTTCTGGAAGGGCTCACTTGTCGTAATCGCAGACGGTGCTTCAGAAATCCATGTAGGAGAAAGTGATTGGGGCTCTGCATGGGGCAGTTAGAACTCAGGGCCTCCCGTGATCCTATTCACAATCAACTGTGACACCCTCAGGTTGGAATGTTAAACGTGAGGTGAGGTTTCAAGCCCCCGTGCCCTCCTCCTGTGCCCACGGAAGACATCATGAGTCTATGCCAGTGCCCTCTCCCAGCCAGCCCAGCCAGGTATGAACTATGAATTGTCCTCACTACAGCTCTCCAGACAACCTCCACCCACCAACTATAACTGGCAGGGGAGTTGAGACCCATTTGCCACTGGCCCTTAGAGAGTCTTTCTTAGAAGAACTTTGTGTGGCTGGAATTTGTACCACTGGGGAAGTCTCTAAATCTGTAGTGAAGAAAATCCTTCACCTATTAATGTAATAACACCTAGTTATCCCGCCTCATCACTGAACAAGGGCTATGAACAAATATGGAGACGTGAGGCCTGTTCGCTTCAAGTGCCATTTCTGATGGAAACCTTTCTAGGGAGCACTCACCACGCTCTTCCTTGCTTAGGAAATAGAGTCTATTAGATGACATTTGATCTTTTCTTCTTAGCCTTTCATTTTTTGAATGTATTTTAAAATATTTTGTGCACTTCTAGAGATAGCTCAGAAGATATTTTCCTCTCTTTTGATTAGCTTCTATGTCTTTAGAATGCAGTTTGGGTCAGCTTCTGGTGGTCTTATCACCTTCCAGTTTTCTGTATGAGGCTACTTAAGCAGTATGAGAGGCTATCACAAAGACTCGGGGGAACTAAGAATGTTAAATCATTAACCTATTTTCCATATATTACTAAAGCAAGGTAGATGGGCTTGGTAAGGAATCTTTCCCCTCTGCGGTGACCGATACTTCTTTTACATACTTCTGAATTTGAGGCTGTGTTACAGATGTGTGAGGCCCTGGAATTTAAATTTCAAGATTAATGGACTATTTGGACATTTCCTGAGAATTATTTTCTTTTGTTTTGTCTACATTACTTGTTTTGTCTAGAACAAACTAATATGAATCACAGGTTATAACTAAGTCACAGACCATCAGCCATGAATATTCATCAGGAGAATGGCTTTGCTGAACTTGGGCCTGAGAAAATGAGGGAATGATCACTCATGTGTGTGTTGCAGACTTGGCCCAAGATCCCTTCCATTGTCTCCAAAGTGAATACTCATCCTTACAGGGCAGTGGTGAATATGAGAGAGTACTGGAAATGGGTAGAACCATGGAACTGGGATGATAAACTGAGTTGAGGATGGGGGGCAAGAACAAAGGTTGTCCATAGGCTAATGAGAAAGGATCTCTACCCTCAAGTTGCTCACAAAGAATTGCAAATGGTGCACGGTTCTCAGACCTGCCAGACAAACATTTTTAAAACAATCTCTTACACCATATTTTGCAATGCCCCCTTTCTTTGCCCAGAAAGAAACTCATGGGTAATATGTCTAAGGGAGAGGGAAGATGGAAGATAATCTCCCAGTTCCTCACTGGGGCAAGGAGTAGACAGAGAAGGGGGGCCACTAACTAAGTGAGGAGAAGGGCAGGCTCTCCATGTGGTTGGAAATTGGGGGTCTGTCATGTGGAGAAAAGGCCACAATTTCAGACCCCTCAGCTTCCTGGGAGCACACGGTGCTGGAGGACAGGCAGCCAGGCCAAATGTCAGGAATACACCAAGTGCCGAATACACCCAGACAAGACAGAAGATAAACTCATATATATGGATGCATGCAGCAGAATGGATGAATCTCAGAAACATGGGAAAGAGCCAGATGTAAAAGACTATATTCTGTATGATTTCATTTATAGAAGAGGCAAAACTCTAATAACTGAAAACCCAAAAGCAGTTGCATGCAACCAGGGATTGGGAAGGGGATTAACTGCTAAGGGGCATGAAGAAACTTTTGAGAAGATGGAAACATTCTGTATCATGAGTGTAGTGGTGATTCATGACATTGACATTTGCCAACACTCATCACGTTGTACATGTAAAGTGGATGAATTGTATGTACCTTATGCCTCAATGAAGCTGTTCTTCAAAAATCAGGTGTATAGTCTGGCAGAGAGGTGGAATCACAGAACACCTTGACATTGAAGCAGCAACTCCAAGGACCAGCAGATGAGACTGGGCATGAGGCATTAGAGAGATGCTAGCACAGATGTAACCTGGCCAGACCACTGTAGGATTGGGACATTTATTCCACGAACATGTATTGCACACCTACTATGTGCCAGGCACTGTTCTAGGCCCCAAGGATGTAATAATGACAGAGGAATCACAAAGTTAACTCCAAAGTTGACGCCAAGTTCAACATTCTACTGATATTTGGACTATTTTATATCAAGCTTGTCAACATGGCTATTTGGGTAACTTTGGGAGGTTAAACTTTTTAGCTAGAAACAATGCCTTCAGAATGAAGAATATTAATCAGGGTTGATAAATAGTGAGGCAGGAGTAGTTATCCACGATGAGTGCTAGCTTGTAGTTTTGTTCATTCAGCACATTTCTTGAGCACCTACCATGTGTCAGACACTGAAGAAGATACACATATGAATGGGTCCCTACACTAGAAGAAGAGAGAAGGCAATCTAACTACTCTGATCATAATCAAAGATGGCGCGTGATCAAGTATCCTCAGAAAACGTCAGTGTGCTATGGTGCTTAGGAGAGTGTGCCCTCACTTTTTGCCAGGATGTTGAAGGATACTTCAGAGATAAATCTTGTTTGCTCTTGACCCTTTCTTATCTGGGCCTGGGCCCAGGCCCTGAGGGTGAAAGGCCTCTGTCCTCAAGGGAGGCAGGTTCGCTTAGCCGAATGTGTCCAAGGATTGAGGGGTGGGCAGTAGGCAGCCTGAGGAGGGCTGAATTTATCGTAAGTCAGTGTCAAGGTCCCAAATTGGAACAGTGAGAGTGAACAAAAGCCAGGTGTGTTGGTGTGTACGATTAGTTGATTTTTCCCTGGCAGGTAATGGATAGGGCATAGAAGGTAGAAGGAATGGCACGGGTATATGCAGGAAAAAGACAGGGCATGTTGTTGTGTTCATGATATCACAGTGCTGGTGCATAACAGGGGCTCCGTAAATATTAGATGAGCGCAATGAATGGATGAATGAATCATTGAATCTGGTGGGACAAACTACAAAGAGGAAAGGTTGAAAGCAAGGACACTAGTTTTGAGCAGGCCTGAGGATCTGAACAAGTATGGTTGTTTTAGATTCGTAAGGCTGCTGAAACAAAGTACCACAAATGTTATGACTTAAAACAACACACATTTATTATGTTAGAGTTCTGGAGGTCACAATTCTAAGACCAAGGTGTTGGCAGGGCTGCATTCATTCTGGAGGCATCAGAGGAGAACGCATTTCTTTGCCTTTTCAAGCTTCTAGAAGCCAAAGTACATTCCTTGGTGTATGGCGCCTTCCTCCATCTCCAGTGCCTCACTCCTACCTCTGGCTCTGTAGTCTTTTTTTCTTTTTCTCTAAATCTAACTCTATTGCCTCTCTTTTACAAGGACATCTACAAAGTCCCTTTTGCCATAAAAAGTAACACATTCACAGATTCCTGGGGTTAGGACAGGGCATGGACATCTTGGGGGGCATTATTTAGCCTACCATGGTAATATCTAATTCCAAATCTTTTCTTTCACGGAACAAAAAGCCAGGAACTAGAGGAAGTACACTACCTCCAAAACAAAAGAAAGGTGAGAAGATAATAATCAATAACCTTTAATCACATACAGATTAAATAGAAGGTGCTACTAATTAGTTTAGCAGTAGAGATTCAAAAAGATTTGAAATTTCTCTCCAAGCACAAGGACGTTTAGTGAGCATCACCTTAGGGAACAAATTAGCATGGGTGTCTCCAGCAATCAAGCAGTCTACTTGAGTAAGAATTTGCTGGAACCAGCTCACAGACGACTGCCCACATGGAAGGGAAGCACCAAGATCTGCAGGGGGAGGAAAACTGGCTTCTCTCTGAGGGAAATAACTATGGTCAGGGTTGAAAACTGAGTTGTGAGGAAGTGGCTGGAGTCCCTGGAGAACTTCATCGGGAAACCTGGAAGATTAGGAAGGAGTGGGTCTTATTACAGTGTACAGTGGCATCAACTTGATGATCCCAGTAATGTTTTAGGGCCACTAGCTTGATCTCTCAGTCTCCTCATTTGCAAAATAAAGGCATTGATTAGATAAGACAACTCTGTGATTTACTTTTAACCTAATTGTACAAAACAGTGATAGTTTGCTTGATAGCCCTCATAAAGTAGCACTCTAGGGAGAGGGGAAAAGGAGAGAAAAACACGAAGATGAGGGGGGAGGATGTCCCATTGGCAAGCTGTATGTTCCTTAGAGACTGATGTCATCTTTCATCCATCCCAGGAGGGCCCATTGGCTACCAAGGGGAGTGGTGGTGAAATCATGGCTTCTAAGTTAGACTGCCTGGGTCTAAATCCTGACTCAACTCACCATATGACCTTGACCAGGTTCCTTAATTTCTCTCTGCTTCATATTCTTTGTCTGTAAGATAGAAATAACAATACCACCTTTGTCGTTGGGTTGTTCCAAGAATTAAACTAGCCAACACATGCTAAGGTGCCTAAAACAGTAAGTAGTGTTGTAAGTGCTTGCATTATTATTAAGTGCAATTACTGTTGACACAGCCCCTAGTTGGGGTATTGTAGCTTTACAAAGAATGTTTGTTTCACATCACACTGTAAAAGCAAATGAGGTCATCAGGGCTTTGGATCTGTACTGTCTTTAATACTGTTAGATCCACATCTGAGCTTGTTTCTGAAGAAGTACTCGTTCCTCAGTTTTTAAATTTTGGAAAGCAGCACACTATCTTTGAGGCAGGTGGATGTCCTATCAATTCAAGTTGACCACTTAGCTATGAGTTCTCTTCAAATGTAACTTATAGCATGGTTCTCCACTTCAGAAGCATTTCAACCCTGCCAACAGAATTGACTTCATAGAAGGCTATTGATGCTGGCACCAGAAGAAAAACAGAAGCTGATTTGTAAAAATACCTGTGAATTAATTTCTATTTTGGTTGTAAATCTTGTTTGTTGTTTGCTTTTGTGTTTTTATTTGTGTATGCCTATATGTTTGTGTGTATGTGTGCACTGCCATGTTTTGTTTTCTCTGCAGATGGCTTAGCTGTCTGGGAAAAACTGATCTATTCATGGACATTGCTGACTCTTTTTAATGAGGCCAAGGTCATGGTTTCAGTTCCCATTTGGCCAGTTAGCTTTGCTCTCTGCTTTCTTTCATAGCCACAGGCTTCTCCCTAATCACATCTAAGCTGTCTTGTGGGATGTGAGGATGGGGGGCAGGGAGCAGATTACTGGGGCCAATCCACAGTTGCAGGTCAAGCTTATGGTAAACCAGAGACTTCCAGAAATGTTAGCTATGATCACTCATCAGGTTGTTCTTCTTTGTCCTCATGTGATGACCACTTCTTAATTTTCCCTGGGTTGGGCCCCTGCAGAAATCTGTTTCAGGCTCTGTTTCTCTTAACCAGTAGATTAGATCATTTCAGCATCCATCCTCTTTACTGCCAGAGTAGACTCCTGGGACCCAATTAGTACCACTATTTTTCTGTCTTCTGGACATCTTTAGTTTCTTAAATTTTCAGCTCTTGAGTCTATTTTCAAAGAATCTGCTAATAAGAACTAATATTTATTAAGCACTTAGTTACCAGATGCCAAGACCTTCTCCGTGAATTACCTCCTTTAATTCTCAAAATAGCCTATGAGGTAGAACATAATATTCCTTTTTTCCAGTGAGGATGGAGGTGTAGAACAATTCCACTGCCAGGTATACAGAGTGAGGATTTAAACTCTTGCAGCTATTTCCAGATCCTTCACTCCTTAGCCACTGTGCTAGGACACTTCCCTGCAAACGTGCACTCTGGACAGAAGAACTAGCAACTGGGTGATCACTGCAAATTCACACTGCACTGAATTGCTTTCTGATTTGGGAGATGCTCTTATATTGTGTCACCATTGCTGGAGCTAGATCAAGATGACCACCTGGCAAACTGAGCCAACTGGACAAACTATTATGTGTCAGCTATTAAATCTTATTCCTGTGCACCATCCATATTTCCTAGTTGAATCACATGTCACTGGGGGACTATTGCCTGCACCTCAGAAATACTTTACTGTACCTCAGAAATACTCTGTTATTGAACAGAGATGCTTAAACATGCTAGTATTTGGGACCAAATGAAACCTGCATTTGGGGGATCCTTTGATCCAGACATGCTCTCTCCAAATGTCGGTGTGTACTAGACCATGTTTTTTGAAGTGATTTTTCAAATGTTGAAAAGAAACCCCACATTAAAGTCCAAACATAGTATTCTTACTGACCTCCCCAACCCTGACTCTTAACATGAAGAATAAGTTAAGAAACTGAATGGTATAACATCAGTGCTTTCTTTTTAAATGCACTAGTATTTCACGTCTTCCTGTCGATTTTGAAATACCCAACACATTTTTGTGCAAGACAATGCAAGCTGCAGATCAACAAGTATTACCTTTTAAAAAATGAAAGCTTCATACTTTTCAATACTTATCATAAATGTAAATACAAAATGCCTACTGCCTCAACTCAAGAAGCAAAAGTTTTGTATACCTTAATTCTCAAAGCTATTTAGTTATATCTCCAAACCTCTAAACCCTTACAGTGTTTACAAGTTGGGTAATAATTTGGCACTGATTCCTGTCTAGTATTTAAATGGGTCTGACTGATCCCTGATCTTGACATTTTCTAGATGGTTTCTACATTTCCCATCATCTACATCTTCTAAAGAATTGTGGCGGGAGGGGAAAAGGTAATTTGTTCATGATCGACAATGGTGAAACTCACTAAGCCTTCTTATTTTGAAATGAATAACTTTAGGCCCAGACAATTTGAGCAAAACCAGTTTTATTAAATAACTTTGAATCATTTCCTTCCTGTTCTAGCCTTCCCAGTCTGCCAACACATGTGGGTGGTACAGAGTCTGTGAAACTGAATACAAATTGACCCTTTTTGTGGATTGTTTTATAAACACAAAACTCAGTAACCAGCCCGAACCCCTTAATCTTAAAAGTGTCCTGTTTGGTTAGATATCTCCCCTTGTCAGCGATTCAGTGTCTACCTGGTTCCCTTCTGCCGAATAGAATTAATGCTTTCCTTATTCCAAATAATGCTTATAAACTGTCTCCCATTTGGGGCTTTCTTCCTACAGGTGAATTTTACTTCCTTCACTTCTCCTGAAATGATCTGGTTTAATTTCCAAGTTTTGTAGCATTCTCATATGTTGGTGCAGGTTCTAGTTTTAGCCAATTTGATTCTTTATCTTACTTTCACTTTTTCTCTTATGTACTGTAATTCTTTCCATCAGTGACATCCAAGTCCTTTGGGTGCTTGGTTTCTTTGTTTCTTGGTTTTTGGTTTTCAATGTCTGCATCTCATCTCTTGCTACTCCTCTGAATCCATTAAACCTAATATTTTTGAAAGGTATTATCCTTTTTTGACATATTCTCCTTCTTTATTAGAATCAGACAGACGTGACAATAACACTTATTAATTGGATGGTCTTAGAATGACTTGCTTAACTTTGCTGCCCATCTGGAGAATGAAGACAATAATAACCACCTTACATGGATGTCATATCTATTATTTGAACTAATGTCTGCCCACTGCCTAATACAGTTTATGGTACTTCAGTTAATGTTTGCACCATTTTTATTTATGAGAACTAGTTAATAGGGCTGTCTTGGCTAGTTAGCTTTTTATCTTTTATCCTCCTTTCTTGCTTTTCACAAATCCCCCCTACCACTACCACCAATAGATTGAGAAGGAAGGCGGTTCAAACTCAGGGTTCACAATCCTCATGTGGATATCCACTATAAAATAGATGTTGGCTAACTCAAGTAAGACCCCTATAACCTCGTTTATCACAAGCTTTCTCTTTGTGCTGCTTGTGAAATCAAGCATTTTCCCATCTACTGAGAGAAGTTAATGATTCTTGTAAAGGTGAGAACTTATATTCACTTAAAGGATTGGGGTTAACAACAGAAACATAAATGGTCCCCTACTGATGAATTTCATAAGCATTCTTTCCTGCTGATAATAAATCTTGTTTATTTCCCCCTTCCATCTTAATCCAGAAATGTTCTTTTGAATAGGTTTATGTTGTCCTACCCTTAAATTATTTTTAATGCCCCAATTCCCTGACCCCCTCGATGATATTTTTAAACCAGTAGTGCTGTTCTGAGCAGTGCATGCTGCCCCATCTCATCTCAGGGACCTCTGTCACATGAAAACAGAGCCATCCTTCCCACTGCTCCTTCTCTAATTGTAGGGATCTGCTCGTGGTCTTGTCCTCTTCAGCCAAAATTTGCAATAAAGAAGATTTAGAAAACCCCAACACAGACCATCTGTAAGTTCCCTGAGATAAAAGGACAACTTTAAAGAGTTTTGACAGGGAAATGTTCTTATAAATATCTTTGCTAACACCTTAGTTTCTCCTGGAGAGACATAGATAACTAACTTCTCCTTGTCAAGGAAGAGTTCACAACATAGGAAGGAAACAAATAAAATAGACCACTAAAGGCAGGCTGCGAATACCGCTATAACTGAGGAATCCTCAGGGTAAGAAGGAAAAGGAAATTAATTTTATCTGGAAAATCTTGGAAGCCTTCATGGAAGAGGTGAACGTTAAAGGATACAGAGAAATCCAGCAAACTTCCACAGGGGGGATGGCCAAGGATGGTATTCCAGACAAGAGGTACAACTAAAGAACTTGTAGCTCTTTTACGTGTGTGTGTGTGTGTGTGTGTACATATGTGTTTGAGGATGAGGGAAGGAATTCTAGTGGGAAGTGCTTGCCAGGGAAAATTGGTTGCAGCCATATTTTTAGGTCCATAAAAGCTACAAAAACCTCTTTTTACTCTAAACATGCCCAACGAGATAATAGCAGGGAGGGACCAGATTGGCAAACGGTGTCTTTATGTCTTGTTCCTGTCTGATTAGCACACCCTTGAAACAGGAAAGCTTGTTCTCTATAAAAATCGTTCTGCCTGTCAATCTTATCCCACCCAATTTGAGGCCCCGCACAGAGGTCCATTCTCACAGCCGTGACCTTTCTTTAAAAGGCAAACCTGGCCTGACATCGTTGATGTTTTGAATTCAGCATTCAAAGCTTTAGAGGCATTTCTTTCTGAAAGAAAGAAAGTGTGTCAGCCCTAAAGTGACAGCTCCCCTGCTTGCTTCCTAGGAGGATACAGGTTTTTTTGTTTTGTTTTGTTTTGTTCTGTTTTTTATAATCAGTGGCAAGGGCAATTTCAGAGAAGAGAAATGATCTGTTGGTGAAAATACAGTCTCTCTTCAAATCTTCTTCAAGGGGAGCCCGAGAACAAGCGAGAAACTCAAATGGTTTATATTTTACTTTGTGAGAAAAAGAAACATATGAGATGATATACCAAAATATACCTGTTTTTTGGCCCTTGGTTTTACAGAATGGCTAGAAGTCTTCGCATTTTGGCTCAAACTCAGATCCTACAGAACTGTGCCTGAAGTGGGTTACTTGATAGCAAAGGTTGTATTTTATGGCTTTACATCATTTCCAAGGGAATTTCATATACATCACTCCGAGGAAGGCCTATCATTGTGTTATAGTGGGGGAAGCTGGAACCACAGAGGCTGGTGACATTCCCAAAATCACATGGTGGGAAGATGCGGGACCATCACTTCAAGTGGGCCATCTGACCCGGGCCCAGAGCTCTTTGCATTTCAAACACAGCCATTTCTCTAGGGATTGGTTTCTTCTTCTTTAAAAAGAGAGAAAGGACAATTCCCTCAGGGGTTCCTTGCAGACCTGAAAAATTTATATTTGTGATTCATCGTGAAAAAATTGTGCCAAGTCTTCTTTCTTGCAGAACCAATGTAGGAAATCCAAAATCGAGGTGTGGAGTGGGCCAGAGTCTTTGGGAGCTTGGGCTACTGGAGATATCCCCTCCCCTACCGCCACCATCACCCAACCCCATGCTGATCGTGACTGCAGACCCATTGTCATTGGGACCTACCTAAAAAATGTTCATAATTTCCACGTTTTGTCCTGAGTCCCATTTCTTCCACACCCTTCTTTGCCATCATGTTTTAAAAGCACACTTTTTTTTGCCACCATGTTTAAAACACACATTGTGTTTATTACATGTGGAGAATTTACTCCAAAATACAGAATATGTCCTTACTTTTCTTTTATACCCATAAGCTCTCAAACTAGATTAGGCTAAATAGTCCTAAATAAATCATTGTAATAATGCAGCATACTCTATAAGGAGCAAAGAAATTTTAAGTAAAATAATAATAATGTCAATTTTATAGTATGAGATATTCCTAAAATGATGAAAATTCCCATTATCTTTGTCTTTACAAATGAACATGAATAGAAATTATATTAATACAGTAGCTAGGGCGCCTGGGTGGCTCAGTTGGTTGGGCGACTGCCTTCGGCTCAGGTCATGATCCTGGAGTCCCGGGATCGAGTCCCGCATCAGGCTCCCTGCTCAGCAGGGAGTCTGCTTCTCCCTCTGACCTTCCTCCCTCTCATGCTCTCTGTCTCTCATTCTCTCTCTCTCAAATAAATAAATAAAATCTTTAAAAAAAAATACAGTAGCTAATCTCTGGGAGTTGGATATATTATAACATTCAGATATTTGTTATGTTCTTGCTAATGTGTCCCTTCTGTCTATATCTTTATAGTATATAGCTTGAATACTAAAATTATTATTATCCTTTGTGTGGATGAGGAGCATCTAACCTATACAAAATAGAATATAATAGAATAAGATGTTTTTTTCTCATCTTCAAGTACTATAGATTTCCTATTCTACTTCTTTAGTTTTATGCTTATTCCAAATTTGTTCTAGAAGTTCCAATTCATGGTTAGTTCATGAAAAAGACCCTTTTTAATACTTTTCTTAGAGATGTTAGAGATCACAGAATGATTATACTAAGATAGTCATTCACTTACAAAATTTTCAATGCAAACAAGTAACATTGATGATGACAAATACTCCTTATGAAGAATCCTATTTTCATTTATTTACAAGTATCCACTAAGCAGAACATGAAAAATGTCATGATTAGTTTTTTTAAAACATAAACATGAACTCTTTATGTTTCAAGCAGATTACTTATGTAAAAATGTAGAGAAAATATGCATAAGCCAAGGTCAGGTGAGGAAAACAGGACTGTCATTTAAAATTAAGAGAGCTTAAATTGAGATAGAGTAGCATGGTGGTCAAGGGCACAGACGTTGGGTCTAGACTGCCTGGGTGCTTTGGGTGAATGATTTATTCTTCCCCTTCTTCTGTTTTCTCAGTGTTCCTGTTCCATAAGTTAGGAATGAAAACAGAACTTTTCTCACAGCCGGTTATAAAGATTCACTGAGTGAATCATAGACCCTTCCTGGTATAGGAAGCATACAATAAGTGTTACCTTAAAAAATTACAACCATGTCCATTTAGGCTGAATGTCGTAATCCCTCAGAAGCCAGTCTTCCTCCTACCTTCGTTTGAATCACTGAATCATTTCCACCATTGCCTTGTCTAACACCACACCTTATTCTCACTTTACATAAATCTTTGATCTTTAGATGAGAGATGCCATTCCTCACGAAGCTCTAAGTTTACAACTGCAGCGTTGAGTGGGACGAGTATGTTGTCAGGTGTGAGGTGTGTCATAGGTGGTTATTGTGACTATAATGACTAATGTACCCCAGTTCGTAAATTTACTTTCACCAATTAGAGTGGTTTCAAGGTTTTCATGATAACCTCAGCCCTGCTCCGCTGAGTTCCAACAAGCTTCCACAAGCGGGATGGATGCAAAGATATAAAATCTGGGCAGTCCTACACTCTGTGGATTAAGCATGGCTTAATCCATGGCTGGGCAGGTGCCAGCACTCAGTGTCATCTTCATGTGGTGCAGAAAAAAATGTAATGCTGAGAATGGTGATCCTAAGCAGTATATTGATCATGACATATTGCAAGTGCTTTGCAAACAGGAAAGGCATACACGGTACTCGTAGTTATTTTTGGTAAATAGATGTTACAGAGAGGAGGCTCAGACAGGACAAGGCTGCTCCTTCCAAAATTGCAAGAGTATGTGGGGCTCTTGTCCTGGGACATGGCGTCTGTGCCAACAAGGCCCTCTCAACCATTCTCTGGAGCATATCCTCACTGGGCTCCTTGCTGGCCCCTTAGTAGCAAACACTCCACATACAGAGAAATATACCCAAAAACTCTATGCTCAATTTGCTACCATTTTAGGGTTATTTGCACCTGTTGTTCAAATTTAATGGCAGTAGCAAAGTGTGAAGTACCAGAGACATGTCAAAAACTAAGCTAGAAGTATTTCAGAGAAATAAGATTAGTGAAAAACATAACATCTGGCCTGAAAATGGGTCCTTTGATCTCTGCAAATAGACATTTCAGCAGGAAAGAGACAATAAGCCTAAGAGTTTTAGACTATAGAGGCCGCTGAGTTTAGGAAAATGCAGGTATAAGTAAAGCAGGTACTCATGATTTTTTCAATATTTAACATTAAGATAAAAATTCTTCATCTTAATATGGTCAGACAGCTTACATTGGATATGCAAAGAGCACTTAAAATCAGTAGTTTCTAAATCAGATCCACTGATTTTTGTAAGTGGGTAGTTGATGGATGAACTCATTCAGATCTGTAAAAAAAAAATGAATGCCATCTCTAGAAGCAGGATCTTGCAATCACAAAACATGAGAAGTCACAGCCCTCTTTAAGCAACCATCAGAGCCAAATCAACCAACAACAAAGCAAGCAAGCAAACTTCATTTGGTCTATGTGAGCAGGACCCGTAAGCATAGCTGCTCGTTTAGTGGCCTCTTCTTTAGCGAACTTGGCTCCCGGAGGAGGATACTCTGAGCTTGGAAAGTGCCACTTGGTGTCACCCCTGTGCCAAGGCAATGGATTCTGAGCCACTCAAGCTAAGCTCTGCTGAGCATTGTTGCCAACCCTGCCTCCTTGAGCAACCTCCCGGATGATGACTAGACACATTTTCATTAAAATCACCCTACTCCCTCCAAGACCAACCAGCTGCTGGAGTATTCCTCCCTCTGGTTCCAGATCCAGATGTGTGGACCTGGCATGGGATATGAGAGGGTGTGTGTGATAGACCTAAACTTGGGACACCTTCTAGCCTCTGTTCTACCAGAAGAGACCCAGGTGCATCAAGAACCAGTTCTCTCCAGCCTGTGTCTTCTGCCTTCCAAAAGCCAGTCCAGTCTACCTCTCCAGAGCCTATCCTGGGAATTCAACAATCCTCTTCACACTCTCTTACCCCTTGTCACCCCAGCTTCTTCCATCTGGAGCAGTCCCTACCTTAACTATGTGGGAGCTATGTCCTTACTAGACCCACTGAGGTTGATGATGATTTTATTAAAAGAAAAATGGGGACACATTTTGGCAATAGAATTCATGGTATTTGCCAGCAGACTGAATGTAGGACAAAAGGGCAAGAGAAAAATTAAGAAAGATTCCTAAGTTGGGGGGTCTGGACAGTTGGGTAGATGGTGGTGCCATCCTCTATGAAAAGGTAGATGGAAGATTAACAGGTTGGGGAGTGGAAATAAAAATTTCTAGTAAGCATGTGTTGCTTTCATAGTCCAAATGCATACACGTTATTTTAAGTGTTAAAAAAAATGCTTAAACAACCTAAAATAAACCAAAGAAATATAGAGATGTTTTATAACATCTAAGTGTATGATTGGACTGATTTCAACAGTACAGAGAGAAAGGCATTAATACCTATGAAAATGAACTTGGTCTAGTGGGCGTAACAGACTTCACACGGCCAATGAATAGAGGTGGCTAAGTGGCAGCTGGATATGCATGTTCAGAGGGGACAAAGGCAGGACTGGACGGGTCTCTTGATCGTGTGTAAGGCCAAGGGATTGAGAACAGAAGAGAGCAGAGTTGGTGAGGTAGAAGGAAAGCCTCAAGGAGAGAACGACAGAAGTTAGACACATGCTGACATGGCCCATGAGCTGTAAGGACAGGAGGGAGCCACTGTCTTCACCTCAGAGTGGTTTGGTGACTTGGACAAGAATAGAATCACTGGACTAGGACATCAGCCTCCTAACTAATCTCCCACTTTCCACACTTGACCTCCCTCCAATCTCTACAGCAACCAGAGCCATCTTTTTAAACCTTAAGTTCCATCAGTCACTTGCTTGAAAACCTTCATTGGCTTGCCATTTGCACTTAGAACAAAATCCAAACTCACAGGGCTGGAACGAGGGCAAGGTGAGCGAGGCCCAAAATTGAAGGGGGCGCCCAAAATCTCTCTCTTAGCTTCTCCCCCCTCTTCCCTCATCATGACGCCTTATGTTGTGAAGGTTGATTTGGTTCCTCTGTGAGTAACTGTGGATAAGTGGATTTAGCAGGACCTAAAAGCTATTGACTCTCGGTGCAGCGCTAATATAGATGTGTCTATCTCAGTTTCCCTATTTGAGATTTGAGAATCCACTAATGCAAAATGCTGTCATCATTACCACTGGAAATTGGTTATCCAGAAATTGCCAACGTGAACCACATGTCCAAACGAGATCATTGGTGAGAAAAACACAGGAGTGTGTCCCACGTACATACACGTCCCTAAAGTACTTGCCTCACTGCTCAGCTGTAATGTCTGTCATCGGGATGATGTCTGGCATGACATCTAGCAGGGGACGGCTAGCAGGCTAGCCACCTGGACACATGGCGGCTGGGCAGGATTCCAAAGGAACATCTAGATGCATGCACGGTCCCTGGAGGTCTAGGCTGGAAATCGGCACGCTGTCACTTCTACCACATTCGATTGGCCAAAGCAACTCACAAGACTAGCTCAGATCAAGGGGAAGGGAAATAGACTCCACCTCCTGATGGGGGGGGCGGGGCACCACAAAGTCACTGTTGCAAACGTACCTGGGAGGAGAATAATTGTAACCATTTTGCAAACAAACTACCACAATTAATAAAATGGGGAAAACCCACTCGTTTCCCTGTAGTATAGTGGCTTCACCTGGTGATTTTTTCACAAGGATATTATGGGAGAGGGGTGGATGAAGAGCTGTGGGAGAGAATCTTCATGTTGGTAGAATCACCTGCAAAGGCAAAATGGTGAGTGTTTGATGAGAAAATGGAAAAATTGTAGCAGATTCCATTCCCGTCTGGCTGGGATGACAAGGACTGCCTTGCCCCTTCTCCATGGTTCTATGAAGTTGCAATTCTTGGCCAAAGCTTCTAAGAGATTCAGTGTTTGTTCAAAGACAGGATTCCAACCTGATTGCCATCTTCTGAGTTTACATATATCTAATTGTTCCAATGATAGATTCTTGTGATTTTCTCTTCTCCTATGTTTATTAAGTGCCAGTAGGGATCCAGGAATTTTACATGTATCATCTTATTTAATTTGGTAATTAAACAGCCCTCTGAGATAGCTGTCATCTACATATTACAGTGTAGGAACTCAGGTTTCCAGCCCCCTAGGAACTAGCTAGAGGCCACAGAACTAATAATTGGCAGAGCCAGGGCTATTTAAAACACCTTCATTATTCTGTAGTGTCATTCCATAGCTTTATCCTCTTGAATCATACCCTGTGTTAACCATAAAAATAAAAACTGCCAGTTATTTTACCAGCAAAAGATGGGTTTATCTGGGAATAAACAAGCATTGCAATCTGGGAGAAACAAGCTGCAGCAAAATAGTAGACAAGTCCGAGGAACAAAGGAGAGGTACACTTTTTTGTGGAGAAAAAGGGGTAAGTTGGGAAGGCTATTATAAACTAAAAGTCCATTGGAGTAAACTGGGAGTTCAAAGTATGGTGGCTTTTCATTGGCTGAGCTCTTGGGGGAAGGGAGGTAGGTGGGGGGAGGGCAGGAAAGTGTCTCTTCCTCCAGCTGGAATAGTAGAGTAGTATCCATGGGCAAGGTCAAGTCCATGTAAGGTCAAGTTCATCTCTTCCTGTTGGGTCATCAACTGACTACAAGCGGTAGGGCATGAGAGCTCCCCCTGCCTACTTCCTGACTCCATTTTAGTGAGCTTTCCCATTACTTATTTTCCTAATCATTGTTGTTCTTAATACTTAATGTTAGAATACAAATGTCAAAATCTAACTCACTGGGAAATAATTATCCATTATCAAAAAATAAACAAAATAGAGATTCCTTTAGATATCCTAAGATGTTTAAATACTTATTTGTGGATCTCCAATGTGGGTAAACAGGAAGTATTAGAATCATCTGCCTAGGGGCACCTGGGTGGCTCAGTCATTAGGCGTCTGTCTTCGGCTCAGGTCATGATCCCAGGGTCCTGGGATCTAGCCCCGCATCAGGCTCCCTGCTCAGTGGGAAGCCTGTTTCTCCCTCTTCTACTCCCCCTGCTTGTGCTTCCTCTCTCTCTCTTTCTCTCTCTTTCTGTTAAATAAATAAATAAAATATTTTTTTTAAAAAATCTTCTGCCTAATGAATACCATTGGCAGTAAAAAGAAATTCAATTTACTAAAACTCAGTTTTCTAAAAAACTTCTCAAGAATGTGTTTGTTGGATAAAACAAGGGTTCATTTGGGAAAAAAAAAAAAGTAACCTTTTCTCATTCAACTACATGCTTTCTGGTGGCCTAAAAGTCTGTGCCCTCCTACTGGGTATTTACCCCAAAGATACAAAAGTAGGGATCCGAAGGGGTACGTGCACCCCGATGTTTATAGCAGCAATGTCCACAATAGCCAAACTGTGGAAAGAGCCAAGATGTCCATCAACAGATGAATGGATAAAGAAGATCTGGTATATATATACAATGGAATATTATGCAGCCATCAAAAGGAACGAGATCTTGCCATTTGCAACGACGTGGATGGAACTGGAGGGTATTATGTTGAGTGAAATAAGTCAATCAGAGAAAGACAAGTATCATATGATCTCACTGATATGAGGAATTCTTAATCTCAGGAAACAAACTGAGGGTTGCTGGAGTGGGGGGTGGGGTGGGAAGGATGGGGTGACTGGGTGATAGACACTGGGGAGGGTATGTGCTCTGGTAAGCGCTGTGAATTGTGCAAGACTGTTGAATCTCAGATCTGTACCTCTGAAACAAATAATGCAATATATGTTAAGAAAAAAAAAAGAAGAAGAAGAAGAAGGTAGCGGGAGGGGAAGAATGAAGCGGGGGAAATCGGAGGGGTAGACGAACCATGAGAGACGATGGACTCTGAAAAACAAACAGGGTTCTAGAGGGGAGGGGGGTGGGAGGATGGGTTAGCCTGGTGGTGGGTACTGAGGAGGGCACGTTCTGCATGGAGCACTGGGTGTTATGCACAAACAATGAATCATGGAACACTTCATCTAAAACTAATGATGTAATGTATGGGGATTAACATAAGAATAAAAAAATTAAA
>NC_058415.1:44676189-44804283 GCF_002201575.2 Neomonachus schauinslandi | reverse complement strand
AAAAAAAAAAAAAAAAAAAAAAAAAAAGTCTGTGCCCTCCCAGGTATTAACACATGTCCTGATCCCACCTGGTCCATCGCCTCAAGACTACAGAGAACAAGTTTCTGGGCCAGTCTTAAACATGAACCTCAACTTTATCAAATACTACATCCATGGCCTTAGGCTCTTTACTCAGCCTCTCCAGGCTACTTTCTCAGCAGTAAAATAGGATTGGTAGTGCTTATGGAGCTATAATATTAAATGGGATAATGCATTTAAAGCAAATGGTTCAAATGCTAAGTGCTATTGATTTGTCTCTCACCATGCATTTTCAACAGAAGCTAGCTCAAAATAAAGCACAGTAAGCAAATGACCCCACAGTATAAGCTGACTTCACTTGTTTATTGTTCTTTCTCATTGTGTATTCCATACCTATCCTCCCCTACCGAGTGAATATTTATAAAACAACAAAATGTGATGGGAAATGGCATTCAACAGACGCGGGTTCCAACCCCAGCTCACTGAGTAACTAGCTATCCTTATCCCACCCAATTGCTCCATTCCTTCCAGCTATAAACAAAGATGCTAAGGGAGATACTGCTAATTCTGCTAATACTATGAGACAGCCATGAAAGAACTCCTAGCACAGTGCCTGGTACTTCCCAGTGATACCCTGGTCTTATTCCCTTTGGCATTTGCAAGAAAGTGTGCCCATTTTTAAAATGTCCAGGTATCTGGAGACTCCTTTCCTTTTTCTCACTTGTTTATTTGGGGTTTTTCTGCTCTCCCTTCTGTGTTTCTTCAAGGTGAGCTCAGTCACTGTTGTAAACCGCCCTACAGGCTGTCAAAGCCTACTGAGGGGCGACGTTTGGAACAAACATAGTCTGGACGAGATGGGTACCTCATCCCTGGAGCGGACCTCTGGCGCTCTGCCTGGCCTCTGCCCACTGAAGAGAGTTAGGCCATCTGCAGTAACATTCAGATTGTTTTCCTAGACTTTGAACTAATTGGGAACTTGTCAGAGTGTGTAATCTGCTTCGTGCTGCCTTCTGCTCCAGCACTCTGCCAGGACCCAGCTCAGTGGCACCAGGCTGTCAGTTGGATAGAATAGATGAGTCTTTCTGGAATACCTCCTTTCTGTCAGTTAGAAGTTGATAATTTATGCCCTTTGTAATTATATCTCCCAGCTTCCAAAGGGTAAGCACTTTGAAGGCACTAAATCAATGGTTCTTAACCTTCTTAGGGTTGCACTTTCGAGAATCTCATGGAAGTTATGGATGTTTTTCCTCCTACTCCTGAAAACTTATACATATGCAAAATTTTACATTATCAAGATTTCCCACATTCCTCCCCTAAATCCAGACTGTGGACCCCAAATTCCAGCATTAAATAGTGTTTGCATTTATGGAGGTCTATATGCTTAGTATTGTTCATCAATAAGCTAATACCCAACAGCAGGCAGGAAATGAGTACTGGTGTCTGGAGCAACATTTTTTTTTTAATGAACCAAATGATTGGTGACCTGCTCTCATGGTGGGATAGGTAGAGAAGGGAGGAAGTAAAATGGATATTTTTAAATTAAGTTTTTATCTTAATTCCCATATAGTTATCATACAGTGCTATATTAGTTTCAGGTAACAATACAGTGATTCAACACTTCCACGAATCACCCAGTGCTCACTGGGACAAGTGCCCTCCTTAATCCCCATCACCTATTTCAACCCACGCCCCACCCACCTCCCCTCTGGTCTCCACCAGTTTGTTCTCTATTGTTAAGAATCTGTTTTTAGGTGTGTGTATGTGTGTGTATCTCTCTCTCTCTTTTTTCCTTTGCTAACTTGTTTTGTTTCTTAAATTCCACATATGAGTGAAATCATATGGTATTTGTCTCTCTCTGACTTATAAAAAGGATATTTTGTTTTACGTATGCTTAACTAACTTAGGAGACAAAAGTGTAAATAGAAACATATTTGATCATGTTGTCAAAAAAAAACAACACATTGAGTAGTGTTATTCTGCCAACGCGACATCACCTATGACGTGCATACAAAATGCACACACACGGTATTATTATGTAGGATAATGCCCAGATCCTCAGAAGATCACATGTGAAATGTGTAGGGGTGAAGATTGCATGACATCTTCAGCTTATTTTAGAATGATCCAGAAAAAAATATATATAGACATATATTGATAAAGCAAATACAGAAAATGTTAATAGTTACTGAATCTAAGCAGTAGGAATATGGCTTTTCATTGTATTTTTCTTAAAACTTTTCTTTTGTTTGAAATCTTTTGTTATAAAAACATAGTGAATAGATACATTATTTTGAGAAAAATTTTAGTAAAAGCACAGTCTTTCACTTTCAGAGTGGATTTTCTTCCATCAGTTGATGAGCATCATTTTCTCTTCAGTCCAGTATATTTTTCATTGTGGTTTAGAATCCTGCCCAGAGATGTCCAGTGTTTCTACTATAATTTAGTAAATAATAAACTTCCAATGATGATATATCATACTTTACACAGCATTATGTGATTATTATGAGCAGTTAAGAAGCTCTCCAGGCAGTAACTCGTGTAGTAGAACCTGCTACAAAATGACGTGTGTAGAACTATTTTGAGAAGTTCCTAATGGTTAAAACCAAGGCTTCAGAGCCAGCAGTAGTTACAAAGAAAGCTGCTTCTACAAGATATTCCCCATGTCATCATTCCCTAATTCTGCAGCAGATTTTTAATTCTAGCGCTGAAAATAGTGCTGAATATTTGGCCAAGAAGATGGTACTAATCATAGTATCCATACCTCCTGGCTCCATTTGACTGTAATGCAGTTAGGATTCCCAGAGCCTATCTTTTCCATTTCTGTTGCAGCAAGGCTACATCTGTTTTCAATAGTACACAATTTCCGCTTTGCTATTGACAGATAACAGATAAGATATGCCCTAGGAGACCACAGCCACTATCTGGAACCAGAAATTTTATTTTAAGGCCTGAACTTTCCAACATCATTAGTCCATTACTATTTCACCAGCAAAAATAGAGCCCTGTCTTCCCTTAATGGCAGACCTCAGTTTCATCTCTCTTTTTCTGTTTATACTTTGTTTTTATGTGATTAGAAGGATGCATGATGTTTGAAAATACTTTTAAAACCATGTACTTTTTGTTCAAAGAAAAGTTAAGGATTAAAGCTCTCGATTTCCCTAAAAAGTTTTATGAAGATTAGATGGCTTCCACTTACTGAATAAATTTCCTTCTATCCTGCCTGGAAGGTGAATTCAGAGGGTGTTTTATGTTTACTTAGAGAATGCAAAGAGAGTAGTGCCTTGGACCCAGGCAAGTAAGTACATGAAAAATGTTCAACACCATAAACCGTTAGAGAAATGCACATTAAAATCACAATGAGATATCATTGTGCCTCTTAGAATGGCTAAAATAAATAATGACAATACCAAATGCTGGCAAGAAAGCAAAAGAGCTGGATCATTCATACGTTGTCGGTGAGAATATAAAATGGTATAGCCACTCGGGAAAATAGTTTGGCAGTTTTTTTCTAAAACTAAAAATGGTCTTATGACCCGGAAATTGTATTCTTGGGCATGTATCCCAGAGAAATGAAACTTATTTTTATGCAGACATTTGTACATCAGTGTTTGTAGTTTTTTTTTTTTAAGATTTTATTTATTCATTCATTAGAGACAGAGAGAGAGAGGCAGAGGGAGAAGCAGGCTCCCAAGGAGCAGGGAGCCCGATGCGGGACTCAATCCCAGGACCCTGAGATCACATGACCCGAGCCGAAGGCAGACGCTTAACCATCTGAGCCACCCAGGCGCCCCAGTGTTCGTAGTTTTATTCACAATGGCCCCAAACTGGAAACTATCCAAAGGTCCTTCAATGGGAGGATGTGGTACGTCCATACCATAGAATACGACTCAACAGTAAAAAAGGAACAAACTCTTGATACATGCAGCAGCTTGGATGAACTTCAAGGAAGTTGTACCGAGTGGGAAAAGCCAGTCTCAAAAAGATACATTCTGCATGATCCCACTTATATAAAATCATGAAATAATTTAGATGAATAACAGATCAGTGGTTAGGGATGAGGAGAGGGGGTGGGTAGAGATATAAAGGGGTAGCACAAGGCAAGCTTGTGGTAATGATACAGTAAACTATCTCAGTTGCATCAGTGGTTACATGAAGCTACACATGTGATTAAATTGCATAGGGTGACACACACACCATACACAATCACAAGGAAATGCACATATAACTGGTGAAATCTGAATGAACTCCATTGATTATACCAAAGTCAACTTCTTGGCTGTGATATTGAACTATAGTTAATATGAGATATTATCTCGGCGGCGGGGGGGGGAGACTAGTTAAGCATGCATAGGACTGCCCTGTACATTTTTTTTTTTTTTGCAACTACAATCGGTTGTGTTAATCTGTAATTATCTGTTAATCTGTAATTATTTCAAAGTGAAAAGTTTGTTTTTTTTTTAAGTGCTTCCTATTAGTTTCTACCTAGGATTGTGATGAAGATGAGCATTTAGCACAGTATCTCAGCGTAGTTAATGCTCAGCAAAAGTCAGCAGGGGTTTTATATATGAACTCTGCTGTTGCTACTTAATTGGAAGACTATGTTTGAGAAGAGAGATTTAAACTAGAATATAAGTTCCACAAGAGCAAGGATTTGGGCTGTTTGATTCCCTGTTGTATCCCCATACGTAGAACAGTTCAGCACATAAAAATAAGTGGTCATTAAGTATGTGTTGGAGACTGAATGAGTGATTTTGAAGATACCATGAAGGAAAATATGTGGCAAATGGAGCAAGAGGGAATAACTTGGACACAAATAAAAGATCTAAAATGGCAATTTGCCAGGTCTGCCTTCTGGATAGGAAAGGTAAGTGAGCCAAGAAGATGTTGAGGATAAATTTGAACCTCAATGTGACTCTCACTTCCCTCGATTGCAATAGTCTTAGGGGGACAATTTAGAATTTAACCATCTTCATGTCAAGCCCATTGGTGACTTCTAGTCCTCACCATGCACTCTACTTTTCTGGGGTGCCCAGGTATATCATGGTCCTTGCCCAATGGATCTGTTCCTTAATGCCTTGTTCTATTCAGTGCTTCCACCAGCTAAAAGATCACTACTACCGCACTCTCCTCTGCCATTAGTAGGACAGGTGCACCTGTATTGGACCACCAAAAGGAAGACTGGCTCTCTCAGGTTAAAGGACCCATGCAATAGTGACTGGGCACATGGTCCCAGGGACTAAGCCAAAGAATTTGTAGCTGATACCACTCTCTATTAGTCAAAATAGTTTCTGCTGACCCTAGTCTTAGCCCCAACACTGGATCCAGGCCCCTCAATTCTTTTCCCTCTCAGAATGAGTTTCCTGCCTATTTGATCATCCTCCTTCCTTGCAAAGCCCTAGACCCACCTCTTTGTAACTGTCAATCAAGACATCAGTGTTCAGTGTTGCAAAGATACCTATGTTCAAGAGGTTGACAATCCCAGCCAAGCAAACAAAATGGCAAACACTGGCAATCAGGAATAAGTGTGAAATGCCAATTTTAAAATAGGAGTTCAAAGAAGGGAGGTTTTATATTGTTACATTTTCACAAGAATGAGGAAATAGAGGCCTGGTCAGTGTATACATCTCAGATACATGGGAGGAAAATAAATCAAGAAACAGTGGGTCATTAGCAGTATCAAATGGTAAGAGAACAGTGACATAGTTCCATGTTGGGCTGAAAAGAAGCCATTTGCCTCCAACTTTGTTATATTTGAGCATATAGGCTCATTAAAAAATATATCTAATTTCACTTATTTATTTATTTTTATTTTATTATGTTATGTTAATCACCATACACTACATTATTAGTTTTTGATGTAGTGTTCCATGATTCATCATTTGCATATAACACCCAGTGCTCCATGCAGAACATGCCCGCTTTAATACCTATCACCAGGCTTATTTATTTTTAAACATGCATCTAGCACCACTGTGCTAGGTACTATGAAATAATATAAAATGGGGAAAAATGGTCTCTGCCCTCAGAAGGGTGTTCAGTAATGGGAAAGAGAGAAATGAGACAAATAATATAAAAGAACAAACTAGGAAGCAAATAGGGAGATACAGTAAGTGTGAATAAAATATGGATGTAGCCAAGCAGTGTCCCAAATGAATGCCATTACTGTCCCATCTCTGTGACATGAATGATCTTAGTTCCCTCCTGGGCTCTCTTGGGAACAAGAGAGCAGATCAAGAAATGGGACCAATTCTCAATATCAGTACATTTTTGACAGGAAATGTTGTATGCTTCATATTTGTGCCCTTTATTGTTTTACCCAAAGTTTAATTACATTTTCATTTGTATTATTAAATATTTAAGTTGGGTTTACGTGATACACATTTCCTTCCTGGGAATTCCAAAACCAAGGTCAGCAAATCTGGCATCTCTCATTTTCTACACACGTGGAAATTGTATCACGTCCTGTAGGAGCCAGGTGCTGATATGGTGAAAGTGAACTTTCTAGATCACAAATTAAAATGTGGTGGAGAATCAATATGTTATATTAATGAGGTTACACTGTATCTAGGAGATCATAAAAGTGAAAAGTTACATATACCAAAATCATAAAGTTACATTCAAATTACAGTCTTTTGTTCTCCTTGGAGTTCAGAGTTTCTTTTTTTTTAGTCTTAAAAATGTGAAAGTTCTTGGGCGCCTGGGTGGCTCAGTTGGTTAAGTGACTGCCTTTGGCTCAGGTCATGATCCTGGAGTCCCTGGATCGAGTCCCACATTGGGCTCCCTGCTTGGCAGGGAGTGTGCTTCTCCCTCTGACCCTCCCCACTCTCATGTGCTCTCTCTCATTCTCTCTCTCTCAAATAAATAAATAAAACCTTTAAAAAAATGTGAAAGTTCTTTTACAAAGTTTATTGCCAATAATATTGCCAAAAATTAATCACACTTCCAATTTTATCACTTTCAAGATGCACTTTAAATATTTAGTACCCTTTTCTATATGTTGGGTTTATAATTCTATAGACAGAATCGTGTTCTTTATATTCTTCATAGCCTTTGCCAGCTTCTCTTCAAACCAGAGTGGATGTTTAATGTGTGATTGATAAATTAATCATAAAGTTGTTTATAAAGGTTATGGTTAGGCCACAGTTGATTCACTTAAGTATATCCTTAAATATAACACTTAATGTTAAGTGATCTAACTACTATCCTTTCTGTCTAGTTAATTTTACAATAATAGTATATTCTGGGATGTGAGCTCTGCGAGGACACAGATTTTTTACAGTTTTGGTCACATATGTATCCCTAGAACCTGGAAGAATGCCTGGCATATAGTAAGTGTCCAGTAAATATTATCAAATAAGTATTTTTAAATGACTAAATTTTTTAATTCAAAACTTCCTATTTAGAGTCTCTCACTGATGCTTCAGACACTGAAAATGTCATCTAAATTTTTTTTGAGCTGTTCTTTCCTTGAAACAAAGAAACCACAGTAGTCCTTCAAGTGACAGAAATAAATTGAAGACTGGGCACAACTTGCTTCCAAGTCAACTAAATATAGACTAATATCATACATCCACAGTGATAAATGGGACCACAAGAGGGCCCCACTTTTCCCACCTACTGCTGAGCTATAAACTCCTTCATACAGGTCAACCTGATACATGGATAATCTAATTTGCAGAGTTACTTGAACTTATGCCATTGTGAAGGTCATAAAAAGTGCCTCCATGACCTTCAAGAGATAGAACCAATAATGAAAATTCATGATAATTATAGGTGAGTCTAAATAATAATGCTGGGAGAGACAGAGAAAATAACCTCTATTCTTGCTGCATTCCCAGGCATCCACTTTTTGTACCAAACACAAATAAAACCTGTCATTTTTCGTTCACAAAAGTCACTTAGCAATACCATTTTCTGGCCTCTATTGGAAGTTAGAGCTCATAAATAGCTTTTAATGTATACAAACTTTTTATTGTATTTGGAGTCTAGTGCCTCCAGGCTCCTTCCCACAGGCCACTGCAAGGAAAATTCCACTTCCTCGTTTCTCTGATGCTTGGGCTCTGGAGCCCAGCTGTCTGAATTCATATCCCAACTCTGCCACTGACTAGCTACATGGCCTTGAACAAATTATCCAACTTCCATCAGCCTCAGGGTCCTTATGTATTAAAGGTGGCAGGAGTGGTTATAATACCTATTTTGAGGGTACAGTGAGCTATTTATATACAAAGCACTTGGCACATAGTGAACTTGCAGTAAATGTTATCCATTATGACTGGAATCTATTTGATTTGCGGCAAATCGGTCTGTGGTTTGTCCAGCACCAGCATTTGTTGGAGTTTTCTTTAAAACTTAGACAGTTTTCCTTCAAAGAAGCAAGGCAATCCAGACTTAATATGTGAGTGCATTTGGGATTCTTTGCTAGTCAAAGGAAATTTGTGTAACTATAGCCAGAATACCACTAGCACTTTGTGTTTGATTGGCGTATCAAAACGGTTCATTAGCAATTGTGAGGATTGCTCAAGCAATACAACAAAATATATTAACAACATCTGGATTTTGGGGGGGAGATGACAGATGACAGTGATAGTTGGGTTGTTAATTCCTAAATTAAGTGAATTAACACAGGAGCTTAGTATCCTGAGTACAGAAACAGGCTGAGGCACATCCCACTTCTTTCTCTCCATTTATATAAAGAGGATTACTGTTTTTCTGTGTACCAACTTAAGTATTATTTTCTTAAAAAGAGAGAGAAGAGGGGCGCCTGGGTGGCACAGTCAGTTAAGCGTCCAACTCTTGGGTTTCAGCCTAGGTCATGATCTCTGGGTCGTGGGATCGAGCCCCGTGTGGGGCTCCTCACTCAGTGCTGACTCTGCTTGGATTCTCTCTCTCTCTCTCCTCCTCATCCCCCCAGATCTCTCTCTCTCTCTCTCTCTCTCAAAAATAAATAAATAAATCTTTTAAAATAAAGAGAGAAGAAATTAGCCATTGCTACACTTTTTACTTAATTTCCACCCCTTCTTTCCATTCCAGCGTGTTTCTTTATTTCTTATTTTTTCCAATGTGTTTATTTTTTTTAAAAAATATTTATTTATTTATTTGACAGAGAGAGAGAGATCAGAAGTAGGCAGAGCAGCAGGTAGAGGGAGAGAGAGAAGCAGTCTCCCCGCTGAGCAGAGAGCCTGATGCGAGACTTGATCCTAGAACCCTGGGATCATGACCTGAGCCGAAGGCAGACGCTTAACCGACTGAGCCACCCAGGTGCCCCCCAAGGTGTTTCTTTAAACCAGGGTTGTGAAGTGGGTATTCCTGCATCCTGGGCTGCCACCTCCAGTCCTTCATTAATCTTTGAGACTCTCACTTTCTTAACAGGCAGAGATAGTGGGATAATTACCCAGCAACCAGCGACCAGTGGTAAAAGTCATTTGAACTTACATCTCTTAGTATTACTTCTTTAGGAATTTATTTAATCCCTCCCCCCTCAATGTTTTAGAGAGTCTGCTAAGACCAAAAAGAGAGGGAGACAGTGATGATTTTGCATCTGATTAAGTGGTAAGATTTCTTTCCTTTTAGATTTTCAGGCTTGAGGCTTTTGTACCTTCTAGTCTTCCCATAGACTTTGAGGTTTATTCATCTCTTTCCAGGACAGATGTTTTGAAAGTTATTGTTTGCTACAGCTAAGTGTATTGAAAGAAAAAGGAGACATCATTTCATACAACCTTGTTAATTTCTTAAGCGAAAATCCATCATTCCCCTCCACCCAACCTTTCTAAATTCCAGGACACCATAATAGTGTCAGTTAAATATTGGATTAACATTTCTAATCACTGGCATATATGTTTTAGGTCACATTTCTGACAAAATAATGATACTTTTAAATTTGTTTTTATAGACTTTGTACAGTGCTTCTGGGTCCTTGGCACAATAAATTCTGGTGCATTTCACAGATCTAGTGAGAGATTATAGTGGCAGAAGTTGATGGATGTTCCTTGACTGTTGTAATTGCTTATCTCTGATGCCATGCCACTGTCCAGTTGTCTTTTGGTACATGACATCTTCCAGGGACCCATTCGATTATGTGATTTGCGGGTGGGCAGTTACTGGTCAGAGTGAAACAAGGACTGTGTGATCATGATAAAGTTACACTGTGTCATATTTGCCTAATGTTGATGTGTCTGAGGTGGAAGTGGGGGCCTGTATGTGAGGTAAAGTTCTGTATAAGGTCAGATCACTTTGTAGTCACGGAAATCATTGCTCAACCAGTGGTTTCTGAGGTCAAAGGAAGAGAGACAATTTAAGGGTTTATGAATGGTTCATAGTGTTAAAAATGCTTCCTGAATGGCCTATGGGTTTTTTAATGGGTGTGGGGCACTTCCGAACCACGTAGCAAATAGGTAGCAAAATTCCTATATAGAATTGGGGTTTCTACCAGGGAGAACAACAGATATTAATGGCATCCTTCCAGTTGCTCAATTTCTCGATTACTTGCAGTGATGAGGGAGGAGGCCAGTTTAAGCTAAATAAAAGGTTGAATTACAATATTTTCTTTTAAGTAGAAGATGTATTCCTTATAACCTGGCCTTGTAGATGTCCTGCTTTCATGAATGAAGAGGAGGGTCTGTGTTGATACACCAACCTGGGACCCTTGGGGATGCATTTTATGAATTCTTTTAAATATTCCTCAAGAATTTCCATGTATGTTCCCAATTGGCTTAACAAATTTTTCCTGTAGGCAGTACAGCCTTTCAACTGACCACCAGGAATTGGGTTTTCAAATTAGTACAGCCCAAATGTGTGATATTTTGGGGGGTTTAAAATCAAAGGCATTTAAACACAAAATGCATAAGAAGAATGCCAAGATTAATCCTTAAAATCCCATTAGCCTTCTTTTGAAGAAGCTGTCTTCTGTAGTGTACAGTGGATGAAAATGAACTTGTGACCTGTTCAGTGGCCCTGAAAATAAATTCACAACACTGAGGCCAACCCCAAACCCAGATAGTTAGCTAAATAATTCAGTGGTTAGAAATACTAGAGGCCTATAAGTATCGACTATACACATCTGGATCTTTTCTTTGTTATCTTCACTAGTTACTTCCAGTGTAATTAATACCCATTTGAAGTTGAATTCCTGACATAATCAGCATCCCATCACTAGGACTGCGAAGCAGCTTCACCCCATCCGTTAAGGTGAAGCTGAGTCCGATGAGCATGAGGAATTATCAGTAGATGTGGGTGAGCCTCCAAAAATGAGCAATTATGACCATATGGCACACTTCTCATTTCATTTGCAACAGGGCTATGTAAAAGGAAAGTGGAGGGGTATCTTAATGACCTCAGTTGCCATTTATGTATATAATGAAATATACATGTTGTAATCTGATACATATTCATGTCTGCAAGTTACACTTGAAAGAAAACTAATGATGTCAACTTCTGCTGACATAAAACAGTGGGAGATTTTGTAAAGGAGTCCAGACCTTGCTCTGCACTCACTTTTTTCTTTGTAGAATCTATGCACAAGGCCTTTTCCTTCCATTTATTGTGTCTTAGGATCCATCTTGCTTGTGAGAGAAAAAGGAAGTCAATGGGGCAGATCTTTTTTTCTCCCCTGCAGACCAAAAGACAGGTTTGATTTTTTTTCCTTCCTCACATATTTTCTTTAAATATGTATTTTTTTAAATCCAAACTCGTGGCTGGTTACCATTTTGCTCTCATAAAGACCACTCAGTTCTTTCCTCCTTTTCATCCTGTACCTTCATGTTCTGTAGAGCCATTGGGGTATCAATCCCAGCTCCTAATTATTTGTCTCCCATTTAGCCACAAGGTGTAAATTTGCTAACTGAAAAGGCGTGCTCTGACAGCTAATCTCGTTGTATGTCCAAAGGCTGAGCTTGCTGCACTGGATAACTTCCCTGGGGGATTGTTCTGTAAAATGTGGGACCATTTGTTGAGCTGTCTGATGTAGAAGAAGAGAAAATGAAAGGACCTGCCAGAGAGAAGTGGGGTCATACAGTGCCTTCAGAGCAAAAAAGGGAAATCAAAGAACAATTTCAGGTCCACTTCAGTCTCCAAGCACGTTCCTGGGAACTAGGGAATCAGCGATATTTTCTTATTCGTGTTTTTAGGGAAGTCTCTGAGAGAGAGCCCCAAATCAGGGGAATGGCGAATTTAGAATGCCCAAGGGCTGTGCTTAGAGATTACCACCCAGTGCAGGGGTGCGTGGGTGGCTCAGTCGGTTAAGCATCTGACTCTTGATTTCTGCTCAGGTCACAATCTCAAGGTCATGAGATCCAGCCCCTTGTCGGGCTCTGCACTGGGCGTGAAGCCTGCTTGGGATTCTCTCCCTCTCTCTCCCTCTGCCCCTCCCCCACCTCTCTCCCTCTCTAAAAAAAAAAAAAAATTACAGCCAGTGCAGAACACTTCTGTCTGGGCCTGAGACTTACAAGCTCTTCAAGGGCCCATAAAAATGTTTGGAACCAGAAGAAAAAATATATGTTGATATTGACTCTAAAATCTAAAAAAGTACTCACAAGATTTTAAATGTTTAACTGAATGTCTACAAATATTTAATATCAACTTCATTAAGTATGAGATTTAGTCTTCTTAAAAGTTACAATATAGGGCGCCTGGGTGGCTCAGTCGTTAAGCATCTGCCTTCGGCTCAGGTCATGGTCCCAGGGTCCTGGGATCGAGCCCCGCATCGGGCTCCCTCCTCGGCGGGAAGCCTGCTTCTCCCTCTCCCACTCCCCCTGCTTGTGTTCCCTCTCGCGCTGTGTCTCTCTCTCAAATAAAGAAATAAAATCTTAAAAAAAAAAAAAAAAAAAAAAAAGTTACAATATATGTGAAAACAAATTATGGATTCAGTTTCTCATGTTCCAAGATCTCAAGCATGCCAGTCATAATTAAATGAATTGCATGTAGCCAATAATTTGAAATAAAAATCATAAAAGGATTATAAGAATCCTTTCCATTTCTGTACACGGAAATGTATATTTTAGGTGGGATATGGGAGCAACTCAACGTTCATATATAAAGACGTGTGGTAGAACTGAAAAAGAGAGCCTGGGTTCATGAAGGTTCTAAAACAGCTCTGCACCATGTACTCATCTCCATATGGGATTGATTATTCCTGAAGACACTGATCACCAAAAACACTAATGGGGAGGACCAGAGGCAAGCCAGGAGCAGGGTTCCAGTTTGTTCTTGCTGTATGAACCCTTAGTGGAGGGGTAGTGACAAAGGCAGTGTGGTCTGAGCATGAGGAAAGTCACAAGGTACCTGCACATCATTGGAAAGATAACAGGATGGTGCCCTGGTTCTGCCGAAGGAGGATGCATATTAAGTTGACAAAGCAAAGCCAGCTGGGTGGGTCATGTTGGTAGAACTCCTGTGTCCCTTTTTCAGTGTTCTCTCCTAACAGATAACCAGGCTCTCAAGTGCCCTGGTGTTTTAGTCAACCTTTCTCTACTTGACAGATATTTCCATTTTTAGAATGGAAAACTTGAAGTGGTAGAGGCAGAAAAGGTGTGTTATCTGAATTCTGCATGTGATGATCTTAGTCTTCAATTCAGGGGTCCACATTCTTCAGGATTTATTTTATTCACTTTATTTATTTATTTATTTATTTATTTATTTATTTATTTATTTATGGGGTGGTGAATGTGGACGCCCTCCAAAATACTTAGAAGATGATACTTCCTTGTAATCCCAGCCCCCAACAATAACCACTAATAACGGTTTGGTGTTGATTCTTGCAGAATTTTTTCTTTACATATACTAAAGCTTTGTTCATTTATTTTCTTCTATAAAATGACATGACAAATAAGATCTTAATTTTTTTTTAATTTTTTTATTGTTATGTTAATCCCCATACATTACATCATTAGTTTTAGATGAAGTGTTCCATGATTCATTGTTTGTGCATAACACCCAGTGCTCCATGCAGAACGTGCCCTCCTCAATACCCATCACCAGGCTAACCCATCCTCCCACCCCCCTCCCCTCTAGAACCCTCAGTTTGTTTCTCAGAAGGACCTTAATTTGTGTCACTTGAACAGTATATTTTAGATACTTTTGCATGTCAGTACATGTGTACTTACCTCGTTTATTTTAATGACCCCATGGGATTCCACTGCATGGATGGGCCATAGTGGATTGAACTGCCCTCCATTGCTGGGCATTTGGGATGGCCATTCAACTTTTTGAGTGTCCAGGAGAATGTACCATGGGCCTAAATAAACCATTATATATTGGTTAGTAATCTATACTGTTGGCCCCCTGTGTTGGTTCCTCCCTGCCCAGAAGCAGAAAGAACCAAATCTTTCCTTATACTGATGCTTGTTATTAAATGTAAAACCGACATGGGACTTGTTGTTTATTTATTTCTTTGTCTTCTGTTTTTGCCTTTTCTCTTCTGCAGTCATCTACAGCCAGGGACAAGGATGAGCAGGCTCTACCGGTAGGAAGAAGTGGCTCTGTCTATACCTGTTCGTGTGCCTGTGGAGAGTGTGGGACAGGGGTGGGAGGAGGAGGGCTCATGTGCTCAACAAACCATCCTCCCCCTTGGGATACTGAAACGGCTCAATCTACCAGTATATATGTATACTCAGTCCTATAATTAGTGTCAACTGTATTCTGATATTCACTGATACTCAAATTATTTCTGGGACTAGATTTCAAAAAGTTTGCCTTCTCTCTTTCATTTGGCATAAACTTTAATGTGAGCTGAAAGAAGGAAATATTTCCAAACTGCATCCCATGGGATGTTGAGCTGATATTTGGGGACAGTGTGGGATCTAATGCTTGATATCTATTTTTTATGTATCTGCATGCCCTTAATTTCTGGTTGGAAATTTCTTTTGGTTCCATCAAAAGAAATGCTGCATGAGACGTATGTGTTTAATATATAACTAATACCCAAAAGAATACCCAAATAGATACAATCCTTTGCCAATGAAGATCTCCACAACAAAGTTCTTCCAGTTTCCTAGAATGAGCATAGTAACAGTGATTATGACAAATTATTAACAACAAACACATTTTCCAGTTCCTATCCAGTTAACATATCACATTCTGTAATGTGCAAGATGGCAAGGAAATGACCTTCAGAGTTTTTTGTGTTCAGCCATCAAACAGTGATTACATTTCAACTCTAGTCAAGTCTCCTAACCTTGCCCCTAAAATATTTTGAAACTTAATCATCTGAATCAAATACTACAATGCATTAAAAATGTTACAGATTTAAAACTGAAGAGACTAGTAATAAAGATACATATGACCCCATCCATCCTCCTGTAGTGCTCAGAGCAAAGACTCAGGACATTCATTGAGAGCCCATCGGATATGTCAGATCTGGTACTGGGCTAGGGATACAGACCCAATCTCTTGCTTTGAGGAACTCATGATCAGTTTCACAATATCCTCTGATTCTTCTTCCGTCAGAGTTAGGAGTATGATTTCCGACAGCATATCAATGATAATAAAATCACACTAAGAAATTCAGATTTCTCCATGTATCTCATACTGGCGTTTTGCCCATACTTCAAGTTACCATGGCTTTCACCTTTGTCCCCAAATGTGTGGACCACGATTGTTAATAAGTATTCTACAAAATAAGAGACCTCGGGGCACTGTCCAAGTTAACCAAGTTAACCAGATTTCTTTAGTGTTACACTCAGTGGTCTAATGTGTATCTTAAAATGCTAAAGGTGGGTTAGTCTAGGATGTAGCGCTTGCCAAATATATATGGTTGTGAAGTCTCTTGGGGGACTCTTCTTGGGAAGCCCCTTTGTGGGTCTTGACTGTGATTGGATATATTGGAAAGCCCTGTAATGTAGATAGTTGGGAGACTTCATGGAAAATCATATTTTATTTTTACCTGGCCCCAGAAAAATTGTATGTCGAGATTTTGGATCGAAAGTTCAATAAGCAATTAATTCCTTCACATTACCTTACCTTGCTCCCTCTTAAATCTGGCTGTCTGTAAAGCTTGGCTGCTTCTAAAGCCTCTTCCCCTGTGAGAACTAGCACAAAATCAACCAAAGTGAGAGGAAGCAGTTCCTAGTCAGGATAAAAATCCATCAAATCCTGAGGGTGTAGGGTGTCTTTTTTTAGCTTATTTGCTTTTGAAGATCGCCATAAAAAGAGTTTGTTGGTAACTTATCTCTAGAAGTTCTTTCTTCCTCTCTTACCTGTGAGTTTCACCTCATTGGCCAAACTACTGTCACAGCAGTAGTTTATGCAAAAGGAGCCCCCCTCCCCCCAGCATGGAAGTCAAGAGGTTTTTCAGTGGATTCTTAATAGGAGGTTCTTTCCCTTTAGATCTCTCTTAATATAGACCATAGGGCTTCATGAATTAGAACTGTGGTCCCCAGAGTAGAGATGAGGTCCCCAGGAGATACACAAGCTGTTCTTTTGGGGAGCAAGGAGGAAATATTAGCACCTCTATCATTTACTTTCTATATTATTCTTCATAATTTCTCCTTTCGCAAATGTTTTATCATAGCTATGCTCATATTTTGGTATGTGTGGATATAGAGACAGAGATAGATACATATATGCATACTCAAAACTTTTATAGATAGGGTGCACAATCTAAACATTTTAGAGACCATCCACCAGTTCAGATAACAAACTTTGAGAGAAGCAAACTTGAGATCCATTTCTCTATCCTCCATTTTTCATCTCATTTCACTTCTCTGAGACAGTGTCCTTATCTGTCTAAAGGGAATGATGACCATGTCTAGTTCAGAGGGCTCATTGTGAGATTGAGATAAACAGTGGAAGTGAAGTATATAGTACATTGACTAGCATTTAGTAAGCTCAAAAAAAAAAAAAGGTAGCAATGAATTCATTTAGGATGTGAGAAGGCCATTCCTTGGCAGGATTTGAAATGCACTTTGAACATCTTCCTTACAATAGCATGTCATCATGTGACAGAAATGAGTGACCACCAGACTAAGTGAGAGCATATCTGCAATACACTTGCCTATGGTTTCCGAGAACTAACAGCGTTTTTGTCTGGTTTCTCTGCTCAGACTAAGCCACGTCTCCAGCGAGGTGGAAGTTCTGCTTCTCTCCACAACAGTCTCATGAGGAATAGCATCTTCCAGCTCATGATTCACACCCTTGACCCACTCGCTGAAGGTAAATATCAGGCGTTAGCTGGGGAGCTTGTGCCGGGGGGTGGGGGGGGGGCGGTGATAGAGGATGTTTACGATGCTGCCATCACACAAGGCTGCCACTGTCCTCGTGGGGAGCATCTGCCAGAGGAAACCCTGGGCCCTTGACGTGCTTTATCTGCAGCAGCTCAGTTCACAGTTGGAGAGTGTTGTGCCAGGAGTAGGACCTGAGGTCTTGTGTACTGATTCTGTCTTTTGATGCTTCCAGCGTAAAGAGTTGGTGATGAGGCAGAGAAGGCAAAAAGGTTTCTCTCCCTCCCAGCTGGAGTGACAGCTCTCTTTCATCATCCCTCCTCAGTTCCAAAATGAGGTTGTAGATGGAGATTAATTGTGCATTTTTAAAAAAGAGAGAAGAGAACCCCATGACTTAGGGCCTTGAATAATTTGGGGAATGATGTTCACCGTAGAACATTGATATTGTCCTGATTCTTTGGCAGTTGGAGGGTGGTGGGTGAGCTAAGCATCCAAGGAGACTCCTCGGAGGTAACTGCTTAGGATCAGTCTCAAAAGGCCTGGTTCACCTCCTAGGGTAATCCTATGAACCATCACAAAGAATCCAGTATTATGTTCTTTAAGTTTTACTGATTCACAGATTCATCCTGTTTCTTAACTTGCATAACTGTCCTAAAAATTTAATTTTCCAGTAGGTAGCTATCTTATGTGTCAAATAAATATCAGAGTTAGGCTGCTAGCAAGGGGTGCAAATGTAAGCTAGTATATTCTCCCTTCATCTCTGGACCTTGTAATTGGGCCTGATGTTACATGGGGGCTAACAGAGATCATTGGAAGAGCATGGCCTGGGACACGTGGGATGAGATTGTCAAATCATGTCACATAAATCAGAGCTCTTACCCAATATAAACCTTTGCTGAATAATTTCAAGGGTACAGGTCATCAGGAGATTCAGAAGAAAGAAAGAACATTTGGGGACCTCAAGAATGGCTCCCCAGGTCCTGTCTTCCCTCACTAAATACTCAGCTCTGACCCAGAATAATAGATGAGGATCATGGGGTCACCTCTCACTACAGAACATTTTGATTATGAAACGTCTCCATTTTATACCCCAGAGAGTTCTATAGCTGACATGCTATTCTCCAAGGAGCCCCGCCTCATAGATTGTGAGTCCTATTTACTAGAGGTAGTCTTTAGCCAGGGGCGTCCTGAGTGTCATTACTCTCTTCACTCAGAGGCCCACTAGACGAGGGAATTACATCTGGTCACTAGCCTTCTTCTAATTCCCCTGGGTTCCCCCACCAACACCATCACCCCAAAGAGGAGTGAAGGGATGGCAGACCAACTTCCTCCCAGCCACTAAGGAGTTGTGTGACTTTGGGCAACTTGGAGTCTCTAGTACTTGGTTTCTTCATTTGTAGTAAGAGTTACCTTTGTCCAATGCTTTACGGTTGACAAAGCATTTTCACACCTGTGAACTTACGCTCCATAGTTACTCTTCATAGCCAACATTATTATTCTAATCGCATAAAATATCATACCACCCAAGGAGATCGCAAACCGACCTCCTCCCTCGGCCAGCTGTTTATTCCGAGCCATCCCCATCGCTTGCCTGGATTCCTGTGGGGCCTTCCTAACTGGTTTCTCACTGCCTCCTTGCCTCCTCCTCTGCATGTTTTTCACACGGCACCCCAAGTAGTCCTCTTCAAAAGTAAATCAGATTATGTCACTCCTACTGATAACCTACAGTGGCTTCCCATGGCTCTTGGAAAAATTGTGAGATAGTTCTCATGGTGTATATCATCTGCCTCTTTCTCCAGACTCGGTTCGACTCACTTTGCTTAAGCCACAGAGGCCTTTCTGTCTTCAGACAGGTGCTTCTTTCCTGCCTCATGGTCTTTGCATGGGCTATGACCCCCACCCAGAATCCTTTTCGTTCTTCCGCCCTCTTCCACTTCCCTTGCCCATTCTTTTTTTTTTTTTTTTTAAGATTTTATTTATTTGACAGAGAGAGACACAGCGAGAAAGGGAACACAAGCAGGGGGAGCGCGAGAGGGAGAAGCAGGCTTCCTGCGGAGCAGGGAGCCCGATGCGGGGCTCGATCCCAGGACCCTGGGATCATGACCTGAGCCGAAGGCAGATGCTTAACTACTGAACCACCCAGGCGCCCCCCCAGCCCATTCTTCAGCCGGCTGTCGACAGGACATTTCCCGGCCACCCAGTATAAATCAGGGCCCCAATCCTCATCTCTCCAGGCCCCCTTTCATTTGTCCTTATTGCTCACATTGTAATTTGTGTGATTATTTGTTTACTGCCTGTCTCCCTGAGGATGCAGTAAATCTCCAGAGAGCAGGAACTCTGTTTTATTCACTAGTTTCACCCAAATTCTAGCAGAGTACCTGGCACAGAGTAGCTGCTAAAACTCAAGAAAGATTAAGCAGTGTGGCCAATGTCAAGCTTTTGACCTGATATTCACAGAATTTCAAAGCCCTCTAAAGCCGCGTGGATTGTATCTTGGGTTGTTTTGAGCCATCATCTTTTCCACCCCATCACCCTAAAGGGCCATGTAAGAAGAAAAGAACCATTTTATCTGCCCCAATGTGATTATGAGCAGGCAACTGAGTATGTTTATTTTTTGCAAGGCAGTATTATGTAGTAATTAAGAGGACAGATTCCAGAGCCAAACTCTCTGGGTCTGGATCTCAGCTCTGCATTTACTAGCTGTGTGACCTTGGATAAGTTTCCTAACCTCTCTGTATCTCAGTTTCCTCATCTATAAAATCAGGATGCTTACTTCATAAGGTTGTTGTAAGGATTAAAGGAATGAATATACATAAAGCATTTAACACACTGCCTAGCAGATCATAAGTATCATATACAGGTTTGGAATTATTCTGTTTCATTATTTTGAAAAATAATGCATCATGTGATTTTTTTTTAGATTTTATTTATTTATTTATTTGAGAGAGAGAGAGAGAGAGTGTGTGTGTGTGTGTGTGTGTGTGTGTGTGTGTGTGTGTGTGTGTGAGCCAGGAGAAGAGTAGAGGGAGAGGGACAAGCAGACTCTCCTCTGAGCACAGAGCCCGACACGGAGCTCCATCTCGCAACCCTGAGATCATGACCTGAGACGAAATCAAGAGTCGGCCTTAACCAGTTGAGCCCCCCAGGCACCCCTGATTCTTTCTAATTTAAAATATTCAAAAGGCTATGATAAAAAAATAAGTCTCCCCCTGCCATCAAACTCCCAATTTTTTCCAGCCCCCCAGTTCTCCCTAGAGAAAACCACACAGCAACCAATTATCAGGGCTCATTCCAGAGATATTCCATGTATATACAACTGTGTGCATGCATGCATGCGTGCGTGTCCATGCCCACAAGTCCCCAAAGTCTAAATTTCTCTCGTGTTTGTTTGGGAGAGTTGACTTTCTGGTAGCGCTTTTCATTCTTCCTGTTTCGTGGGGAAGGTTATGCTTTGTTTCTGTGAGATAAGAAAAAGTGAATCTGGGTTTGTCTCTGAGTCGAGCCATCAGTGATTTTCCGAAACACCTGGCCCTTATGGGGCTGTGTGCAATTAAAGTGTTTGTTCCCACTGTAGCAAGATGTGCCTTCCGAATCCGGTGCCTGCTTTCAAGGTGAAACCTCCCCCTGAAAGACGGGCAGCGCTCTGGTGGTGTGAATCCGAGAGATGCGAAGAGCCGTAATCAGTTCTGGACTTGAGTGATTAGAAAATATGGAAAGCACTTCAATGCTTTAAAATTGCTCCGTAGCACGCGGCCAAGAAAACAGATTGCTTGGGTATTTTTCCCCCAAAATTCACGATCATTTTCCATTCCAGGAACAGCCAAAAAATTAACCCACGGCTCTCAGAAATAGTCGTCTCTCTTTTAGTTTGCATCTAATCACTTGAATTCACACGTCCTCATGCCTAACTGTCACCTTTTAACAATACAGAGCGGGCTGCTTACATCACCAGTGGATGGCTTGCACGCTGCGGCAGCTTCCCCGTTACACTGAAGGGCGGCTCCCCGATGCTCCTGGCGGCCACCTCGGTGGACACTGGCCCCACGGGGCATAGAGTCAGTGTTCACAAAGGCAAGTTTTCAGCTTCATCTGGAAATGTCATCTAGGACCGATGGCTTACGAAAAGACCTTTGTCCCTTGGTCTCATTTTCTTGAAACAAGGGCTTCTGTCTTCCACGATGTAGTGACTGAGCCGTTGCCTTAACTGGTGGTCGGTTTGGCCTCTGAGCCTGAGTCACAGATCCAGCAGTTACATATCTTTTGTTGTGTATGTAACAAAGCACCCAAGGAGCAGGTGGCTTAAAAGCCCCACCATATTATTGCTCCTGATTTCCTGGATCAGGAACCTGCGCAGGGATCGGCGGGGTGATTCTTCCATTCCCTGTGGTATCGATGGAGGTCATTTGGTGTTATTCAGCTAGTAGATGAGCTGGTTAGAAGGTCCAAAAGGGCCTCACACTCACATCTGGCACTTTTTTTTTTTTTTTAAGATTTAATTCATTTATTTGAGAGAGACAGAGTGAGAGAGAGAGAGCATGAGCAGGGGGAGGGGCAGAAGGAGAGGGAGAAGCAGGCTCCCCGATGAGCAGGGAACCTGACATGGGGCTCAATCCCAGAGCCCTGGGATCATGACCTGAGCTGAAGGCAGATGCTTAACCAACTGAGCCACCCAGGCGCCCCACATCTGGCACCTTTGAAGGCACAGCTGGAAGGCTGGGCTCAGCTGGACCCCTCTGACTCTCCATGTTTTCTCAGGGCCTTTCCACATGGTTGGACGCAGTGGCTCAGGGTTCTGAGAACAAATCTTCCAAGAGGCTCAGGGATAAGCAGCAAGGATTCCAGTGACCTGGCCTGGGAAGTCCCCGAATGTCACTTCGGCATGCTACCAATCAAGCAGTCACAAAGCCCAGCCCAGACTCTAGAACAAGAGAAGGAGATTCCTCTCAATGGAAAGACACCAAAGAATTTGAAACCACCTTTAATCGAACCCAGTCTATTTCAGGGACACATATCATTGATCATTGATTAGTTTGTGTGTTCATTGGTGTGCTCTGGACAGACCATGCTGTGGGGAAGGGACAAAGCCATAGTCAGCCTGCCTTGGATGAAGGTTTAGTCCAGAACAAGATGGAGCAGTGCCCTTCCAAGGGCCACAAAATGAACAGGATATTGTTCATGAAAGAAAGGAATCTGCTTATAGCTCACATAAATGGTTGGAATAAGGAATTTGTTTCTTTCATAAGAAAGCCCTAGAAAGCTGGCATTATTAATTGCGGGGGGTCACAGTATGGCTGTCTGAATTGATCTTTCTAATACATTCAGTGTCTCATATTGATTTTAACATTTCCTCGAAACAAGCCATTATATTTACCCAGATACACGTCTTTATGAACCTAAAATAAGGATGCTGGATGTAGCGCTTTGGGATTGGATAGCTTCTCCTATCAATCTGTCTAAATGATAATACCGCTAACTAATATTTACAGAGTGCTTACTGTGAGACGGGCACCCTGTGGAGTGGTCTACATAAGCCATCTCCTGTAACCCTGACGTCAGCCCTACTCCCTCATTCAGAGAAGGACACCAAAGTGTAAAGAGGCTGCGTCTTGCCTCACCAAGCGATACAGGCAACAAATGGCGGAGCCACAGTCTGAACCTACATCTGCCTGCCTCACAGTCTGTGTTTAAGCTTCTTGTGTTACTCTGCTGCCTTGTGTAAGCTCATGTCCGACTCTGTTCCCTGTTGTCATAGTGTAGATGCCAGCCTAAACAGCAGGCCCCCTGACCTATCCCTGGACCAGTTATACGCTTGGTTCATAAGATGTGAATTTCCCACATACATGCCTTTGCAGCAAGGCCACTCTTGGCCTTGAATCCTCCCATCATAGCCCCACGCCTTGAGTGCCAGCCATTCTTGGGGGCCCTCGGTGCACCTGGCTCTCCTAACTCAGCTGCTTCTCAATGCATGAATTACTGTTGACATCTCTGTCCAGGATGACATGGGTACTACCCTACACAGGAAAAGGGACCCCGTAACTAACTCTGCAACTGCATGAGAGCCCAATGACTGGGTGATGGAATGGGGAGCCTGATGTGGGGACAAGGTATGTGGAATGCCATTAGAGTTTGGCTATGTAGCAGCGAGGTCAGCCTGTGGTCCAAGAGTCAGACTGCCTGGGTTCAAATCCTGGCTCAGCCTCTTGCTCTGAGACCTTGAGCAAGCTTCTCAAGCTCACTGGACCTCAGTTTTCCCACTTTTATGATGGGATAATGATAGCATCACCAGCATATGTGTATGATTAGCATTGCTCCACCATTTAGGACCTTGGTTTCTTCACCTGTAAGAGGGAATGATAGCTTCACTAATAAAAGCTTATGGTGAGCATTCATTACAATAGTACCCCCCAATCATTAAATTAGTGCTCAGTGAGTGTTGGCAGTGATTTTCCAGTTAAAATTATGTTCAGTGTCATGTAATAGAATCTAACTGCCATGGCTTAATGTAAGAGGTTTCTCTAAGACTTTATTTTTTTTGGAGAAGTTTTCAGTTTACAACATAATTGAGAGGAAGGTAAGAGATTTCCCATATACCACTTACTCCTACACAGGAATATCCTCCCTCATTATCAACGCCACTCACTAGAATGGTACATTTGTTACCAAGGATGAACCTACACTGACATCATAACCACCCAAAGTCCATAGTTCACCTTGGGGTTCCCTCTTGGTGCTGTATATTGTATGGGTTTAGGCAAATGTACAATGACATATATCCATCATTATAATATCAAACAGAGTATTTTCTTGCCCTAAAAGCCCTCTGTGCTTTGCCTGTTCATGCTTCTCATGTGCACTCACACACACCCCTGTCAACCACTGGTCTTTTCACTGTCTCCATAGTTTTTGCCTCTTCTAGAATGTCACAGAGTTGGAATTGTACAGTATATTATAGCCTTTCCAGGTTGGTCTTAATAGCTTTTTAGGGTTCCATTTCTCTTATTTAACCAGAAGCCCAATAGGAAGCAGTCCAAGGCTGGTCATACAGCTCCCCTCTGCCATGAAGAACAGTGTCCTTCTGTTCATTCTTCAGTCTAGAGCTTGTTTCTCTCATCCTCATCCTCAGAGGAAGACCGCTGCTCCCCTCCAACACCCCTCCCCTGCCATTTTATTTGTATTCTAGGAAGAAGACCACACAGCTGTCTTTTTTTAATCAGAAAAACCTGAGTGTTCCCAGAAGTAGACTTCCACTTCCATCACACAGGTCACAACAGAGCTGTGTGACTGCCCCAGCTTACAAAGGAGACAGAACGGGGCACTCTGCCTCCCCCAACATGGATCTCCACGTAGATCCCAGCAAAGGTCAAATGCGTTCCCCTTCTTCTTCCTATCCCTGGTAACCTCAATCCTGTCTTCTCAGGTTCCTGATTTACAGAGAGGAAAGGTGACGTTTCCCTTCTTTCTCCCTTTAAAGAGCTCTCTGTTGGCCCACAAGTCCAACTTTTATCCAGTGGCCCTGGATCCTCCTCCAGAAAAGGCATGCCCCCAAACCTGGCATCTAAGAAGCCTGGTTCCCTGAAAGCATAAGTTAAATCATGCCCTACCTCTGCTCAACCATCTCACCAACGGCAAATCTCTAGTGCTTACAGTGGCCTTAAGGACCCCTGGGCCCTGCCTGTCTTCCCTCCTCCCTTCCTCTGTGCCCTTCTCTGCTGTCCTCCCCACTCCTCCCCTTCTCTCCTCCTCTCTCAGCCCTCCTCCCCCTTCTCACTTCTATGGCTGCCCACCAGCTTCTTCTCACAAACTCCAAGCACACTTCCGCCTTAGGGCGTGGACACATATTCCTTCTTCCCCCAAACATCCAAATGGCCCCTGCTTGCCCTTCCTTCCAATCAGCCTTCCCATGTCACCTGACCAGAGAGGCCTTATTCATTCAGCCTTAGAAAAGTAGCAACACCAAAACAATGATAATAAAGCAGAGTTTTGGATCTTCCTTGACACGCTTTATTATTTCTCTGTAACACTCATCACCATGAATGTATTTATTTGTTGTTTGCTGCCTGTGTCTCCCTGATATCTCGGACAGGACAGGACATGGGGCAGGCCGTATCTCCAGGGCCCAGCACACATATGGACCCCACTATGTATTTGTTGAATGCAGTAAATGAGTACTTGCCTTTATGACTTTCCTGCTTGAGAGCTCTATGCCTGTAGCCATGTAGACTGTCTTAGCCCATGCCCTGTCAAAGGGCTCTTTTGGGTCGTGATGACAAAGTCCTCGTCAGTTGAGGTCTGTCTCTACAGTAGTGAACAGCAGTCGTTTCTGCCGTTGACCACCGTTGTGTCCCCTGCCTTTCACATGACACTGATGTGAGGTAGATACTCAGTCAGTATTTGCTGGATGATTGAATCAATCTCCCTCTAGTTCTGATAGGATTGCCACAGTGGGAAATGTTTGCTGTCTGTCTCTCACCCTCTTGGTGAGATGTCCTGTCCACTTCTTCTGCTTTTCTTTCCTGACTCTTGGTTCTCCTATTTCATTTCCTCTTCTTCCCCTTGATATACCTTTGGTTCTTTTATTTATTGAATTCCAGGGGCCTAATTTTATACAGTCAAAAAATTACCATCACTATGAATTCCTAAAAAGTTTGTCTGAGTCTTTCATTCATTTTACCACATCAAACACCTATAAAATAGCATCTACCCCATAATTGTGTGTGAAATTGTGTGTGAGAAGAAAATCGCAAACGAAGAAGCTACTTGTTCCATCTCCGTGGGTTCTGGGGTTATCTTCTACAATCCCAGTAATGTCTCCTGCCTTGTGGAATTTTAAAATTTGATTTACATTTTTTTCGTTACAAAAACAATTTTATTATTTTTTTTAATTTTTTTATTGTTATGTTAATCCCCATACATTACATCATTAGTTTTAGATGTAGTGTTCCATGATTCATTGTTTGTGCATAACACCCAGTGCTCCATGCAGAACGTGCCTTCCTCAATACCCACCACCAGGCTAACCCATCCTCCCACCCCCCTCCCCTCTAGAACCCTCAGTTTGTTTTTCAGAGTCCATCGTCTCTCATGGTTCATCTCCCCCTCCGATTCCCCCCCTTCATTCTTCCCCTCCTGCTATCTTCTTCTCTTTTTTTTTTTTCCGTAACATATATTGCATTATTTGTTTCAGAGGTACAGATCTGAGATTCAACAGTCTTGCACAATTCACAGCGCTTACCAGAGCACATACCCTCCCCAGTGTCTATCACCCAGTCACCCCATCCCTCCCACCCCACCCCCCACTCCAGCAACCCTCAGTTTGTTTCCTGAGATTAAGAATTCCTCATATCAGTGAGGTCATATGATACATGTCTTTCTCTGTTTGACTTATTTCACTCAGCATAATACCCTCCAGTTCCATCCACGTCGTTACAAATGGCAAGATCTCATTCCTTTTGATGGCTGCATAATATTCCATTGTGTATATATACCACATCTTCTTTATCCATTCATCTGTCGATGGACATCTTGGCTCTTTCCACAGTTTGGCTATTGTGGACATTGCTGCTATAAACATCGGGGTGCATGTACCCCTTTGGATCCCTACATTTGTATCTTTGTGGTAAATACCCAGTAATGCAATTGCTGGGTCATAGGGTAGCTCTATTTTCAACTTTTTGAGGAACCTCCATACTGTTTTCCAGAGTGGCTGCACCTGCTTGCATTCCCACCAACAGTGTAGGAGGGTTCCCCTTTCTCCGCATCCCTGCCAACATCTGTCATTTCCTGACTTGTTAATTTTACCCATTCTGACGGGTGTGAGGTGGTATCTCATTGAGGTTTTGATTTGGATTTCCCTGATGCCGAGCGATACTGAGCACTTTTTCATGTGTCTGTTAGCCATTTGGATGTCTTCTTTGGAAAAATGTCTGTCCATGTCTTCTGCCCATTTCCTGATTGGATTCTTTGTTCTTTGGGTGTTGAGTTTGATAAGTTCTTTATAGATTTTGGATACTAGCCCTTTATCTGATATGTCATTTGCAAATACCTTCTCCCATTCTGTCAGTTGTCTTTTGGTTTTGTTGACTGTTTCTTTTGCTGTGCAAAAGCGTTTTATCTTGATGAGGTCCCAATAGTTCATTTTTGCCCTTGCTTCCCTTGCCTTTGGCGATGTTTCTAGGAAGAAGTTGCTGTGGCTGAGGTCGAAGAGGTTGCTGCCTGTGTTCTCCTTTAGGATTTTGATGGACTCCTGTCTCACATTGAGGTCTTTCAACCATTTGGAGTCTATTTTTGTGTGTGGTGTAAGGAAATGGTCCAGTTTCATTCTTCTGCATGTGGCTGTCCAATTTTCCCAACACCATTTGTTGAAGAGACTGTCTTTTTGTCATTGGATATTCTTTCCTGCTTTGTCAAAGATTAGTTGACCATAGAGTTGAGGGTCCATTTCTGGGCTCTCTATTCTGTTCCATTGATGTATGTGTCTGTTTTTGTGACAGTACCATACTGTCTTGATGATGACAGCTTTGTAATAGAGCTGGAAGTCCGGAATTGTGATGCCACCAGCTTTGCTTTTCTTTTTCAAAATTCCTCTGGCTATTCAGGGTCTTTTCTGGTTCCATACAAATTTTAGGATTATTTGTTCCATTTCTTTGAAAAAAGTGGATGGTATTTTGATGGGGATTGCATTGAATGTGTAGATTGCTCTAGGTAGCATTAACATCTTCACAATATTTGTTCTTCCAGTCCATGAGCATGGAACGTTTTTCCATTTCTTTGTGTCTTCCTCAATTTCTTTCATGAGTATTTTATAGTTTTCTGAGTACAGATCCTTTGCCTCTTTGGTTAGATTTATGCCTAGGTATCTTATGGTTTTGGGTGCAATTGTAAATGGGATTGACTCCTTAATTTCTCTTTCTTCTGTCTTGTTGTTGGTGTATAGGAATGCCACTGACTTCTGTGCATTGATTTTATATCCTGCCACTTTACTGAATTCCTGTATGAGTTCTAGCAGTTTTGGGGTGGAGTCTTTGGGGTTTTCCACATAAAGTATCATATCATCTGCAAAGAGTGAGAGTTTGACTTCTTCTTTGCTGATTTGGATACCTTTGATTTCTTTTTGTTGTCTGATTGCTGTGGCTAGGACTTCTAATACTATGTTAAATAGCAGTGGTGATAGTAGACATCCCTGCTGCGTTCCTGACCTTAGGGGGAGAGCTCTCAGTTTTTCCCCATTTAGAATGATATTCGCTGTAGGTTTTTCATAGATGGCTTTTATGATATTGAGGTATGTACCCTGTCTATACTCTGTCTATACTCTGAAGAGTTTTGATCAAGAAAGGATGCTGTACTTTGTCAAATGCTTTTTCTGCAACTATTGAGAGGATCATATGATTCTTGTTCTTTCTTTTGTTAATGTATTGTATCACATTGATTGATTTGCAGATGTTGAACCAACCTTGCAGCCCAGGGATAAATCCCACTTGGTCGTGGTGAATAATCCTTTTAATGTACTGTTGGATCCTATTGGCTAGTATTTTGGTGAGAATTTTTGCATCCATGTTCATCAGGGATATTGGTCTGTAATTCTCCTTTTTGATGGGGTCTTAGTCTGGTTTGGGGATCAAGGTAATGCTGGCCTCCTAAAATGAGTTTGGAAGTTTTCCTTCCATTTCTATTTTTTGGGACAGTTTCAGAAGAATAGGTATTAATTCTTCTTGAAATGTTTGGTAGAATTCCCCTGGGAAGCCATCTGGCCCTGGGCTTTTGTTTTTTGAGAGATTTTTGATGACTGCTTCAATTTCCTTAGTGGTTATAGGTCTGTTCAGGTTTTCTATTTCTTCCTGGTTCAGTTTTGGTAGTTGATACATCTCTAGGAATGCATCCTTTTCTTCCAGGTTATCTAATTTGCTGGCATAGAGTTGCTCATAATATGTTCTTATAATTGTTTGTATTTCTTTGGTGTTGGTTGTGATCTCTCCTCTTTCATTCATGATTTTGTTGATTTGGGTCATTTCTCTTTTCTTTTTGATAAGTCTGGCCAGGGGTTTATCAATCTTGTTAATTCTTTCAAAGAACCAGCTCCTGGTTTCGTTGATCTGTTCTACTGTTCTTTTAGTTTCTATTTCATTGATTTCTGCTCTGATCTTTATTATTTCTCTTCTCCTGCTGGGTTTAGGCTTTATTTGCTGTTCTTTCTCCAGCTTCTTTAGGTGGAGGGTTAGGTTGTGTACTTGAGACCTTTCTTGTTTCTTGAGAAAGGCTTGTATTGCTATATACTTTCCTCTTAGGACTGCCTTTGCTGCATCCCAAAGATTTTGAATAGTTGTGTTTTCATTTTCATTGGTTTCCATGAATTTTTTTAATTCTTCTTTAATTTCCTGGTTGACCCATTCATTCTTCAGTAGCATGCTCTTTAGCCTCCATGTATTTGAGTTCTTTCCGACTTTCCTCCTGTGATTGAGTTCTAGTTTCAAAGCATTGTGGTCTGAAAATAGGCAGGGACTGATCCTAATCTTTTGGTACCAGTTGAGACCTGATTTATGACCTAGGATGTGATCGATTCTGGAGAATGCTCCATGGGCACTAGAGAAGAATGTGTATTCCGTTGCTTTGGGATGGAATGTTCTAAATATGTCTGTGAAGTCCATTTGGTCCAGTGTGTCATTTAAAGTCTTTATTTCCTTGTTGATCTTTTGCTTAGACGATCTGTCCATTTGAGTGAGGGGGTTGTTAAAGTCCCCCATTATTATTGTATTGTTGTCGATATGTTTCTTTGATTTTGTTATTAATTGCCTTTGTAATTGGCTGCTCCCATGTTAGGGGCATAGATATTTACAATTGTTAGATCTTCTTGTTGGATAGACCCTTTAAGTAGGATATAGTGTCCTTCCTCATCTCTTATTACAGTCTTTGGTTTAAAATCTAATTTGTCTGATATAAGGATTGCCACCCCAGCTTTCTTTTGGTGTCCATTAGCATGGTAAATGGTTTTCCACCCCCTTACTTTCAATCTGGGGGTGTCTTTGGGTCTAAAATGAGTGTCTTGCAGACAGCATATCGATGGGTCTTGTTTTTTTTTTTTTTAAGATTTTATTTATTTATTTGACAGAGAGAGACGCAGCGAGAGCAGGAACACAAGCAGAGAGAGTGGGAGAGGGAGAAGCAGGCTTCCCGCTGAGCAGGGAGCCCGATGTGGGGCTCGATCCCAGGACCCTGGGATCATGACCTGAGCTGAAGGCAGATGCTTAACGACTGAGCCACCCAGGCGCCCCAATGGGTCTTGTTTTTTAATCCAACCTGATAGCCTGTGTCTTTTGATTGGGGCATTTAGCCCATTTACATTCAGGGTAACTATTGAAAGATAGGAATTTAGTGCCATTGTATTGCCTGTAAGGTGACTGTTACTGTATATTGTCTGTGTTCCTTTCTGGTCTATGTTGCTTTTAGGCTCTCTCTTTGCTTAGAGGACCCCTTTCAAGATTTCTTGTAGGCCTGGTATCATGTTTGCAAATTCCTTTAGTTTTTGTTTGTCCTGGAAGCTTTTTATCTCTCCTTCAATTTTCAATGACAGCCTAGCTGGATATAGTATTCTTGGCTGCCTATTTTTCTCATTTAGTGCTCTGAATATATTCTGCCAGTCCTTTCTGGCCTGCCAGGTCTCTGTGGATAGGTCTGTTGCCAATCTAATGTTTCTACCATTGTAGATTACATATCTCTTCTCCCGAGCTGCTTTCAGGATTTTCTCTTTGTCTCCGAGACTCGTAAGTTTTACTATTAGATGTCAGGGTGTTGACCTATTTTTATTGATTTTGAGAGGGGTTGTCTGTGCTTCCTGGATTTTGATGCCTGTTTCCTTCCCCAAATTAGGGAAGTTCTCTGCTATAATTTGCTCCATTATACCTTCTGCCCCTCTCTCTCTTTCTTCTTCTTCTGGGATCCCAATTATTCTAATGTTGTTTCATCTTATGGTATTGCTTATCTCTCGAATTCTGCCCTCGTGATCCAGTAGTTGTTTATCTCTCTTTTTCTCAGCTGCTTTATTTTCCATCATTTGGTCTTCTATATCACTGATTCTCTCTTCTGCCTCATTTATCCTTGCAGTTAGCGCCCCCATATTTGATTGCACCTCATTAATAGCCTTTTTGATTTCTACTTGGTTAGATTTTAGTTCTTTTACTTCTCCAGAAAGGGTTTCTCTAATAACTTCCATGCTTTTTTCAAGCCCAGCTAGTATCTTTAAAGTGATGATTCTGAACTCTAGATCTGACATCATACTAATGTCCATATTGAGTAGGTCCCTGGCAGTTGGTACTACCTCTTGTTCTTTTTGTTGAGGTGATTTTTTCTGTCTTGTCATTTTGTCCAGAGGAGAATAGATTAATGAGAGAACAAAATGCTAACAGGCTAACAATGTTCCCAGAAAATATACTCTAAACAAATCAGAAAAGACCTGAAGCAGTGGGAAAAGAAAGGGAAAGAGAGAAAAAAGAAAAAGAAAAAGATAAAGATAAAAATAAACAAAAACAGAACAAAACCAAAAAAAAAAAAAAAACAGAATGTGATCAAATATGATCAGGCTGGTATATAGATCAGTGCCACACACTAGATTTTGGGTGTATTTTGGTCTGTTAGAAGAAAGTGCCTCCCAAAATTTTAAAGAAAGAAAAACTTATATATGTACAAAAATAAGGGTTGATATGATGAAGGGACAGAATATGACTGTAAAGATAGAAATTCTAAAAAATTTTATAAAAGGAATTGATAAGAAGTTGTTTGAAAAAAGAAAGAAGAGGATTTAAAAAAAAAAAGGCAGAGAATGTGATCAGGCAGGGGAGTAGAAAAAAACCATACACTAGAGATTTAGGGTATATTTTGATCTGTTAGAAGAAATGATCTCAAAATTTTAAAGAGAGGGCGCCTGGGTGGCTCAGTTGGTTAAGCGACTGCCTTCAGCTCAGGTCATGATCCTGGAGTCCTGGGATCGAGTCCCACATCGGGCTCCCTGCTCAGCGGGGAGTCTGCTTCTCCCTCTGACCCTATCCCCTCTCAAGCTGTCTCTCTCTCTCTCTCAAATAAATAAATAAATAATTTAAAAAAAATTTTAAAGAGAGAACAACTTATATATATATGCCCAAACTACGGGTAACTACTATGAAGGGATAGAATATGACTCTAAAAATGAAAAATAAAAATGTTTTTTAAAAAAGGGATTGATAAGATGTGGTTGAAAAAGGGAAAAAGAAAAATTGTAAAAAAAATTAACTTTGAAAGACTAAAGAATCATGGTAAAAAAGCCATGGATTCTATGTGCATTATTCCCCTAGCGCTGGAGTTCTGCCGTTCTCATTGATCGGTAAACTTGATCTTGGCTGGCTGTTCTCACTGATCTTCTGGGGAGGGGCCTGTTGCCGTGGTTTCCAAATGTCTTTGCCGAAGGCGGAATTGCCCCGCCCTTGCCCCCTCCCGGTTAAGTAATCTGCTCCGGTTTGCTCTCTGGGGCTTTTGTTCCCTGCGAGCTTTCCGTGCAGCTTTGGAGGCGGAGAGTGAAAATGGCGGCCTCCCAATCTCCGCCCCCGAGGAGCCGAGAACTCGGGGCCCTGCTCCTCAGTGAGCCCCCAGAGAAAAGCCATCAGTCACTCCCGTCTCCCAGTCTCCGGCCTCACTCCGTGCTCACCCGGCCTGTGACCAAGCGTTTCTATCTGTGGCACCTGACTCGGTGTGGAGTCTCCAAACCCAGCAGATCCCTGCAGTGCGCTCCCGCGCCGCTCCTCCCGGGGGAGGAAGGGGAGTCTCCCCGGATCTGCCGCTTGTTGGGTCCCTGCTGGAGGAGCAGGGGCCCGACTGTGCCGCGGATCACGGTTTATGACAACCCTGAGCTGAGAGCCCACACCTGGGCTCCGTCTCTGCAGCCAGCTTCCCTGCTCCATTACCTGGGAGCTCTGCTGCACTCAGGCACCCCCGGTCTTTCTGTGACCCCGAGGGTCCTGAGACCACACTGTCCCGTGAGGGTTCCACCCCCAGCTTAGCCACCCGAGTGACATCCCTCAGCGAAGCAGACTTCTAAAAGTTCCAATTTTGTGCTCCGCGGCTCTATCACTTGCCAGAAGCGGCCGACGGAGGCCCCTCCCCCGCCGTCTATCCTCCCCAATATCGCCTCGGATTCACTTCTCCGCACGTCCTACCTTCCAGAAAGTGGTCGCTTTTCTGTTCAGAGAGTTATAGCTCTTCTTTTCTTCGATCTCCTGTTGAGTTCGTGGGTGTTCAGAATGGTTTGATCCCTATAACAATTTTATTATGAATAACAAGATCTAACAGATGAGTGCCCCTGATACCTTGGCAATACAAAAGCAGAAATAATACTTGCCCAGTGGGCTATCATGGAACTGAAGGATGATTTCACTATGGTGCTTGAGGCAGTTTGGGATAGTGGGTCCCCATGCCTGCTGTGAAATTCCCCTCAGGCTGTTTCTCGTGACAAAATCTTCAGAATCCCGTAAGGAGATGTCTGAAAATGACACTGTGCTCCTACCTACCTTATTTGCTGTTAGAAAGACAGACACATTTTCCCATTGTAAATTCACTTCACGTTATCAGGGCCAGTGTCACTGTTGTGACTCTCCAGCCAACACATTCACGTTACCTTCATTCAGACCGGTTGGGGGAGCCTCCTGGGAGCCTTGCTGCTGCCTTCCTGAAGGACAGCTTTGCTCCCTCCTTTCCCCCTCCAGGACCTAGTGTGACATCCCTGGGCCATCTGTCCTGTGCTTTATCGGTCTGGCTCGGGCAGTGGGAGGTGAGCGGGCGGCTTTGGTGACCTGAATTCGAGGACATCTCAATTGTAAAAGCCTCACAAATGAGTAGCAAATATCTAATTTTTTTCACCCTCTTTCCCCCATGGGTTTTCAAACTTATAAAAAAAAAATTAACAGTAGAAACTTTGCTCAAAAGAATTCCCACAGGGAAGAGTAAAAAAATGTTTTAAACTGTTAGAACTGTTAAGAGTTCACTCAGGACAAATCCTTTAGCAATGTGCTTGATTCAGTAGCCTTCCTCTAGATCAGTGAAAATCAACATAAAAGCAATCAAGATACCACTTATAAATGCAACAAAGCCATCAAGTACCAAACATTAACCCAAAGGAAATGTTTAAGAACTTTATAACAAAAACAATAAGTAATCATTTCTGGAGAACATAGAAAATCTAAATAAATGTTGATACATTATAATGATATCGGTTCTCCCCAAATTAAACTCTAAATGCGACCCAACCCTAATTGAAATCCCAAAAAAGATATTTCATGGGACTTCATCACTTGGTTTGTAAATTTATATAGAATAAGTAAGAAGAGCAAAGACACTTTTCACGAAGAAGAACAAAAAGGGAAAATAGGCCCATCAGAGATTAAAATGCAGCTTTTAGATGCTCTGGTTGAAGTACTTGGCAGGAAGGAGAAGATGCTGGACCCGAGGCAGCTGGGGTCTCCCCAGGGGGCAGCCCCTAAGGAACAGCAATAAGGTGTGAGAGCCACTGTCCCATGGAATCTGTTCATCGCTCTAGGTGAAACACTCTGGGGGATAGGAGAGGGGCTTCCTGGAGCACTAGAACTATTTGTTTGAAGGAACAAGGCCCTCAATCCTGAAGCCATGAAAGCACACATTTATGGAAGCAACATCACGTGATGACAAGGGCAGATTCGTGAACCAAATGGGGAAGCCATATTGGGGCACATAGAGCGCCAAGCACAGCAGTGGGCAGAATAGACACTCAGCGTGGGTGAATTTGGCTCACCAGATCTTGAGGAAGGTCATCTTGGGGTGTGAGCCTTGAATCCAAGTGTGGGACCAGCAAAGGGTCTCAAAGATGGTGAAGAAGGGGGGCGCCTGGGTGGCTCAGTTGGTTAAGCGACTGCCTTCGGCTCAGGTCATGATCCTGGAGTCCCTGGATCGAGTCCCGCATCGGGCTCCCTGCTCGGCAGGGAGTCTGCTTCTCCCTCTGACCCTCCTCCCTCTCATGCTCTCTGTATCTCATTCTCTCTGTCTCAAATAAATAAATAAAATCTTAAAAAAAAAAAAAGATGGTGAAGAAGGAAACCATGGGAGTGGAATTTATAAGTGCCCCTTGTGTGCCACCCAGCTGATAGTCCTCTCAGGCAATGCCCTCCACAGTGGCTATGGGAATTTTTTGTGTGTTTCAGGTCTGACTAAACTGAGGTGCAGAGTGATATTACTTGCTCGTAGTCACTTAGCTCCTAAGTTTGTCCTCAGAGCCTGAATGCTTTCCACGCTGCTGGGATTCCCATCTCGCCACGCATGTCCATCTCTCAGACACAGAGCCAAACATCTATTCTGTGAAATCAGTCCAATTCCTTACCATATACATTTAGTGTTAACTTGAAGCTGACACTAAGATTAAAAATGTTCACTTGCTTGCTGGGTTTTCCTTTTTTTTCTCACCAAACAGTAGAACTTGTTATTTCCCTAGCTTCTATTTTTAAAAACAGCTTCAATATGAGTTTTCATAAGTTGTCATTTGATCCCAGAAGCCAGTCATTTGCAGGCCTATTTCATTCCAAATGTGGGGAAGTTGGCCCAGAGAGGCAGTATTGTAACCTTTCGCTTTATCCCAAGTCATAGATCAGTTTAAATTAGCAAGAAAAATGTTTGCATGCAGCCTCGGCTGGTAAGTGAATAGGCAACAGGAGTGAACATCTTTGTTGGAGAAGAATAAAAGCCAATCTACTGGCGGTGTTTTTAATAAGATGACAGTAGTTTAAATGCCTGGATAGAGGAAGACAGACTATTCATGCCTCTCACAGAGCAAACGCACAGACAAGTCAAATAGCTCCTCGCTTGGGGGAATAGTAAAGCATTACTCTTGGATTTGAACAGCCAAGATGGTTGAAATTGAATCTTTCTTTGGGTTGTACACATTATAAATAAGTTTCATTTGGGGCACGTAGGGAATGTGAATGGCCTTATTGAAATCAATTACTTTGAGTATGGAAAGGGGTTCTCTCTCTCTCTCTCTCTCTCTCTCTCTCTCTCAAGAAGATTTGCTTTGAAATAAAGGCCACAAAGGAATGTGGCCAAAAACCCGATTTTGATGGCACTTGCGCTTATACATAGCACAAAGAAGGAAAAAGGCACACAAATGTCCATAATCTTACAGCTTCATCTCTGTGCTCTTGAACTTATCACATGCTCAGCAGATGCAGTGAGAACTCCTTCAGAGCGAAGGACTCAGAATTCCACAGATAGCAAGCAGCTGTCACAGGCATGATTATGTGGAGGACCAAAGGACGGGGGCAACGGCTTAAAATACGCTTTGATTTTACCGACGACAGCCCGTTCAAAATGGGTGTTGATACATAAATACCATCTGGGATATGAGAGCATTCAAAGGTGTTTTCTTCCAAATGAAACACTAAAGACACCTCTGCTGGCTTTATGAACAGCAGGGCTTCGCTTAATGGAGAGCAGGTTGGATGACTCGCGTTCAGTTAGGAGACAGTTTGCTGTGATAGGAGCCAAAACTCTGCCCAGTTTGACTCTCGCGTCTGGGATGTGCACTGTGTGGTGCGCTCACCTCTGGAGGTTGATCATGTTGGAAACACACATCCTCAAGTTGCTGTCAGTGTCTGTTTCTCTGTGACCCCATGATATCAGGTCCCCCAAACTTGTCCTCCTAGCCTGGGCCATTACAAAGAGTTCCCTCACCGCACACCCAACTGTCCTTTACAGGTTGTCTAGGGGCTCGAATGAGACTATATGATACTCATGCACACGTGTGTGCATGCACACACACTCACACATTCACACACACATCAAGAATCAGGTAAGCTTGTTCTTTATGTAAAGCTTATGGGTCCACATCATCAGATGGATTGCTTATTTGTGTGGGGATTCGTGTATTCATTCACTCATTGGTGCACAAAACACGTTCCTATTGCAAGCTGATGTGAGTGGTTGCTCCGTTGGGAAAGATTTTTCTTTACAAGCCCCCACTAGAGATAAGTCTCTGGGGGAACGGTAGCCAGTGCTCATCCCAGACTAGTCAACTTCCTGAAAACCAGTTTAAACGATGTTGCTGCATCTGAGGTTCGGAATGCAGCTATGGTAACCCCACATGGCTACTTCTGGGGTGGTGATTTCTCTCTTTGACTTCCCAGGGTGGCAGCAACTTAATCCCAAATAACAGTTAGCAAGGGCAGCTTGGTTTCAACGCGATGGCCTTTAGACCAGAACAACCATCATCACCAGGAGTTAAAAATCATCATGAGTCAGTTTCATTCCAGAAAACTCTTTGTGATGAAAATACTCCTCTGCCATTTCTGAAAAGACTTTATCCAGTGATTCACCTTCCTTTCTATGCACCACATTTCCATTCATGACGCGATAGGTCATGCAGCATTTCCTTGCTAGAAAAAGTTACAAACTGTTTTCTAGACCTCAGGAGTGTACACCATCTTCTTAATGCTAGTGAGGATTCGAAAATGAGGAGCCGACCCTTGGAGCATAAAGGTAGCATCATACACTATGCCTATTGAGATGGGTTCTCTCCCCTGCTGGGCGCATTTATGGGAACCTCTTCCCAGCCGACTCATGGGAGGAGGAGCGTCCTGTAGTTGTTAGACCCGTTGTGAAGCCAGCCACCTTGGTCCCAACCCCAGCTCGACCACTTACTTGCTGCATGACTCTGGGCACATTATTTAACTTCTCTCTAGCTTGGCTTCTTCTTTTGTAAAACAGGGAAGATAATATCTGTCTCTTCGGCCTATTAAGTATACTGACTACAGTGCTATTCATAGAGCACACAGAACATTGCCTGGCACATCATTAGTCCCACGTAGATATTTGTCAAATAAATTGCTTTCAGTTGTTCTTTTTTTTTTCCTTGCAATCATCATATTTTCAGATACTTTTTGGTAATTCAGTAGTAAGTTGTTGAATTATCTTTTCCATATTTTCCCTTAAAAAGAAGCCTATTTGCTATGTGCCAGTTTTTTAGATACCGTTATACCTATCTAGACTATCACATGGGAACTATTCTTTTTCGCAGTCGGGTCTTTAGTGGAGCAAAAGTTATCCTGAGGCTGTATGGTTGTAGTTTATGTGTTTACGAAGTCCTCCTATCCATTGTACAACAAGAAGGAAATCGTGTGACATGGTACTTAATTCATTTCCTTCCAGAAAGTCCTGATTTCATCTGGGGTTCATAGCTTTCAGATGTTCAGTAGACTAAAAAAAAAAATTCCTCTTTCTAACATATTGATAAAAACCTGGAAAAGCAATTACTAATTTTTTCATCCTGCAGAGACGTCGTTAGGCCATCATTTATATACATGGGGATTAGAGGCTGCCTTGGCTGGCCTCATCTGACATCATCAGATCTGGTTCACTGGCAGGCATTTGCTATTTGATCTAAAGTGTATAATGGACTGTTTATGAAACATGTCTTAATCTCCCACCCTATCTTCACCTCTGGATGTTAAACTCACTTGTAGAGTCCCACGTTATACAATATGGCATTTAAGTAGGAATAATGGTAAATGGATTTACACGTAATGACATTTAAAGGATTGCATGCCAATTCTTTCTACTTATATTTGATCCTTTAAGTTCTTCATAATTTGGGATGATTGTTTCTGTTGTGGTAAGGATCCAAGTAATCAGTAAAATGATAACCTGGACAAGACTGAAGCACAAGATACATAATCAGAAGGATAGTTTTTACTTTTAATTTCCTTCCACATTAGCGGCATTAATTTCTCACAGTCTTTTTTTCCCTTCTTTTTCATTCTGTTCTCAAATTCTTTTAACTTCTCAGATTTCTCTCTTATCCCTTGCCTTTTATCCACCTCCCCCCCCCCCCAGATGGCTGGAGTGTTTTGTTTTGTTTTGTTTTGTTTTGCTTTTTCATTTTATTGCTTTTCCTCTCTTTGCCTAGGATGCTTTTCTTGTGTGCTTTTCTGATACTGTTTGATGCTCAGTACATCATAGGGTAGAAACTCAGCTGTGCTGACCCAGTGGCTGGATATAATTTAGCACCGATTCTCTCTGCCTGGCGAATACCACTGCATCTAGCCAGGCTGCAAGATGGGATCCAGGAGAACATCCAAGTTGTTCCGTAGCCAGCATGCAGCATCCATTCTCTGTACCAGTGTTCTTTTCCACCTCCATTTCCAAGACATTGCCGCCATTTTGTCTTCTGTGTGCCAAGGACTCTACTGATGGAGTTTGCGCATGACGTAAATCCTCCTACTTTATAGAGGCAATGAAAAGGATTCCAAGAGTTGAGGCCACAGACATCTTCCTCCCTGCAGAGACACTAGAAACAGAATAGTTGAAACTGCAGGGTTAGAATACTAAAATGGAAGGAACCATAGGCATCAGTACCAAAGCAACTAGACTGAAGATCAACAGTGCACTATTAAATAGAGATCTAATTCAATTCAGCAGCATTTGAACACCTACAGAGTGCCAGGAACTCTGCTGGGTGCTGAAATTAACAAAATGAGTAGGATGATTCTTTGCCCTCTAGGGCAAAAAGCAAATTGGTTAGGGTGCATTTGATGAGCATACAACAAAAGTATGTACTTGGAACAGACACACAGGAGGACCTGACTCCCACTAGGGATGGGAGCCATTCAGGGACGCTGCCTGCAGGAGGGAATGTCAGAACTGGGTTCTGAAGGATCGAATAAACTAGGAGACCTAATAAAAGTCCAACACAAAAAGTTCAGGTTTCAGAGCTATCGTATTTGGATTTTGTGTTTTGAAAGCTTTACCCTGGAAAGTGTGAAAGATAGGTGACAGGTGCTGGGAGTAGACAGTAGGAGGTGAGAAAGATCAGGAATTGAGAGTTCAAATAAGACTATGGCAAGAGCCTTGGACTAAGGTGGGGGCAGTGGGAATGGTGCAGAAAAGACAGAATTGAGGATGTTTAGGGGTAGAACTGATCGGGCTTCCTGACTGGTTGGGATGTGGGTGTGGCTTAGGATATAGAAGCATCAGCACCATCTGGGGCCGCACCTTATGGATCTTGGTCACATGTAATAGAGCCAAGCTCCTATGTCTACAAAAGAAAATGGTGGGCCTATCTAGACATACGACCTCCTAAGTCCTTTTTTTTAAAAAGGAGTCTGGGAGAAGGAAGAAGACAGGAAAAAGGAATGGAATGTTTTGCCACTTTAAAGAGTGAGTAATATATGTGTCAGTATCCTGCACCCCAAATTTGATAAGGCTTCATCAGAAAGTACATTTTGCTTGATTTTGTAAACATAATCTTTCAATTTCCAGAAATACAAAAATGTGCCCAAGATGTTAGAAGATGTCATTAGTGAAAATGTTAGCTTCCTAACCCCTTACCCACACAGAAAAAAACTTATCAAAACCATGTTTTAGATACCTTGCTATTAGAAGAGGTCAGACAGATTTTCTGAAAATAAGAAATAAATTCCAAATGTTATACGGATGGTACCTGATACGCTGTGCTCTTTGTTATTCAAACTATAGTCTTTCACTCTCTTTGACAATATCATTTTCTCCCTGGAGACTGCAGCTAAAAAAGAAGACACCAGAAAAAGTATTGAATATTCAGCCAAAACTCTGAATAGATGCCCACAGAGACAACTATAATGACAATCACTGGAATAACTAATGTTTATTGAATACTTACTATATGGCAGACACTGTGTTAAGCATTTTATATAAATTAACTCATTTAATTTTCACATCAATGCTATGAGATAGGAACTTCTATTATAACCATTTTACAGATAAAGACCCTGAAAGTTAGGGCAGTTAAATAATTTGCCTAAGGACACAAGAGAAGCCATTGATGGAGCCATGTTCAAATCCAGATTTGTTGGACCTCAGAACTCACTCTCTTAACCTTTGGACAATACCCACTTTCCTAAGCAGTTGAAGTCCCTTTTGAGCTTTCCTTTTGAAAATCAAAACTTAAAAGATGACTATATTTTCTCTTTCCCCAAGTTGTACTTTCTTTAAATAATGCCAACAGTCTCCATGTACTTGATGTCAGATTATACAAAAGAATATGACATTCATAGACTTCCTTTGTCATGATGTAATTGGTCATTATTTTTTGTCATTCTCCTCCTTTTACCTGTTTCTCCTCCAATATAAGCTTGCAAAAGGATGATAGAACAAGTTTCTAATGCTAGGTCACTTATCGTGACTTACTGTGTTAGCCTGGATACTCATCACTCACTGGGCTTTGGCGCAATCATAGAATGATGGCTCCCATTGATGAAGCACTTCCAATGTTCCAGGCATCGAGTGAAGCCCCTTACAACAATGCAATAGGGAGTACTATAATTAGCCCCATTACAGATGAGTAAACTAAGGAGTATCTTATTACAAAGTCACATATCTAATAAGAGTTAAAGTCTGGATTAGAACCCATATCCATTGACTCTAAAACTTATACTGTGCTACAAGATCTCCATGTTCTGCATCCTGGTGTGGTCTCTTGATACCAGGTTCACTATGATTTTGTAAAGATCAGAAGAATGCTACCCATTTGAAGGAAAACCAATAGATGCCTTAAAGCCATAATAATACCTACCATATGTTTAATGAATACTATGTGTCAGTTATGTGTTAAGGACCTGCAGTCCTCACCACAACCCTACAAGACAACCATTATTGTTCCCATTTTATAGAAGTGTAGGAACAAGAGTATCAGAGAGGTTAAGTAATATGCCCAGGGTCTCATGGCTAGTACACAGCAGACCCAGTTGTCAAGTCAAGGTCTGTAGGGCTCCAAACTCTAAATGATACAGCTATTATGCTCTATCATCACTTGCTTTTCTCTATCCCTTTGGGGAGAAAAACATTCTGACAGAGTGTCAGTACTTAAAGTTATGTTAAGGTTGGTATTGAGATTTTTAATTACACAATTAAAAGGATACTCCTAAAGCCCAGGAAATCTTTTTTTAGCCTCACTGTTTTGGGTCGATTCTCCTGCCTAGGTTGCTCACTGTTTTTCTTTAAAAATCCTTCCCAGAAACCTGCTTGCTCTGTCCTGTACTCTCCTGCCCCCAACCCACCTCAAAAGGAAAGCAACAGAACAGCACATCCAAGTCCCGTTTTTCTTGCTTGATCATCAAGAGCATGTAAATTACAGTGAAATATGGCCTGAGTCAGCTCCTCACAGGACAGAAATCAGTAATCATTGATATTGCTAAGCAACACCACAGAGGAGCAAGGCTGCAAATTAGGTGGCAAATTTATAAGAAGTCAGAGTATCTGGGGACTCACTTGGGCATTTCATTATGAACCATCTGGATGATCCACAGTGATGACCACACATTTTTGTTCACTGTTCGTGGATGATAATTCCCATGTAATTATACGGCACCTCCCTCTGTGCTCCTAACTTACCTCTCAGAACCTTCCACTGGATTTTTCATAATCCAGATAGTTCCTTACAAGATCATTGGGAACAGTTACACCTAATGGTCAGCTTTCATTCCTTCCCAAAATAAGATTTGAAACAAAACAAAACAAAACCACTCCATTGGCTTGTGTGAAGGCAGAGCTGGCTGGGCAAGAACACGCATAAGGAGGGAGTTAGTCACAGGATCCTAGCAGCTCGTGGGCCTGATATGGGCTCCACCTTGGTGGTCCCAGAGGAGCATGAGGTAATTAGATTCAATTGGTTCTAAGCCAGAGATGAGCAGACTGCGGTACTTACACCAGGTGAAATCTATGAGCTTGGAGAGCGACAAGGAAGTGAGCCCGAGTCCTTGACCCTCTGGAGAAGGATTGCCTAGCAAGGATCCCTCCCAGTTCCAATAATCAAGCTGGTCTCATTTGTTCACTCATTCATCCAACTAATATTTATAAGAAAGTTAGACCAAGCAACCTGATTTTAAACCAAGGATTACAAATCGATGAGCCAAATATGACCCAGGTGGTGTTTTGTTTTGTCATTGTTTTTTTTCTTAGAGAGAGCAGGAGTGGGGGAGGGGGATGGAATCTCAAGCAGACTCCCCACCCAGCAAAGAGTCTGACGCGGAGCTCAATCTCACGACCCTGAGATCATGACCTGAGCCGATATCAAGATTCAGACACTTGACCGACTGAGCCACCCAGGCACCCCTCCGGGTGGTGTTTTTTAATTTGGAATCCATTGCCAACATTTAAAAAGCAAACATAAAAAGCCAGATATCTGGCCTCCCTTGAATAATCAGCAGGTCTCTCAACACTGTACCCACATTTCCTCGTGGAGCTGGAGGTCACTGCCCATTTAAGCATGCACTGTCCAGGTGTCCCTAATCACGCCTCTCTCTGTCCTTGTCTCCAGCCCACTCTGCTCACCTCCCTACCTGGTGCCAGTGCTTCATTCATGCTTTGTCAGAATGCCTTCTGTGCCCCAGACACTGGGCAGATGCTGGGGACCGATCTGACTCCAGATTTGGCCGGTGATATAACATCAGTGTTTTGCTGGGAGCTGGGGCCCCAGAATGATGTCAGCAGGTGGACATAAACAAGGAAAGGGAGAGTGGGGGCAACAGAAATATTAGCAATGACAAACCAATGGGTCCAGGTTTGTGGGGAGCCTGAAAAGGAAGAGTATTTCACGAAGGGGCGAGATTCAGAGGGCATGAAAATCAGGTGATAAATTTCTGAGCGGTCTATTCGGAAATCCTTCTTGAAGCTCAATAGCTGATGGAAGACGATGCACCAGCTGAGCCCTTTGTTTTCATTTGCACAGTTCTTGCCTGGCATCCAAAAGCCTAAGTAAGTGAGAAGTTTTCATCTTGCAGAAGAAAAAGAAGTACAGATTAGCATAGAAAGGGAAGAGTCAGATGTGAAAGAACTCCATGGAGCAAAAGCCTCTCTGGTAACCCCTTGCATGTGACATCTATGTCTGGCCACATGTAAGGGACAGCTGTCCTTGGGCAAGCGTGCACACATTAGGAGCCTCTTAGGGAAGCTTAACACGTGAACATCATCCCCCCCCGCCCCACAACAGAATGGTAAGCAGAAGCTTTGGCAGTGAGTCAGTACTTTGAAAGCTTCTTTTGAGTGAGAATTTGAAGGTTAAAATATTCCTTTCCTTCTAACTTGAATAGGAAGTGAGGACTTATGGTTGTTTCCTCGTTTAACCTCAGTCTCTCCAAGATCATTTTTAAGTTAAAGAAGTTACTGGCATTGGTATGAATTTGATATAAAAGAATAATGACCAAAGAAAGCCTTTTAATGGGAAGCAATTAATTGTGGCAGCTCGTGCAGCCTTTTTTGAGGCGACGTGAGACCAAAAGCTTTACGCTGGGCTGTATTGGAAAATACCTTTTAACTCAGAATTCATGCTTATTGTGACGCAAGTTTTCCACATGAGGCAAAGACAAGAGAGAAAAGATAAGGCTGGATATGCTGCAAGAAAATTAAAAATTATATAAATCTGCAACTGTAAATGCTACATTTATCTTGGGGAATGGGATGGGAGATTACAAATACTCAACTGTCATACTCCCCTCCCCCATTCCCAACATTTCAATAATAGAAATAAATTCACAAATTAAAAAAAAAACCACCCTCGGGCTAAAACTGCAACACATGGTTCTGGAAGTTAACCAGGGCAGCCTTTCACTAAACGGAAAGTTTTTTCTTTAGATGGTTTTCCTTGTGTTTAAGGGAAGAAGCCTGGGTTGGGGGGCGGGAGCAGGGTGTTGTTGACTTGCACATGGCAAGTACAGACATTGACATTGGTGCCCACTTGCAGAGATAATCAGAGTTTGAATAGGATTCAACCTATTAGCAACCTCCTGCTAAGCTGAGTTGATGTTCATTTTGGACCTTTGGCAGACAATGAGGAGGGGGGTACCAGTTACTAAGGATGTCTACACCATCCCAGTGCAAAGTGCTTTATATACTTGGCCTCATCCGATCCTCCAAAAACCCTCCTGAGAAGAGGTACTTATTGTTCTTGTCCCCACTTTATTTTTTTTAAGATTTATTTATTTATTTTAGAGCGAGAAGACAGAGCATGAGCAGGGTGGGGGAGGGGGCAGGGGGAGAGGGAGAGAGAATCCTCAAGCAGACTCCCCACAGAGCATGGAGCCTGACGCGGGGCTCCATCCCAGGACCCCGGGATGATGACCTGAGCCAAAATCAAGAGTCAGACGCTCAGCTGACTGAGCCACCCAGACGCCCTTGTTCTTGTCCCCATTTTAACTGAAGAAGAGATTGAGGCTCAGAGATGACCACCCAGCTCATAATTAGTAGAGCCGCTACTCTGAATCAGCCATCTTGTCCATCTCACTCAGAAGCATTCTTAACCTTGATAATGATGTCAAGAAGTTTCAGGCATTGGTGCCTGCCTTCCTAACTTCAGCTTCTAGGGAAGTTTAACAAACCACAGCAACCTAAACCTCACTGTCATTTGGGAGCTGTGCATTTATGTACTTGAAGAAATGTGAGGAGAGCATGTGATAAGAGGAAAGCACTGTTCTGGGTTCTGTTGGAAGAGATCTAAGAGGAAGAGGGTCTCTGCTTTCAACATGTGGATAACCTGGTTGGAGAGACAGGGTTTTGTGCAAAATTAGAAAGGCAGGTGCCTAGGTCCCGAATGGAACACTGGTGTTTTTTAGATGGATGAAGTGTCACTTGCTATCCCAATGGTTACAGTCCACGTTGTGACCTTCCCCATAGATCTGAGAGTAGGAGAGGACTGATGAAGACATTTCTTTTCCATGCTGGCCCCGATGGGGCACAATAGCCTTTATTGTTGAGCAACAAATATGGATTTAAAACCTCTTTAAGTAGTGTTGAATTTGCTTTAACAGACATGTGTAAAATACCAAATTCTCTCACTGCTCTGCTCCATGTCCCATGGGTTCTCCTTCATGCTACCTGGTGGTGCTTGCAGTAGTGAAGCTGCCCCTTACTGATGGCTTAGTGGGTGTTATTATTCATCTATTCTTTACCACAGCTTTATGGGATTGGTACAGTTATGCTCCTTGCAGCTGAGGACACCGAGGCTTAGAGAGGCCAAACAGTTTGCTCAAAGTCACACAGCTAATAAGTGGTAGACCATGGATTCAAGCCTACACCCTGGTTTCAAAGCCCATGTCCTTAACTTCCACTTGCTACTGAAAATAATCTTTCAGGGTGCCTGGGTGGCTCAGTTGGTTAAGCGACTGCCTTCGGCTCAGGTCATGATCCTGGAGTTCCAGGATCGAGTCCCGCATCGGGCTCCTTGCTCAGCATGGAGTCTGCTTCTCCCTCTGACCCTCCCCGCTCTCATGCTCTCTCTCTCTCTATCTCATTCTCTCTCAAATAAATAAATAAAATCTTAAAAAAAAATCTTTAAAAAAAAAAAGAAAGAAAGAAAATAATCCTTCATGGGTTGATATAATCCAGTATCTGTACACACCTTCTTGACGGGTAAGGCAACTGTACTGAGAGACTATCTTTTGTATTGAGAAAGCCTTAATTTTTAGGTCTTCCACATTGAGTTCAAACTAATACCAAAAATGAAGAAGCTCTTTGACTTAAAAAATGAACAAGTAATCATTTTGTTTTCCTATCAGCTAACACTTAAGTAATAAATACTTGTTCTCCCTGATTTCTCTCCCTCTGTTTTTCATTCCAATATTATGAACGCAGCATAGATGCTGCTCTTGGCTTTTGGTTTTATATATCAGAATTTTGAGGCCCAAAAGGTGAGAAGTCCCTTTTCTCCTGCTCCTGTCTGGGGAGATTGGCTGAAAAGGGGGTTGAGAAAGCCAGAGGCCTCAAAAGTGGAGCTGAGAAAGTCAGTGTTGGAAAGGAGAAATCTGTATCCATGCCGTTCTGAAGAGAGGAGATTAGGAGCCCAAAACACTAGCTCTTATTCACTGATTCTTTGAGACTGAAGGTAAGACCCTTCCCTTGACTTGTCAGTCAGGAAGTATGGACAGGAATAGGGAGGCACCTTAAAGCAGGCCGTTATGTTGCAAGACCTGGAAAGAAGAGGACGGAGGAACTGACAAAAGGCTCTATCAGTCCTAGAGATCTGGGAGCATGGATGCCCGTGGCCGCAACTGTCCAAGTAGCGTGAAAGCAGGTGTGGTCACCATGACAGGCGGCGTTCACGATCACCCTGCAGGCTCAACTCCAACACCAACCACTGGGTTCTGGATTTTTTTCTTAGGCTGTGTGGGCTTCTTAGAGAAATGTTACAGTGAAGAGACACCAGGTGGTACCCAGGATGATATTCACTGGTGATTCATCCCTCTTCTGATCCTAGCTGTCTCTTGCTCAGTTGATATAATGGGTGTTGCTAGTTGGGATGAAACAGCCCTCTCTTGAACTCCCTCACTTCCTCCTATCCCAAGGAAACTCAGCTTGGCTGAGGCCCAGTTGGAATCCTAATCCAATGGTATAATGGTACCTTGGTTAGTCTCTGTGGGGAGTGTGCTGACTGGAGGCCACTTCCCCTTGCCAATGAGTTTTCATTCATGCCTCTCAGGCCCTCTCAGGCCACAGTGGCTGAGACCACTCTCCATGAGGCATCCGTGGTCTGTGGGACACCAGCCAGTTGTGTGACGTGCTCTGGCTGACATGTGCATGTCGTGTTCATCCTTTTCACCTGTCCCACCCCTCTTCCTGCATCCCCTGAGGCCCTGGTTCAGGAATGAGAGCCTCCAGCTCTTGGAGATGTACCCCACTGACCCCAGGATGCTGCCCTGACCACCTGAGAGCATGGGAAGCCTGAGCCCAGCATCTCACTATCTTGTCGCAGTGTGCGTTAAAGACGATTCTAGCAGGCTGGTCTCCTTCCCTTTCTTTTCTGCCTTTGCTTTAGTATGCAATGAACAGGATTCCTTCACCTGGGCAAGATGTTCTTCCCTTGTCCTCCTTCCTCCCTGTGCTTTGAGTTGCTATGTCACCTGTCGTTACTTGGCTTTTCACTACTCATATTACCTCTCTTGCACCATCTTAGCCTCATTTTTGCTCTATTCCATTCAGTTCTTATCCTCTGTCCCATTCATCCAAGGAAGCAGCTAAGAAACAATCTGGACGTTGCTGCAGCAGCAACCGTGTGTGAGCCTTGTCAGACATGAACGGTTCCAATTCCGACTGTGTAAAAATAGAACAATTGAAGAATATGTTTGTATTTATTTATACCTGATCCCACAAGAGACGGGGTAAAAAAATAATCACACCTGCCACAAGCAGATGTTTGACAGTTTGTAATTGATCCATGAAAACAGGTGTGTGTCTATGGAGAGGTTTCATCTAAAAAGACAGATCCATAAGAATTGCAATGGTGTATCTTTCCTGTATAGAATATGGTTTACACCCCACTTTGCAAAACCCAGAGCCACCCACGTTCTGTTTCCTGAGCAAATAGTTGAGAATAGCAGCTGCTTACGCTACCACTTCACCTCAGGGGAAGAGTAGAGGCTACAAAAAAATGAGTTGGCTGATATAATTCATGAACTTACTATAAGATTTTACATGCACACACACACACACACACACACACACGCATATATTATGTGTAAAGCCACCATGAACATGTGTTTAATATTTATGAAGGTATTTAGATCATTTAAGAATTCTAAGCTTGTGCAATGTCGTATGTATAAAAGACTACTGTTCTTAAAATACCCAGAAAAAAATTGTATTCCACTGAAGGCAATCCCCAGGAGTCATTAAAAAGACTTTCTTGTTATTTACACAAAATTCAATTTCTTACTGAAGTACTTACGCCTTTTGTCATGTATCTAACAAAACCGGAGTAGGCAGGTTTTTGCAGAAAGATAAGGATGAGGTGATTTTTCTCCTCAAGGCATAATTTGCATCGGTGTGTTAAAATAGCTTTAGTAAAATTTTAGGCAGAATGGAAAAAGAATATATATAATGTGTGTATGTGTGTGTACATATACACATTATATATATAACATATTTATAATGTATAATACAAATATAAAAGGGAAGAATATTTATTATTGTCTTTTAAGCTAAATCCTTCATCTTGTTCACAAAACCCATCAATTATTAGTTGATTCATATGTGGATTTTCATTGGCTTCCCAAGTTAATGAGCCAGGGAGGCGTTCGGCACAATCACAGGAATATCTCTCGACTCTCATTAATTTCTTGAGGTTTATTGGGAGAGTGTTGTTATGACTAGGAAAAATATTTTTAACCCACTCGTCATGTTGCTTAAAACAATCTGGAATTTTCAGATGACCAAGAATAAAAGTTTCTATTTTAGAACTGAAGTAAGAAAACAGACACGGTGCATCCCGGCCTCCTCTCTTTCCCAACCCCAGCTGACTCAGCCCAGCTGCGCTTCCTGCCGGTGGGGTCCATGACCACGGAGCCCTTGCCGATCCCTGCACTTGGAGGGGCTGCTCGTAGCCTCCCGCCCCCTGCCGTCTAAGGAGCAGCAGGTGACTGTGCCTCAGTCTGGGAGACGTGATTCCTCTGTCACCTGCCTGAGCCAGGTGTCTTCCCTCTTCCTCCCAGAGCACTCTGCACCTTTTGCAGCTCTTCTCAGCAGGCTGAACTCCTGGTATTCACGGTTTTCTGTCGAAAATATGAACTAAAAGTCAAAGGAGAGTTTAGAAGCTGGTTTTGCATTTTGGGTTTTCCCAAGTGGCCTCCTTAATCTCTAGGAAGTGGTTCTGTTGCAGAGGAACCGTGAAAGGAAGCTCTGGGCCCGAGGCTCCCTGGCCAGGAATGCCAGGCTGCAAGCCCCACGGGGCCCCGGACATTGTCCTTGATCGACCCTTTCTCTTAGAGCATCACCTCTATACAAATGACAGGGCCAAGCCTAGACCCGGTGTGAAGTTCTCTTGCCAAGTACTCTGTTTCATCAGATGTTAAAATAACTGTGTCCTCTTCTGTCATGCAGGGCACATCCTACCCCCAGTAGAATAATATATTTCAAGTGATTTCTGAAAATGGGCCGTGAAAGCTGTCTGCCACATGGGCCCGTGTTTGCACATCTCTATATAGTTACGATTGCGGAATTTGACAGTATAACTCTGAATTTAATTAATTAAGAATGTGTAAAAACAAAGTTCTTGCATTACAGCTCGTTCCTTATCTTTGTGTCTTTTACTGTGATGTTGTAGAACTTGGATCATATGGAAAACTAAAATATTATGACACAATGACTGAAGAAGGTAAGAATGATTTTAGAATTGTATGCATTGGCTTTTTTTTTTTTCATTTATGGTGTCTGGTGCTTGCCCATTTTTTTTTTCATCTTCTTTTCCTCTTTGCATGACTTCAGTGACATTGTGTGATTTATTATTCTTTCCATATTTTCATCTAGTTTTTGCCATCGTGTTTATTTGGGATCGGAGACGTGCAATACCATGGGTAATCATGTTATTCCATTCAGAGACTCCAAACCATCTCAATTGCGTAACACACTCAGAGAAATGGTGTCAGCAACGTAAGCACAAGCACACACCCACTGGGTCAGCATTATTTCCTACACGTGCTCACAACACCACACAGAAACATACCCAGTCAACACTCTTCTTTTAATATGCCCTGTTATGCCTTCCGATCTATGCAAAGGAATGAGTGATCTAAAGTAACTCCTCCACCCCAAACCAGCTGGGGACCTGTTTCTGATGCAGAGGGCTGCGGGCTCATCATGGAACTGAATTCACTGGGGTTCACACTCTGTGAGATTGAGCATATCATTTTAGCCATTTCCCCCTGAGTGGTAAATGAAACCTGGCAGAGATTTACTTTAAAATGAATTTACTAATGAACTCTAGGCACTATCCCAGAGCACCGTCTTGATCCAATGAAAATCACTTCTCTTGAAATAAGTTCACCATTGAAGAACGATTTGAAAATTCTACTTTCTTGTGAAGGGAGTTATCCTATGGCCCCAGCCCCCATTTCACCCCACACGTACCTCCACCTTGTGAATAAGAAACAATATTTGTGACGCCAAAGAAAACATTTGGGGTTTTCTTACACTGATTCTGACAAGTAATCCAAAGGTAGCCTAGAAGGAGAATCAGCTAATTTTATCTTTTAACATGAGAGAAACTCCCAAATGTGTTGCATATCCTGTTTTCAGCGTCTAGTATTTCTAAGTTGCCTTAGCTTGCCAAAGATCTCCTAGTTGCTTTGCATCCGAGAAGTGAACATCTGACAGCCCTTGGTAAGATAAAGCCCTTCTCCTCCCCTCACAACTCTGGCTTCAGCACAACCCCCAGGCCCTCCTCTGTTGCTCTTGCTGTGCTCTCAGTTAACCACTGTGATGGTTTCTAAAGCATCAGGCCATGAAGGGGATCTCAGACTGGGTCCTCTTATGGCCCAGGACCCTCCCAAGAACCTGGGGAATTGAGAGCCCCGGGGGACAGAAAGCTGCCATGGGAATGAGTGTCCTACCACCAAGAGGATAGAAAGACCAATCCAGAATATAAAGGAAGGCTCTTGTCCGAACTCTAATTTTAATCCGTGTCTTCAGACCACTTGGAGTTTCACTGGTGGTTGGCTTGAGAAGCCAAAGCTTTGGGACTCGCTGACTCTATAGTTTGACGGCTCCTCCCGGGCATCTCACTAGCCCCCAGCTTCCATTTCGTGGCTCAGGTGGCAGGTGGGTCTGTTGGCTTCCACCAGACCCATCACAACCCTCTACTTTCTCTCTTTACTCTTCCTGTCCTCTGTCTTCCACCCTTACCTTCCCATTGTCAGGGCAGCTTCTGCCTCCCTGTTGCCTTAAGCACCCCATTTCCCCCCTTACTCTGCTCTTTTCCTGCCTCTTTCCACATCCATTTGAGCAAAGGTTGCCACCCGAGCTCTCCCTTTCTCAGACCCCCTAAACCAGATCAAGTTCACAGTTCAAGATCAAGTTCACAGTTCAAGATCACGTGAAGATGCACAAAGGCTACTTGCAATCTGATGAGTCCACTTGATAACAACTGGGCTTTCTAGGCAGGAAAACAAAGGCAAAATCATGTCTGGAAGGAAGATCATGGCTAGCCCTTAGCAAGGCTGGGAAATTGTTTAGTGCCCACCCACCCCCCCTGCCCCGGGCCTCCGTTCACATTTCTTGTACTTCCCTTTCCCATCCCTTCTTGCATATCGCTTTGTGTTCCTAGCTGAACATTCATCCCTCATACAGTAAGAGCGAATCGTAGCAAAGGCAGCATTTTTAAATCGTGTCCTGTGATGTACTGGTTTCATATGATGTCACTAGGAATTTTGCAACAACCCAGAAAAAAAAAGAAAAAAAAGCAAGCAAGCAAGTCTGATTTCATAGTTTACTAAGTGGAAGAGCTTCTGAGTTTAGTTTTTTCTCCCATGCGATATATTCTGCTATATGCGGCAACACAGAGGAAGTCAGAAAGAGGGATGCAGTTCGCAGTATTTCCCAGACTTCTTAGATCAGAGAACTCTTTCTTCCATGGAGCCTCTTGCGGGACTGTTTTGGAAATGCTGAGGAAGGGTCCTCTCCTCCTCCTGGAATAGGAACCTCTGAAAGATTAAAAATAAACATTCTCCACACGTAGCCATCCCTCGAAGGTACTCATAGAAGGGATACTTTGGAAGAGGAGGTCTTCCTCTAGCCACATCAGATCACACCCTCTGGCAGCCGCCTCCACGAAAGGCCAGGCCCGGCTTAGCCCTAACTCTGGGATTCTGTCTAAAAGGCTCAAAGCCAGCTCGGTAACTTCAGACCACGCCACAGCCACGTGTGACTTCTTCAAACCCTCGAGGGCCTTTCCCCTCCCATCAGAAATAAGAACCGTGATTGGTGCCTCTTCCATGTCGTACAACTGAAGGAAGTGTCCTACAGACGAAGATGTTCGGGGCAGTAAGCGTGGGCTAGCTGGCCTTCAGGAAATAGCCCGCTCCGTGTTAAGCATCTCTTTTCATAGTTTTCGAGATGTGACTAGCTCTGGAGCAGGGCTTTATTATAATTGCCCATACGACTAGTCATCCTCTGTAGCCCTTTCCAGGAAATTCTCTGGATGGGACATGAGGTCAGCTACTTTAAATGAGGTTTAAATGAGGGCTTGTTTTTTTTTCCCCTCAAGTGGAGCAAATGGAAAGATGGATTCTCTATGCCACCCCATCTCTTAAGAGGAATTGAGTGATGATTTCCTAAATATAGAGAATTATCCTGCACATATTCAGCTCCTGATTTTAAGCACCTGCTATATGCAAATTATTTTGCCAGGTGCTTTGGGGAAATACAAGATTAAAAGGTGAGCAATTTGCCCCCACAGAATTTATAGACAGGGAGAGAAATAAGCACTGAGCCACCAGGAAGAAAGTGGTAAGTACCATAGGTATTTGGAAGAAGGTGGCAGGCTACACAGGAAGAGGAAGGATTGCTTTCAATCGGGGGGAAGATTAGTGGAGAAAGTGAACTGGACCCCAAGGACCAGTCAATATTGGGCATACTGGGAAAGGAGGAGTGGTAAGTTCTGACCTACCAGGCTGAGAAAGGGAGTACACCAGCCTTTACTGGGTGTTTCCCACCTGCCGGGTACAGTGCGGTGGGCTTTATATATTCTATGTCATTTAATCCTTACAATGACCACACAAGGTAGATTTTATTGAAGATGAGAAAGCCAAAGCTCAAAGACATATTTTATTAGATGAGAAAACTAAGACTCAGAAAAGCAAAGTATTTGGGTGCCTGGGTGGCTCAGTTGGTTAAGCGACTGCCTTCGGCTCAGGTCATGATCCTGGATTCCCTGGATTGAGTCCCGCATCGGGCTCCCTGCTCAGCAGGGAGTCTGCTTTTCCCTCTGACCCTCCCCCCTCTCATGTGCTCTCTCTTATTCTCTCTCTCAAATAAATAAATAAAATCTTAAAAAAAAAAAAAAAGAAAAGAAAAGTATTTGGCTCTGGGACTCAGGGGTAGGAAGTGGTGACTTGGGACCTGAACTCGGGACTGTGGCATGCCCAAGCTCTGCCCTCTTGGCACCACTGTGGTTTGCTGTACCAGGTGGGTATGAGGAGCTAGACAGTTCAAGATGGTGTCAGTATATGGGGCGCCTGGGTGGCTCAGTTGGTTAAGCGACTGCCTTCGGCTCAGGTCATGATCCTGGAGTCCCGGGATCGAGTCCCGCATCGGGCTCCCTGCTCAGCAGGGGGTCTGCTTCTCCCTCTGACCCTCTTCCCTCTCGTGCTCTCTCTCATTCTCTCTCTCAAATAAATAAATAAAATCTTTAAAAAAAAAAAAAAAAGATGGTGTCAGTATAGGGAGCAGGAAGAAATGCTTGATGGAAATCAATCGTGGGAAAGATTTAAACCACAGACTTAGAATGAGGACATCATAAAGTGAGCAACAAGGAGTTACTGAATAAAACATGCCCTTACTTGAACACTCCACCATAAAAAAGTTATTTTAGTAAAACAATATACTCACTCTCAGACCCTGGACAAAATCATGACATTTTTAAAAATGTGTCCTTGACCTCAGAGCCCTTCCCCCTCCCCCATCTTCAGTGATTTAAGACCTAAACTGGAAGGAACAGCTCCCTGGGCCACACTCAACCTCCTCCCCACCCCATGCTAATCAGAATCTTATTCACTCCCTCATTCATTCCTTAATGCATTGACTCAACAACACTTAGTATGTACCAGACACTAGACTGGATGCAGGGCTAATTAAAGACAACCCTTCTCCTAAAGAATTCACACTCTAGTGGAGGACACAGGCCAAGAGATGAGTGGTGTGATGGACAGAACTAAGGTGAGGGGGATCCCAGCAGAAGGCATCATGTTCAGCCTTGGGAAATGAGGGCAGATTTCTCAGAGAGGTGATATCTCCATTGCCTCATTCCTGCATCCCAAGATGACAACAGTCTTACTGGCCACCTGATACTAATGTGTTCACTGAATAATAATGGCGCACCCACTCTGTACGACACATTTGGCTAGACTTGCTAGATTAGTAAGCCTTACTCCTCCCAAGGGTTGTATTTCCTTCTATAAAAAGATGTTTCCAGGGATATGAACAAATTACTCTAGAAGTGGTCTTTTGATGACCTCAGATCCCTCTACATGGTTGGCCATCCTCTTATCTCCTCATGCAGTAAGACTACATATTCTTGGAAGGGCGGTCTCCAACTTTTACTTAAAGCTAATAACCCATAGTTTCTTTCTCATCTGCAGATACCCAAATTACATACCAATCTCATTCGGGAAAATTCTCAATAAATTGAACTTGACTTCCGTACTAAAATTACTCTAAATGAAAACGTAGAAAGCTAGTTCAAAAGAAAACAAACTTACATGATAGAACAGATGAATTAAAAAGAGAAGTGACCTTTCCACCAATCACACTATATAGAACTACTAATTTTTACTCTTTGGAAATAAATATTCGTAGAGGTATGTAGATGGATAGGTAGACAGAAATCCTGACTAATATTTTGCAAAGAAGTAATGTATGGGGAAACCTACCTGCAATGTACTGTCCTATAGTCATCACCACTTAAGAATAGCCATTTCCAGGAAAAATAATTTCTCCATCATTTAAAAAGTCTTTGTTTGCTTGCCTAAGAAAAAGAAAGATATAAAAAGTTGTTGCAATGTCAAGGGCAAAAGATTACAATGACCTTTTCCTTAATGAAATTAAGGATACAGCTTCATGGCAACCAAGAGCCCCTTTACCAAGCTGAGAAACTAATATCTTACCTGAATCATGGGGTCCTAAATTAGGCATGTGGCTGAGTTTTGAAAACCCCCATTATCTCAAAGAAACAAAAGCACCTGAAGGTCACATAGTCTAACGAGTCATTTGATGTTCTTAATTGCAGTGAAACAGTTCAGTTCTTTTTCAAGGAGAAATTGAATTTTGGAATATCATTTAACAGTGTTTTCCACTGCCCAAGATGTATCCTCTGAAAATGTAGTCTTACCACAGGTCTTTGGTGTTATCTGTGGCCTTCACGTTATATTTTAATCCTTGCCTAAATGGATAAGACTCTGTTATATACACTCATATATCAAGCAGGATAAGTTCAGCTATATATAGTAGAAAATCCAAATTAATAGTGGCTTAAGTCAGATGGACATTAATTTCCCTCTCAAGTAAAAGAGGTCCAGAGGTAGGCTGTACATGGCAGATATGGAAGCTCTACAGTAATCCAAGCCCCAGGCTCCTTCCATCTCCTGCTTCGCAATCCTAGTATATGACTTTTAACCTCAAGGGCACCTCATGGTCCAAGATGGCTGCTGCTAGAGCTCCAGCCATCATGCCTATATTCCAGGAATGGAGGAAGAGCCAACATGATTTTCCCTGGCTGTTTTACCTTCTTTTTAAGGAGGCTTGCCTTTTTTTTTTTTTTTAAGATTTTATTTATTTGACAGAGAGAGCACAAGCAGAGGGAGCTGCAGGCAGAGGAAGAGGGAGAAGCAGGCTCCCCGCTGAGCAGGGAGCCCTATATGGGACTCGATCCCAGGACCCTGGGATCATGACCTGAGCCGAAGGCAGACACTTAATAGACTGAGCCACCCAGGCGTCCCAGGAGGCTTCCCTTTACACCCTCCCAGTAAAACTGCCCAAAACTCAGTTATATGGCTATACCTGGTTTCAAGGAAGCTTGGAGATGTAATTTATTAAACCAGGTGATTTGCTGTCCCCAATAATTTAGGTATTATATCATTAGGAAATGAAAAGGGAATCGATATCAGATAGGCAACATGCAATCCCTCCACAAAAGAGAAATATCACTTTTGTATAATTGTGTGTTGATGGGGAGGATGGAGAACAGAGCAAGCTATAGGAGCGATGTTGGAAACTCATGTAAAGTTTGTAATGCCGATGAGACATCCTAAATGGAGATGTGGGGGAAGCAATGGAGATGGAGTCTGGATCTTGGGAGAAAGGTCAAGGCTATGAATACAGATATGGGAATCATACTATAGGTGTTCTTTAAGGCCACAGAACTGGTAAGAATACCTAACTAATCAATAGGGAAGAGGAGGTCAGGTTTGACCCCGGGGGACTCCAAAGTTTAGAGTCTGGGAAGAAGGTGGAGACCCAGCAAAGAAGACTGGGGTGGGCAGAGAACCAGGAGAGAATGGCGTCCCAGAAGTCAAGGAATTGTGCCATAGGAAGGCAATGAAAAGGTGATAGCCTCAATGAATTGACCAATGAAATCAGAGATTGTTGTAGTACAAAGATAAGAGTGGTGAACACAAAATGAGATGCTTCAAATCAGTTTGGAAGTGAGGCGGTTATTGCTAATGATGAAGCTTAGGGTCGAGCCACAGGATTGGGTGGAAGTTGGAGGGAAGAGGAGCTGGAGGTGAGCAGGTTGGGGTGGTGAGGAGCCAAGTGTTGCAGGGCTTTCCGATAAAGTCACCAAGGCTGGTGACAGGAGCCATGGTGTAAATCAATATGAATTGCATTCTGATCTCTGCAGGAATGAGGGAAAGGGGATGAGGAAGCCATTTGCAGTGGAGGTGGTAGTGGTGACCTGTGCTTCAAAGGAGGGAGGAGAAACGGTCTAGAAGTAGTGGGGGGGGGGGGGCGCGTGGAGTGTGGGGCATTTGGAGAGACAAGTAGCTGCCCCTTTCAAGGGACCTTCAGGAGAGAAAAGGGACCTTCAGGAAGCAGCCGAGTTTCAGCTGAAACAGAAAGGCAAAGAGAATATTCAGAGCAGAGGTTAGGGACGTAGAGACAGATTTACTGATGGCAGAGGTGGGAGACTGAGTCAGGTCAGGCATTTTCAAAGCCACACAGAGATGAGGGCATTCTGGACGGTGCTAGAGGCCCCAGAGGCTCTGCTGAATTGGACAAGGATGTAGGATAGAATGGGAACAGCCTACCAATGTGCTAGAAGTTCTAACTTGGGATTGGCCCCACGGACAGCTTGCAGTGACAAAGTAGGGTCTATCTTTCCAGGAGAGGAGAGCTCTGGGGGACCCCCTTACATCCAGCTGGGGGGTGAGGAAGGTTAAAGAAGGAGCCCTCCTCAATTCAGAGAGAGAGAGAGTTCAGCCCAGCCTGGGAAGACCTTTCCTACAGACATGGCCAAAGATGCAATAGCCTGCCTCAAAAGGCAGTGAGTCCCCCTCCTCGGGAGAAGCCAAGGAAACCTCCATCTCACAAGAGTGTTCAGATAATGGACACCTTGATGCCCCTTCCAGTCCCATGTCCAAGATTCTGCCCTGGTGCCTTTTACTAAATGTGATGGCAGACGTTGGTTTAGAGTTTACTTTTAAGATTAAATCTTTTGAAAAACTTGATCCTCCATTTTGGTTAAGCCACAACGAGAACTGTGGGTAGGTAGGCTCTTGGGACACAGCTTCTGAAATAGAAGGCTTGGGTACTATGTGATCCAGTTCAGAGATAAACTATTGATTAATGTGGCTACATATATAGCAAATAGGACGTTACATAGTTCCTGTGAAATAGACCTTTAAAAGAACCTTTTAAAGAACCTTTAAAATCTTCCCTTTTAGTTGCAGATACGAACTTTTAGCACAGTAGAAAGTGTAACTGCAAAGTAATTTTAATTATTCCTTTTTATGATAAAAACATTACACGCACACAGAGGTAAAAAATAAACACTACTTAAGGAAAGGCAATAAAAGGGAGTCTTCCTTTTACCCCAGATTCCACTCATTCCTTAGAGTGAACCACTCTTACTGGTTTTCTAACGTAGGCTCTTTTCTTCTATACCCTGCTCTCTAACCTGGCTTTTCTTTATTAGCATATAGTGGAGACCTTTCCATATCAGCGCTGCCCTCATTCCTTTTAGTAGCCGCATAGTATTCCACTGCTTGGCTCTTCCATGGTAGGTTCGTTCCATCAGTCCCCTGTTGATGGACATTTATGATATTTCCATTTTTTGTGGATTTATCCAGTTATTAGAACACGACATGAGCATCTTCTTTGCCCACAGAGCAAACTCTACTGAGTAGGGAATGTATACATATAAAATAAGTCCCTAGAAATAGAAATACCAGATCAAAGCATATGCACATTTCAAATCTTGAAAGGTACTGCCCAATTGCCCTCCAAAGCAACTGCACCCGGTTGTGCTCCCACCAACAGTGAATGAGAGATCCTCCAACAAATTTAACTAAGTCCTTTGAACATGGATTCATAACTGACTTCTGTACAAAGCAGATCAGCGTTTGTATTATAACTACCTTCTACTTTACTTGTTTTAGAAACCTGAATTTTTTTTTACCCAAGGTGAATTAAAGCCAGGGTATAGTTATGATGGAAGACTTTCCTCTGTAAATTACATGACAAGGCTCTTCCTCCCACACAGAATATCCAATTTCCACCACAGCATGTACCCTTCTTACCACAAGACTGTCGACATCCCTGAGAATGTCTGAGAAGTACACGGCAAGTTAACTTTCTGCCTTCCAATTACCAAAGTGGGGAGCCCCCGTTGTGCACAGACACCATTTCCAATACCATGTTATGTTTCATTCATTCCAGGTTTATGGTTTAACTCATTCAGTCCAACCTTCCATAACCAGAGGATATCTCGAGGCACTTGACCAGATGCTCTCTGTAAGGCTCTGCCTTACCCCTCCCCACCCAAAAAAATGTATTGACTCACCAGTTATTAACCACATTACTTTTTTAGAGATGTATTCTTACAAGTATCTCCCTGGGGCTGGATCTTAGGAAGACAGCAGCCTAGTAAGTGTGTATAACCAAACTACCCAGCTAGTAACCTGTATCAGATCTGTCAGAAAGACCAAACCAGCTGTGTGGGTAAATCCACGGTCTTCCTGAAAACCAGGACCAAGGAAGTCTAATTAGAATACATCCAGTTTTTCAAACTTCATTGCATCTTATTTTCATGATCTAAACCGTTCAGCAGTAAAAGCAGAAAGATTGGACCTGGCAAGTAAAGGCAGATTTTGTCACATTGCATATGTAGAACGTGTTAAGTTGCAGCAGAAGGCAAATTGTGGATGCTGCTTTTTGTCTATTTCTGACATCCCTAGAGCTGAAAATGTTAAGTTGCCTTCATTAGTCAAACTTGAATACTATTATTATAAGTTAATGATATAATTTCCCACCCCCATGAAGCTTTCTCTTAAAAAAAAAAAAAAGTGGGAATCGGTAACACCAGGAGGCTGGCATATTCAATTAAGCATGGTAAGTTTCTCTTTTGATTAAATCTGAAATGAACTGAATCATCTCATTTTAGTCATGGACCACTAAGCCCTCAGGAGCAGTTAGTTAAGAATGCTCAGCATGTGCGGGGCACTTCTGTTGCAAACCCATGCTTCCAAATGAAATTTACAGACACCAGTTTACAATGTAACACTGAGGATTCAATAAACTAAGAAGTAGGAATTCAAATTAATTGACAGTTCCCAGACACATGAAATCCAGGTGACAGGAGATGATGCATGTACATGATCTAGGGGCTGCTACTGAATGAATGTCAGCCAAATCTAAAGTCTTTCACTTTACATCAAGATAAATAATTGGATAATATATAGGCTCATCGTGAGAAAGAACTGTTTAAGCTTGGTTTTTATATACAAGTCAGAGTAACCATTCAATACACATTTATTGAGCACCCACTCTTTGTCAGGTGCTGTGAGCAAATCAAAACTTTGCCCAGATGAGTACATTGATGTCACAACCCACTTGCAGAGACGTACCCAAGATAGGGGCTTTGAAAAGTGACTCTGCAGAGATCTTTTGCACGCCTCAGGTGGTAGTGGGGCTGGATGTTGGCAAGTCTTGAGATCTGACCTGCCTAGTAAAGTGATTCTTTAGTCATTTATCTCTTAGATATCTGCAGGGTGCAAAGGATGGGAACAAGAGGAAGACATTCAAACCTTCCATCCAGCAACCCCTACCTGGCTCAGAACTCCAAAGCTGAGATTAGAGAACCCCCTTTGAGAATTCTGTGTGTGTGAGCCATTTGTATCTCTGTCTATGAGATAGAAATTTACAGAAAATTAAGTTCCTAAAATAATAAAGCAGGTGACCTAAAATGATAAAGAACATTAGCTCTCCAGCAGTGTCAACTTCAGCTAAGGTCAGTAAATTGGCTCTTTTCCTGAAACACCGTATTCTGCCATTAGTCTCCGTTGCAAGTTTTTTGGTTTGTAAAATTCTAATTTTGCCTGAACTTGATTGGATTATATATATATATTAAAAGAGTCTTGAAATAGACAAATACCAACTGTAAACACTATTAGACTTTAGAGGCTTAATCACCGCATTAACCAAGAAAAGCGCCTGGTGAGTTTTCTGCACTGTGCTTCTGGTCCTTCCTTTTTTCTCTGCCCCAGAAGGAACCTAAACTATGAATAGATTTTCATATAACAAGCACTGTAAACACCTCTCACACACACACACACACACACTCCCTTTGTCGTTTGTGTTAATGTTGTTATATTCATAAACATTAAGGACAGCTGAAGCAGTAGGCACTGGGGGGCGGATGAGAAATGGCATCCCTACCCTTGAGGGGCCCACAGCTCGCTGGAGAGAGGTTGGTAAAATGCCTCTGCGGGTCTATGATAATGGGTATGATAGGACAGGTATCAGTGCTGTGATAGAGAAAAGTACCAGGGTGCCCTGCCAGCCCAGGAAAGGGACTCAGGGAAAGCTTCCTGAAAGATGAGATGCATTAAAGCAGTCTTAAAAAGGAGTAAGACAAGCAAATAACAAGTGTGGGGCATTCCAAACCACTAGAAGTGTAACTTACAAACTGGGACAGCAGCTAAGAGACTGTAATCAACATCCAGGCTGGAAATGTTAGACCTAAAGTGTTCAAAGGTAGACTCAGAAGGAGTTGGCAACTCATTGAATGTGGGGTGTGAGGGGGATCTCTAAGATGGCTGGAAAACACTGGGAGTGAGGAAATCACCAATAGAAAATTCAAGGAGACAGGCGCATTCCCAGGAAAAAGATGATGTGTGGGAGTGTGGGGCATATTGAGTTTAACTGTCAGAGGGTGGGGGGGGCTTCCAAGTGAAGTGTTCAGAAGTCCATTGGATAAGAGGATCAGAGCCAGAGATCTGACTTGGGAATCACCGATATTCAGGTGGAAGTCCATTGGGTTCTTTGGGAGAATGTGGGGCATGGGGGACAGGGAGCAAGGAGGGAGCCTAGGGAATAGCGGCTTAAGGGTCACTCTCAGGAGTCCTGGAAAACCAGTTTGGACTTCAAGGACAGGGGTGAAGAATATCAGAGGCCCTGAGAGACCCAGTCATGTGGAGGCAAAAAGTGGCCAAGGGAAGGTTCAGTGGAGTGATGCTGCCAAGGCCAGATGCAGAGTGAAGAAGTGAACGAAGGAGCCCTAAGGATTCTGAGGCTCCAGCATAGACTGACCTTTCCAGAGGCTTGGCTGTGAAGGGAAGGCAAGAGAGGGCAGTGCCAGCAGGAAACCTAAAGTCAAGAGAAAGGTTCCCAGTGGAGAGACTTAACGAAGGATTGAAGGTTCAAGATGAGTGAGTAGGCAAAGTCCCTGCAGGCGCGAGAAATTGGAATAAAGGACAAAGTATCAATCTTTAAGATAGCAAATTTTGAAAAGCATTGGAAGTCTTCCAAAATATTTATGAGAGCACTCCACATTTCCAATGATAAGGTGACCCTGCCAGGGGAGATGATAGAATCAATTCACATGCGGACAGATCCACTCTTTATGGGTGATTCTGAAGGTCATTCTTAGGGAAATTATTTTTTAAAGCCTTAATAAGGAAATCTGGCTGCTTCATTTCATTACATGATGACCACCAGTTGAGATACAATTATGTATGTATTCTCATTAATTACAGAAGCTAGTCCTATGATTATGTCTATACAAATACAATTAAATTATGTTGATTACCCTTATTATATGGTTCATTCACAGAATATTTACTAAAGACATTTTACAAAACATTACAATACTGGTTTAATTTCCATTAATATCAATGTAGTCATAATTGGTTTTACATGATGCTTCACAAAAATTAGAAAAAATAGTTTAGAGGTTGTCTTCCAAAATAAATATAGGAATAAATACACTCTATGGTCTTGGCGTTTTTGCTTAAGGTGAAAATTTTTGCAATGTTTTGCTTGTAAGAATAAAAATCAGGGGGCACCTGGCTGGCTCAGTCAGGAGAGCATGCGATTATTGATCTTAGGGTCATGAGTTCAAGTCCCATTTTGGGCATAGAACTTACTTATAACAACAACAAAAAAAAAAACAATAAAAGTCAGACCAGATCCTATTAGATGAAGAAGCTGCCCCATGAGGACAGTTTATAGAATGAAGAGGAGTTTATTCCTTCAAGCTGCTAAGTGATATCTTGTATCTTGGAACATTCCCTATTCTGTGAGTTTCCATACCCTTCCGAGAAGGCCCCCACCGTCATGAATCTTAAGTCCTTGCTTTTTGTCTCTCTGGCTCTCGGCGGTGACTCTACAGGGCACCAGCTAGATCTACCTTGTTCGCCAAACACTGCCTGGTACACAGCGCAGGTTTGGTTAATACTTGCAGAGCGGAAGATTGTTCATGACTTGCACCCACTTAAGCTCACACTTCCGAAGAGAGCTGACGTAGGGAGAACTTCACTAGAATTCAGTGAGTGCCCATGATGTGCCAAGCACTATTCTAAGATGCTTGTTGAAGGACACAAGATGGTGAGAGAAGGTCCCTTCCCCCAGAGAAGCCTGCTGTCTGATGGGAAAGCAGATATGTGGGCAGCAAACTGGAATCAGGGCTGTGACGAGGTATAATCAAAGTGCCATTGGAGTGATGGATTTCCACTTGGGAAGGAGGGCTTCAAGGACAGGGGTGAAGTATCATTAAAGAAACCTTCAGGTCGGGCCTTCAGTTAGGTCTTGATGAGAAGCATCTTAATAATGAAGGAGAAGCCAAAGCCCTGCTTTCCCTTCTCTGCCCCCTACTGTGCTCTCTGCACCTCCCCTGTCACAAAGACCCCTCTCAGCACCCACCTTGTCAGCCCCCACAATGTGCAGGAAGGGGATGACTGACACACCCCTGTCTTCCATCTCTGGGCTGTGGACACCTAGCCACCCCATTTTCTCCTGTTTACCTCAGGAAGTTCTTGGGGTTCCACAGGTAGGGCTCAGCCCCACTGGGGCCTTGGGTTTGGGTAGACGTGAAATGATTTACTTTAGGTCATTAGCCAACAAGAAGCCTACTAAGGAGTGATTGCCTCATCTACTTGCCTGGAAACCCAAACAGAGGGGTTTATTAAGCCCTATGGGGCTCTGAGGATACCACAGAAAACAAGACCCATGGAAATCCCTACCCTCGTGGAGCTTGGCTGCTAACAGAAAGCAACAGATAATCAATATGTATGTTAGATGGTGACGAATGTTAGAGAAAACAAGCTGGGGATAGGAAATACTGGAGAAAGAGAGGCTACAATTTTAAATGGGCTCCTCAAAGAAGCCTCAGTGAGAAGGTGACATTTGAACAAATACTCGAAGGAGCTGAGAGAGTGAACACAATGGATCTCTGGGGGAAGAACATTCCAGGTAGAGGGACCAGTAAATGCCATGGCCCTGAGGTGGGACAACAAGGGGACCAGCATGGCTGGAGCAGAGTGAGCCTGGAGAGAGGGCAAGGATGAGGCAGGGCAGCCTCGGTGGCTAAACCCCCCTTACAGGTCCTGGTAATGACCTTGGCTTTCACTTTGACCTGGGGAGCCACTGTAGGATTTTGCCCAGAGGAGTGACATGATCTGATTGATCACTAAGGATACTGGGATGAGACCAGCCTGGGAGACAGAGGTAAAGGTGGAAGGCGAGACTAGTGAGTAGACTGGACGGTTGCTGGGCCTAGGAGGGAGGAAGGAGAAGAGGTCAGCTTCTGAAATATTTTGGAAGCAGAGGTACCAGGTTTGCTGATGGATAGCATGTGGGCTGTGAGGGAAAGAGAGGAGCCCAAGCTGACCCCAAGGGCAGTGTTTGCTTATGGCCCCATCAATTTCATTGCATGCCTTCTCAGTGATGATGGCCTCTCTAACTTGAGTCTCTGCTTCCAGGGGGAAAAAAAAAAAAAGGCAATGAATAAACAAGAGGAACGTCCAGCTGCACTTTTGCTTTCTAAGCTACCTGCCAAATCCTAAACTTCAAAGACAGAGACGGGAAAGGCAGAACTGAAAACACAAAAATAGATGTAAAAGCACTATGTTCAAGTTTTCCCTTCTGTTTCATTTTTTCTTTTCTTCTCCCAATCCAAGGTCTGTTCACTGAGGTGTGCTCCCCTTTGCATCTATATATCTCTTTTGTCCCTTTTCTGCATTGCTGAGGCTCAGAATGTTCTGCAGCAGCTAGGAGTTAATCTGATCACCAACCCAAAGAGTTCCTTTGTAACACTGCCTGTTACAGGCTTGGTGGGAAAGAGGTGAAGGAATTTCCAGGGACTGGTTTAATTAATTAACAGCAGAACAGAAACAAACTTCATTCCCTTTGTGTGAACAGACCCCCTGAAGGTTATTTTGCTGTGCAGCTTGGGGCTTCTCTTTTATGTCTGGGTGATAGGGTCAAGGATTTTGATTCCTGATTGTTTCTCAAAATTTGTTCTTAGTCACATTAGGTCCTTATGCTTTGATCTTTCATTCTGCTCTTCCCTACCACCCCCTCAACACACGCTCCCCTGAGGACACTCAGCTGGTATTCTTTTGCAAATTTCAGAACAAGCTAAACTATATTAAAACTGTGTACTAGGTTTTGACGTAGGTGCCTCACGATTTGAGCAGAGTTTGCTATTTCCGAGATTTTAAGTATACAAATATCTGTCGCTATGTAAAAATACAACACTTTAAGGCTTCGCACCACAACAGAGTATATATTTTTTTAAGGTTGCCTTAAAACATGTTAAAAATCGCTCCTTCCCTCACTTTGAAAAGTACCCAAAAATGTCTTCATCCTTTATCCCCAGGCACAGAGCTACAGTCGTTTCTGAAATCTGCCCCTCTGTGTCAGCCCTTAATGCCAACATGGAGTCCATGCCTAAAATAGTTTATGGAAGCAGGCCCTTTCCCGCCAAGGTCTGCCCCACCTGAGGTGGCTAAACAGTAATCCTGTTGTGAATATTAATCTTTGTACTTTCAACACTTCATGGGAAGGACGTCCTGAGCACTTAATGTAGGTCAGAGGCCATGTGTATTATTAACCTGATGTCTGTTAACCCATTGAGCCTTCCAACAGCTGTATGAGAAGGGTGTATGAGCCCCGTTTTAAAATTCTGAGCCTGAGACACAGAGGAGTTAAAACCCCTGGTACATCAGGAAGTTCTTTGGAGCCCATAGATAATGGTGCAGCAGTAATTCCTTGCCTGAACTCTGTCCTCCCAGGTGATGGGGAAAAGCTGATCACCATCTCTCCATTTTCAGATCACAAAGGTATCAGTGTTTAAAACACAGAATGGCAGCTCTATCACCTTGACCTCTCAATTTTAGGAAGATGCAAAGTGATCCTTTTCCTAATCAGTTTTGGAACTGACTTCGGAGGACTCACTAAAACCCGAACACCGGTCCCACTAGGCTTAAACCACTGGGTCGGGGTGTAGCTAATTCTCCAGGCTTGCATGTTTGCATTGAGAGAAGAGAAGATGCCAACAATTCTCCTAAGGCAACTCGGGGCCATGTCACCCTTGCCTCTGTGGTTTTCGTTAGTTTGTTTTTCTTTTTCCTCTTATTTACAGACTTCTTCCAATGCCAGGTGTTGTGATAAGCCCCTTGCACACATTTTCTCACTTAAGCCTTGCGTCTAACTCATGAGCCAATGCCATTGTAATCCCTGTTAAACAGATGGCAAAACTGAAGCTCAGGGATATTCAAGAACTTAACCAAAACTCGCCCAGTGGTCATTGAAAGAGATAGGGCTTCAACCCAGATCTACCTGCCTTTAAGTCACGTCCAAAATTTAACCACAATACTGTGCTGTCCCCAACACACATACAGCCTACTTGGTGTTCTCACCGGTTTGTGGCATCAGGCTGCATAGGTCCTGAAGGTGCCTTTCCTTCCTACCCCAAGGCACAGAGAGGGTCACTTTGAGAATCACAGGTTCTGTGCTGGCTTCTGCCCCGGGGACCGCATGCCTACTCTTGTCTGCTCAGCCATCCTCACAACTCTTCTCAGGAGGCGCCCTGTGGCGATCCCTGGGGTGTCCATTGGGCTGAAAGGAGCTGCCTTACTTTGTCAGGCTCTGCCCCACCACCCTCGAGGAGCACACCTGAGTGCTGAATTCTGAAGGTGGCATTTCAACTGCTGCTTTTCTAGAAACTCATCTTTAAGAGAAAAATCCTTTTAGGCTGCGGAGGAATGCAGAATGGTAATCAGGTCATGCTAACTGGGACAAAGGTTGAATTAAAGAAGTTGAAGAAGTGAGTAGAAAGGAGAGGTCTCAGCCAGCCTCCCAGCATTGCCTGGCTGCCCCCAGGGCTAAACCCCAAGAGAAAACAAAGAGAGCCAACCCCTCCCACCTTTCAGCAGCTTAGAAAATCTCAAGTGTTGCTGCAGTGGGATAAGTCGGGACATGCTATATAGAAAGCCCTCGCTGACCTGTGAAAATGTTTGAGAACCTACGAAATCCCAAGTCTAGAATCATCTCCTATCCTATGGTCCCAGCCTGCCTTTAGAGGATTTGGGAAAGCCAGCCCATGAGTGGCAGGACCCTTCCATGCTTTGGGGTGCCTTTTCTCATCATTTCCCTCTGGTCTACATCTAAGCCCTGAAAATACTCCTGTGACCGCACACAGTAGGCGATCAGCGGTTTCCTGTCAAATATTTTCTCTGCCGTGATTCCGGACTTTGGGGCATTCCTTAGATTAGGTTACTTCAGGTTGTTTCCACAGGTTTATTTGTCTGGCCTTCTGAATGCTTTCCTGCTTTATTATCATTTTTATGTAATTGTTAAATGGCAATTATTGCCCATCTTCACAGAGCTTTAGAAGGTTCTAAGTTCAAACAGTGACCCTGAGACCACTGAAGAGTTTATTGGTAGAAGCACCATCTTCTATGTTTCAGAACTTCTTTCTCTGTCTTCTGGGCTTTTTAGCAAACGATGTGAGGACCTCTTGGAAGTGTCTTCCACAAGAAGTACCCCTCTTCGGGGCTTATGGACTGCAGAGTATGGAGAAGCAGATAAGACTAGGTTCGGCAGCCAAGAGAGAGGTTGGCACCCACCCTGCCAACTGCAAGCAGTCACAGCCCCCTCCCTCCCTCCTCCTTCCTTGAACTCCTTCTTTTTCTCTTCATTTTCTGGCCTTTCTTATTCCCTTTCACCTCCTCCTCCTAATCCCCAGGCTTTCTTTTCTCTCCCCCTTTCTTCCCAGAGTTTTCCTCAGAAATTAAATAAAAACAGCTGAATTCAAAATACCTTTCAGCATGGTATGAGAATCTCAAGCCACCAGACCACAGATGAAAGGTTTGCCTTGGACCTCCTCCCTCCCTCCCGCTTGCTTACAAAATAAAGGAAGCTGCCCCCAGGGCTAAACCCCAAGAGACCTTTTCTCTGAACCTCCAAGCTCCCTCAGAGACCTTCAACGCTGACCTTCAAGCTCCCTCAGAGATGGACATCGCGCCTGTCACCTCATCCTTCTTCCTCATTCCTCATGAAGCCCAAGCCCCATGCCAGCCTACTTTGCTCTGTGTTACATTTCCTTTCCTGTTTCCTTCGAGAATGTGCGTTCTGGTGCACGTTCATTGCCTACACCGAGGCGCTCTCGTTCCAGAGGCCGCCTTTGTGGTAGCAAGGTGTCTGGGCTTAGGACTGTTGGAGCTGGGAAGCAGAAAGGGCTCCATCTGGGGTCACCTTCACCATTGGAATCAGCTGATCCCACTCTAGCTTCCAGCTTCTGTCACCCCTACCCAGTCACGAAAGTCACTGCTATGACCACACCCCATGACTTCCATCCGTGAGTGGGGGGTAGCTAAGCGGATGTCAACCTACCATGTCCCATCCTAAGAAAAGAGACCCTCCAAAAAAGAAAGTTTGGGTTTTGGTTTGGTTTGGTTCCGTTTGGGTCTAACTAGAAAGGTAAAATGAGCTCCCACGTTAGTACGCTGCTAGAGAATCCAGCCAACACAAATCCCTACTGAGAACATTGTAGAGCTTGTGGTGCACTGAAGGGCTCATCCTATGTGAATCTAGGCAAGAACCAGTCCGTTTAAAATGGGCTCCTTTGTACCTTGAATGTTCCTGGGTGGGGGAGGGGAGGTGCAGAGGGGATCAAGGATTAAAAAAGAAAGCAAAATGGGCTATGTTTCACTAATTTCTACATTTTTGCATGCTTTTTATTTTCCTGTGCTTGTTGCATGCATGTAACCATTAATTATGTCAATAATGGAGAAGAAATTAAGTGTCTTACTTGTGGTATAGCTGTTTGAAATGATGATTTTGAGAATTTGGAGTATTTTTCCAGCACCTTCCCCTAAGCGGCTCATCACCAACAGACTTTACTTGCTGTGCTCAGTTGATCGTTCTTTGCCCTAAATCCCCAGGTGGAAGCAGATGCCTCCTTGATGCTTTAATTGCCGCTGACTCAGCTAATTCGGAGAGCTGGGATGCATCCTCCCAGCTCGTTTAGAAACTTCAGTGTTGATTAAGATAGATGTTTGGAAACCGAAGTCAACTCAAAGGACCCCTGGGCTTGGCTTTCCATGGTCGAAAGCCAGTTCTGGGATGGACATTTAATTCCAGAGAAACGGCTGTCTCCAGAGCAGCACCGTGTCTTTAGACATGTTTTGGATCTCAGCAGGAGAGGGGGGTTTAGCGATGACTAGCGCCTTCCTTTATTTTGTAAGCAAGCGGGAGGGAGGGAGGAGGTCCAAGGCAAACCTTTCATCTGTGGTCTGGTGGCTTGAGATTCTCAACAGAGATTTGGGCTAAAGAATCCACAAAGGTAAGAACGTACCCCTCGTGCAGGGCACAGGGTGTTTGGGTTGAGCAGAAAGTTGTGCAAGCCACGTGCCTGTTGGGCCAGTGCCTCGCATTTTCCGAGAGCCCCTCTCTTTATCGTCCTCCTCATTGTGTCTCCTTTTCCACTGCTTTCTCTTGCTTCAGGGAGGTTCAGAGAAAAGGCTTCTATTCTCCATAAGATTGCCAAGAAGAAATGCCAGGTGGATGAGAACGAGAGGCAGAACGGCGCTGCCAATCACGTGGGTGAGTGCAGAGAAACTTGCATCCCATGCCTTTCCCGGAGCACTCGGAGGGGCGTGGGGAGGCAGGACCCAGCGTGGGCCCCTTGACTCGGTGCAGACCCGCAACCCTGCGGCTCAGCCCATTCCTGGGTTTCCGCAAGAGCCCATTTTCCCTGGGGGGCACAGGGCATAAATGGATACACTATGTCACCTACTCTAGGGGAACTCCAAGAAGAGTAAAATGATTCTCTGAGGAACCTAAAGTAAAACCAGCTTCTAACCAGGCATTTCCCTTGAAGAGTAGAAAATCATTTCATTTCAGGAATTCTACAGAAGGACGACCCACACATACACCTGTCTTTTTTAATGTTTAACAAAATGTGAGAGTATCCTTTCTGAGATTCTTGCCTGGTAACCAGATACTGACATGCTATACTTGGGACATGGCCCATGCCACACCCACTAAGTTACCAGACAGTTCACTTGGTCACTCCTGAACTGGGTGACGGGGTCCTTGCGAGGTGACACCACCTCTCCTTTCTCAAGAATTCAGCAATAGCAGCCCAGGTCTCTTTGGGCTGGCTTTTTCTGAGTTCCCGTGTGAACCAGATCGTGACATTCAGACATCTTATTTTAACTCGGAACATGATGTTCCTCCTCTCATGTCTGCAACTATAATATAACCCACTAATCCTAAATTCAGGCTAAATTTAACCTAATCTGGATCTCTGCTACAAACGATGCCGTTGCCCAAGAAACTGCAATGATCTGCAGACAAAATGCAGCAGTGTTGCACTCAAAATACGGGACACTCCTTAGGAGAGTTTCTGCCTCTCCTGTTAGCCTGACTTCTGGCTCCCGGACAACCTTTGGCCGAGGAACAGTCAAGATTCTATTGGGTATGAAAAGAAAAACCTGAGGGGAATAAGCTGAGATGTTAAATATTGTGTGCAGGGGCTGTTTCTTCTCATCAGTTCACCTCTGTTCTTGAACATCTTAATTCCACTTTGGGACCTGATCATCCCATGTTGGTAGGGTCAGGTTTGGCCATCGTGGGCTGATCTCAATGTTGTCTCACTTCAGCCAGTAGACACCCCAAAACCCAGTTTTAATATCTCCCCAGGTACTTGGTGTTTGGTATTTTTCATGACTGGACCAAGCGTATTAGGAATAGTTGGTAGAGCCACATAAAGCAGAACACCACATACATGACACTGCTGCTGTGAAAAACATGGAAAGATAAAATACATTTGAGCTTCTGTGGCTTTTTGTATTTAAATATACTTATGCATCTGTATCCCACCACTAAATACATGAGTAAACAGAAACATTTCCCTGTGATTTCCAAAATGTGGCCACTTCAAGCCCAATCATTTTTATGTAACTCTCAAAATATTTTCCAGTGATAAAAATGTGTCGTCCTTTGGAAGTTACTAGAAACAAACATTCTGACACTCTATGAGTGGCCCGATACAGCTCGTATCTGAGACCGAGGAGCATGATGATGCTCTCGGCAGGCCTGACACAGACCCCCACGGCTTCATTGTCTCCTGAAATCCAAGAAGATTGGGACATGGCCCATGCCACACCCACTAAGTTACCAGACAGTTCACTTGGTCACTCCTAAACTGAGTGGCGGGGTCCCAGCAGAGCCAGAAGCTCTAAGCACCTTTCTATTTTGCTCCCACTGAAGTCATGGCAGACCTTGGTGGTGCTGATCACTGATCACGTGAGGTGCTCCTCTGAGCCCCCAAAAGAAATCGTCTAGTGCCAGGCAGTGACTATAATAATGATCAGAATAGTTTGTTGCTTGCTTGTTTGCTCTGTCCCAGCTCTGTGCCACGTGCTTTATATGCATGTTCTTATTTCGCAGGCATACCCTTTGACTGTATCGTTGTTAGTGGTATTAGCACATCACCCCATTTTCACAGATGAGGAAGCTAAATCTCAGAGAAGTTAAATTACTTGCTAGGCGTCCCACAGCATAAGCAGTAGAACCAGAGTATGAGCCCAGGCTGGTCTGGGATGCCCAGTGTCAGAGAGTCCCAGGGCTTCACCATGACCCTGGAGGCACTTCTAACTCCCAGAGCAAAACTGGAATTTGTACCTGCTGACCTGTGGCTTCATGCTAGGCAGATGTTATCTCGCACTTAGGAATGACAGATGTTTCCCTCTGTTACTTGTTCAGCTTCCCCTCGCCTTGCTTGCCATAGGATGCCCAGGTGTAGAATGTGCAGAAGAGCATTCTCCAGGCATTTTGAGAAGGCCAGGCTCTCACCACCCAGACATTGGCAGGCTTGTGCACGCAACGCACCTAGAGAATTAGGGCTGGAAGCAGTGGGCCTTAAGGTCAACCAGTTGAACCCCCTCATTTCACAGATAAGGTTCCTGAAACCCACAGAAAGGAGATTTGCCTGAAGTGACAGCCTGATAATGGCAGAGCAAAGTCTTGGACCCAAGTCTCCTGGGTCCCTAGCCAATAAATATCCTTTCCAGAATGTTGTATAAAAGAAAAGATCCTGCTGTAAAAAAAAAAAAAATCCAAGGGATGTGGTCCTGGATATAATATTAGTGTACAGATTGAGCATGGTTTTGGTGAAAAAATGTTTGTGTTCATGTTCTTGAGTGGCTACTTGGTGACTTTGCCTGGCATAGAGAATGTGCGCCAGGGGAGCTGAATGGGCACTCAAGATATCAGCCCAGAGTGAGAGAGCCAGAGAGCTATTAAAGAGAGGAGGAGGACTGAAAACGCTGAGAGATATTGGGAAGAATGCTAAAAATCCTTTGCCATTTGGCGCCACCCCAGCCCTGGGCCTTAACCCCTCTGAGACCACTGTCTTCTTTGGCCGAACATTTTAGGACGTTCCTTCCAACATGGCTCTTACCCCCATTGACTCCATTTGCTTTCTCTGTGTGTATCTACATTGTACCACAGAAAAAATCGAGCTCCCAAACAGCACCAGCACGGAGGTTGAAATGACACCACCCAGTGATGCTTCGGAACCCGTACAAAATGGAAATCTCTCCCACACCATCGAAGCTGCGGAAGCCCAGGTATGGCTTTTTCCCCTTGTTCTTGATGTCCTAACACAGCTTCCCTTCTCCTCGGAGACCCACGCTCCCGGGCAGGGCAGACACGGGGGAGAGTGGGTTCTCTTCGTGTCTGTTGCTCAGTACTAGCAAAGGCCCCCACGTGTGTCAAGCTCTTTGTGTACTGAATGAATTCACACATTTTCTAAGCCACTGTTTCTCAGAGTGAGATCGGTGGCCTCGTCCATTTCATCTCCCCGAGATCAAAATACAGATCCCTGGGCCATACTCCAGACCTGATGAAACAGAATCTTGGGTTAACAGCTTCCAGATATCAACATTTTAAACTCGCTTTCCGGTGATTCTTAGTAAATGATAAAGTTTGATGGCTGTTGCAGTCTAATCCTTTCTCTGTGTCTTTAAGATCAAGGGTAAGTAACCAAGAAACTACAGCCATCACACCCTGGTTAACCCCCCTTGGCCTTCCCTGGCTCTGCAATTGAAATTAATCAATACTGTGGCCCATTCTGCCATCCAGTGGTGCAACCAATAGACAACTGTTTGATTTAATAGTTGTAATACTCAACCTTCCACGTGCTCTATGCCACGGACTTGGTACTGGGCACTTTACATATATTGCCTTTAAACCTCACAGCTGAAGGCGTAGGCCTTTCCTTTCTCCATTTTAGAGTTGAGGAAGCCAAAGTGTGACAAGATGAAGTGCTTAATCAGGATTACCTAGCTGGTAGGTAGCAGAGCTGCGATTCAATCCCCGGTCCATCTAAATGCAGTGCCTGGACTATTTCCAGCACACAGCACTGCCTCTGGACCACAGCTGCTCACAAAAGGAAGCAGAACCACCCAAAAGTAGGTGATGCTTGCCACATTTCTGGATCTCCTCCTTACCAAGTGTATCAGGATTTCTAAGGCATAGGGCCCCAACTCACATTCTCATCAGGCACCCTCAGTCCATGTTTCTCAAACTCGAATGTGCTTACAAAGCTCCTGGGGGATCATGTTAAAATTCAGAATTGGATATGTCAGGTCTGGAGTGGGTCCCAGAATCTGCAAAGCTAGCGAGCCCCCAGATGGTTCTGCCGCTGCTGGTCCAAGGACCTCACTTTGAATAGCACTGCTGTAAAGTTTGTGACCTACTTCTCTAGACAGAATTTTCCCAATGAGCTGAAAAGTTACATGTGCCCACAAACAGAAGCCAGACTACAACAAATCTATTCCAGGACGTTCTTCTTCTTTATTCCAGGATACACTCTGCAACGGAGCCTGCACTTCTTAGGGGAAAAAAAAAAACATGCTAGTTTTGCCAGTTGCCCTTATTCCCTGAAAGAATAGGCAAGAAAAGTCTCTTCACTTAAAGGAAAGGGTAAAGATATTGAGCACCTTTTCATGTACCTGTTGGTCATTTGCATATCTTCTTTGGAAAAATACCTATTCAGGTCTTTTGCCCATATTTTAATCAGGTTATTTTTTTATTTTGCTATTGCGTTGTAGGGGTTCCTTATATAGTTTGGATATTAACCCCTTATCAGATATATGGCTTGGCAAATGTTTTCTCTCATTCCATGGATTGCCTTTCATTTTGACGAGGGTTTCCTTTGCTGTGCTTTTCATATATATACATACATATAAAGATATATATATGTATGTATGTATGTATATATATACACCAAATGACCGTGTTGTACACCTTAAATAGATATGATTTGCATTTGTCCATTACATATCAGTAAAGCTGGAAAAGAAATAACGAAAGGAAATGATAAAGAAAGGGAGCTCCTTCTGCCCTGTCTCCTCTGCCTTCTAGGCTCTCGCCCTTCTGCCCAGAGCCCTGTGGTCCCATCACATTAGCTCAAGTGTAAGCTGGCAGAGCCGCTTATGTCCACATGGCTAAACAGCATGTGGCAACAGGAGGTGGGCCCCAAGGACATCTGGCTGCCCTTGGGGATGACACAGTCACAGGTGTGCAGAGGGCAGCGTCCTCATCGTGCCTCTCCATCTGGCTGGCAGAGGGACATCTGTGCCCCCCACAAGGGAGGACCTTACTGCAGTGGAGTGAGAGAGCCTCACCTGACCCCTCTCTGAGCAGAGCTGTGCCCCCCTGGTCTCACACAGGGAAACAGGACAGATTTGTGCACCACCTCAAGGGCAAAGAGGAGGCACCCCAAGGAGCCTCGCGCGCTGGCCGCCGGACGGCCTGGTGGGGAATGGTGGATCCACCCGGAGCGAGTTACCTAATCTCGCTTCAGGCTCCCCATTGACAAATTATAGATAATAATGGTGCCGCCCTCGTTTGGGTTATTAGGAGAGTTACATGAGAAAATGTATGGAAAGCACTTAGCACAGAGCTAAATGCTGCTATTTATATTATTCTGTGCCCACAATTACCGTATAAATCCCAGCCAAGGTGTTCCTTCCCTGAAGGAGCTTGTTTAGGTAAAATGAAAATGTAATACATATAGATAGAGATGCTATAGATGGACACACACACATAAACAGATAAGAAAATACTTACTCATATACATATGTGTATATATATATATAATGTCTGGGGGTATTCAGGATATAATAAATAAACAAACATTTGTGGTAAGTAAATAATTATAGCCCAGGGTGACCACGGGGCTCTGTGCAAAGTGCTCTGGGAGCCTGTCAGAAGAAGAAGTTGACACAAAAGAAAGTGTAAAGGTAGAGGTAACATTTGACTGGGTGTTGATGGGTGAGTAGGAGTTCGTTGCTCAGAGAAGGAGATGACAAGTGCAAAGGTGTAAAACCTTAAGAAGGAAGTTCATGTTTAGTGGTGGGTGAGAAGGCCAGTGGACCCGGAGACTGAAGCAGAAGGTGAGGAGTGAAGAGAGATCCACTAGGAAAGTTAAATGGGGCTGAAACTCTTCAACTGTTCAATCAGAAAAATTTTAAGTGTTCATCTAATATGTGTCGGGCACCGGGCTGGGCCCTGGAGACACCCACACGTTCCAGCCAAGCAAAGAATTTGCAGATACAAACCAAGATATAGATGACCACAAGGGCCAAGAAGGAAATTCAGTATGGTGGTATGGCGAGGACTTGTGGAGGGCCCTTGTAGGTTGGGAGCTGCGGGGAGGCCTCACTAAGGAAGTGGCATTTGAACTGAGGCTGAACTCCAAGGAGGCAGCCAAGGAAACAGCACCCACGGAGGCAGAAATGAGTTAGGCTTCCTCGAGGAACAGAACAGTCAGTGTGGCTGGTGGGTGGAGAGCAGAGGAAGGGAGGATGGTGACAATGAGGTGGGACAGGAGGGCCAAGCAGAGCTGGCTCACCTTGTAGACCATGATAAAGAAGTTGACTTCCTTCTAGGGTAGCAACAAGTCACTGGAGGTTCCCAGATATGATCTGTTCTTCTAAAAAATCCCTAGGGCTGCGCTGCCATGTGGAGAGTGAATTTGGGGCAGGAGGGTTGCATACCAAGAGCGGGGCAAAGGGGTCACTGTAGGAGTTGAGGTTGAGAGCTGATGATGGCATGGACCAGTGCAGTAGACCTGAAGGTATGGAAAAATACATGGATCGTGAAGGGCATTGTCGGCCCCACCAAGCAGTCTGGACTTTACCCTGTCAGGAGTGGGGAGCCACAGAGGGTTTAGAGGAAGCACCGTCAGTGTCAGATTTGGAAGAGAGGAGCATAGTGCTTTCAGGATGCTCAAGAAGGGCCCAGAGTGAGGGAAGACTAGATGCAGGGCATCAAGGGAAGAGCCTCTCAGCTCAAGGGTCAGCAAACTATGATCCATGGCCAAATCTGGCCTGCAGACTATTTTAATTCAACCCGTGAGACAAGAATGTTTTTACATTTTTAAAGGTTTTAAAAAAAAACACTAGCAGCATATGTGACAGAGACCATATGGACCACAAAGCCTAAAATATTTACTATCTGGCCCTTTACAGGAAAAGGTTTGCCCACCCCTAGACCATCTGCAGTCTTTAAAAAAAAAGAGAGAGAGAGAAAAAGAAAGAAAAAGAATAAGGAAGCTCTTCATGTATTGATACGGAATGATCTTCAATATATGTTCAATGAAAAAGGCATACTGCCAAATTGTACCCAGTCTAGGATATTTGTATGAGGGGAGAAAACGGGGGGAAATGACATATATATTTGCTTGGGATGCTACTGAAAAAACTGGTCATGCTGACTACCTCCTGAACCAGGGTCTGGGTGATGGGGAACCAGAGTGGCAAAGGGTCTTTTCATATGCAGCTTTCTGTAGCTTTTAAATTTTGAACCAGGTACCTGTATTCCCTATTCCAAAAAATGCAACAACAATAGAAATAATAATGGGTTAAATTAAAACAGAATCAGTATGTTTTAGTGGTTTAAGATCAGAGACTCTGGAGACAGACCACAAGAATCCAAGTCCCAGATCCGCCACTTACCTGCTCTGTGACATTGGCCGCCTTACTTAACCTCTCTGTTCTCCATTTTCCTTCTCTGTGAAACGTGGATAACAATCCTATTTCATAGCATTGCCATGAGAATAGTCTCTTAGAACAGTTCTTGGCACAAAGAAAACACTGCCTGGGTGTTTGCTATTATTAGCGGTACTTAGTAAAACTTAAAAAATGGTTATCTATCAAGTAGCCCAGGTGACAAGGCCTTAGACCAAGTATTGGCTGTGACATGGATAGCCAATGGCTGGATCTGAGAGCCGTGTCTGGGGTGGCCTTGAGCAGATCTGGACCTGGAGAGGGAACAGGAAGTGAAGGTGTAGGTGATCCTGAGGTTGCCAGGCTGAGGACACTGGGTGATGGGGTACATTAGGGCTAGGACTCCAGAATCAGAATAAAGATGTGAAATCAGAACACTCAGCCCCTTCCTCCCTCCACCCCCCAAAGCACAGCTTCCCCAGAAATGATTCAGTACCTTTATGGTGTTAGTTTCATCTCTTTCCCAGTTGTGTGTTTATCATGCTACATGAAGAAAAAGGTGTGCATCCTGACTTTATTAACGGAAATTATGAGCCCCATGCACCACACACACATATATTGCTGGTATTCTCTGGAGATTTGAGCCTGTCTCGTGTAATTAACCTGCTGTTTCAAAATCCCTATTTACAAGGGAACTAATTTAACATTGACACCTCGTCTCTGAGAGCTTTCTCCAGTACAGACTTGACACTGGCAATGAAGAACATTTTAAAATAGTCTCTTTCACAGAGGGAGCCCCTTTGCAGGAGGTTTTTTGCTTCACTGGTACGTTCTCTGGAGAACCAAGAAATAATCTGACTTGTAAACGACTTAGTGCTAATTATCCCTTCCCAGTGACTGCTGACACAATGCAGTCATTTTAACGCAGAACAGATTCCAGCTGCCGCAGAGAAGTCGCCTCCAAATTTGTAGTGTTGGGACTTTATCCAGGTTCGGAAGACAATTGAAAGAAACAGTCCCACCCAGAACCCAGCATTTTCGTACACTTTCCTTCTGCTGATTAGACAACAACCAGGTGATGGCACTTGGGCGGCTTGCTGCATGAAGCTGCCCAACCTCGATGCATCGAGGTGGTCGATGCGAGACACGGCAGAACCCTGTAAATACACATTCACGGTGACAGGGCGGAAGGGGCAATGCCTTGCAAACGTCTTAGATTCTGCAATCTGAAAGTCTGACTTCTTTTTTATTGTGTCCTATGTGTCCATGTATTGGGAGCTGGTTTTTTATATGTTGCAGCTTTTATTTCATTTTGCCTCTAAGATTTCGCTCTGTCCTTAGGGAAATCAGAATTGTCCTTGCTTTGGTGAAAAGTTACACAGGGGCACCAGTGGTCAAACAGATTTATATAAGGAAATCACTTTCCTAGGGAAAAAAAGATAAACAGAATGAGAATGTATAAAATGCATGCTTCTTTCCTTACTTGCTTTCTGTACACTTAAACATCACTTTAGTGTGGTAAGCCCTTCCTTTCTCCTTTTGAGAACTCAGTCCTGATTTATTTCTCCCCAGTCTAGCATTGACCTTTACCTAAGCTCAGGAGAGTTTTTAAGGTCTGCTTTCATAAAGCCTCATAGTGCTGATAAAAATGTTTCAGTATTATGTGACTAAGAGTGAGTAGAGAAAGATGATGAAAGCGAGTTGATTTTAGATTTCCCTAAAAAAAAAAAAAGATAAAATGCATAAAAATATCTCCTTTCCATTAAATTTGGATCTCTGAGGGTGGTTAAAAAAAAAAAGCCAGCATCATTAACAAAGTAGCAGTTTATTACGGGTTGTTCTTGTTGTTCTTTGGTTTTGGAGCTCCTTCGGGAGACTTCATAATAAATTTTGGTCAAAAATGTTAGCTCTGATAGGGATTTCCAAGATTATTGAAGCAGATGGTACCTAGAATCCCCATGATGTCTTCCTAAAATATTACCCTTAGTTAGCAAACGTTTATGTTCTCAGCTGTAGTGAGGTTTAACAGAGGGTTGTGAACCTCGAACCTTCCTGTTATTCAAAGAGCAGGTATCTTTCCTCAGTGACTAAGGTGTAAGAGCCAGGGTTGCCATCTTGGAAAGTTTGAAAATAGCCAAAGATCGCATTTCCCCCTATTGATGGGATTATTCAACCTCTTAGAACAGGAGTGAAGCCGAATAAGAGGTTTCTGGCCCCCAAGAAATGCAGGCTTTGGTGGAAAGTGGGATGTGTCTGTGTGCCAGAGCAGAGGGCAGGGCTTGGGGGCGGGGGGGGATGCAAAGGCCTGATAGGGAAAAGAAAAGAACATCCAAAGGTTTTCCATCCGACTGGGCTTTTCAAGGCCCACGCCATGTCAGAACTACGATTGCCTCAGAAAAGAAACTCATTAGTATCAGAGAAAACCCAATACAAACTATTTTTTTTTAGAAAGTAGATATTATAGAGTCTTACCTAACAGACCTTACTGCAGGAGTTCATTCCATTTCTGAAAGAGAGAACATTTGTTCTTCAAACCTATACATATATTTTTCTAAGGAAAAGTTGAGATCCAGTTTGTATATCTGATGACCTGAACAATAATTACAAACTGCTTAAGATGCACCCAAAGGCCTTTCAAACACATTTTAAAATGAAATTAAGATCAGACTCGAGTTTCTGACTAAATTTGAAATCGACAAAGAATTATATATTCACTGAGAATCTTACTGTTAATAACACCATTTGTCATTGTGCTTTCTGAAAGAGTTTGAAGAATGTCTATTAATCATGCACATAAAGTACATTAAGGGCTGACTATTAATAAAAAGGAAAAAAAAACTCTATTACCTCCCTGGAAAAAAAAATACTGACATTAATATTACTGTTCCTAGGAGTAATTCGAATCCATTTAAAATGATGGGAATGATTTTTGAATTATTTTTTATGATTCTCCAATAGCTTTTATGTTGACAAATCTTTTATGATTTGTATGAGCAAGATTTACGAAACCCATGGAAACGATACAAAAAAATTTACAACAGCAACACAGAAAGCAATCCATCTTGTCCATAGGTTGCACCTCGGAATTATTTGGGCAAAATGCAAAGTGAAGAAAAGCAATTGCATTCCACCAGACTCTTCAGATGCCATTTTATATTGCAATAAAATGGTTTCTTGGCTTTCAGAGAACTTAGGTCCAGACAGCTCCATTACTCACAGCAAGATCCTTTGAAAACTTGATTTCAATTCAAAGCTATGTAGAAGCAGATTATGCTTTTTTCAGGTTGCCATTGCTGAGTGAAACCTTATTTTGTTTTTAATATGTTAAATTCTTGATGTTTGGGTTTTTTTTTAATTTTTCCATCTATATATAAAATAAACCATATGATGGTATTATAAGGGGAGTGAAATATTTCATACCACTAGGTGGGCAGAGATTTATCACTTTTTAAAAATTTGTTTGCTACTTAAATGTTAACTCTGTTGGTTCAGGATGTCCACGCAGAAGGCAGTATAAATGTCTCAGATGGTGCATCCTTCCAAAAAGAAGATGCTTTTGACTTACCTCTTTTTGACTTATCTCTTAGAAAAAAGTGATAGAAACATAGAAGATAAAAAACAGAGTGGAAAGAATGAGGTATATTGGTAAAAATATAATAAAAATGCAATGACATTGAGAAACTAAGAGAACAAAAGTAAAGGAATTTTTCAAAGACTCAAAGAATGAGTAAAAAAAGGTGATTTCAAAATAAATTACAGCAAGTGAACACAATGATTTATTTCAAAGCCAAAAAAAAACTACTGAAAAAATGAGATATTTTTAAAAGATAAATATTCATATTGTCAGTGTGTGTAAGGCTGCTTGGGCTACCATAAAATACCATAGACTGGATGGCTAAAATCACAGAAATCTATTTTCTCACAGTTCTGAAGTCTCTAAGTTCAAGATCAAGGTTCTGGCCAATTCACTTCCTGGCAAGGGCTCTCTTCCTGGCTTGCAGGTGGCTGCCTTCTCTCTATGTCCTCATATGGCCTTCCTTGTACACATAAGGCAGGGTGGGGGGCACCCTCTGATGTCTCTTCTTACAGGAACATTAATGCTGTCGGATCAGGGACCCACTCCTTTGACCTCACTTAACTTTAAGTACTTCCTTCGAGGTCCCATCTTGCAAATACAGTCAAACTAGGAGTTAGGGCTTCAACGTATGAATTTTGGAAGGACACAAACATTCTGTCCATTATTAACAGTCACTAAGGACTCAGAGTTGAGTAAATAACAACTTTTTCCAAATGCAGCTCTCTGGTTTTCCATCATTGGGATCTAACAGTTTTTCTTCTTCCAGACTGTCCTGTTTTCCTTCCCTCTTCAGAGAGAAAAATTGAGCAAATGACAAATGAGGTTTCCCTTAGCCATTAGAGCCCTTAGCTGACCCGTCCCAGAACTCTGAGTTTGCTTTCAAAATGAATCACAACACAACTTACTTGGCAAATCCTGAACTATGGCTCTGGTGTCCCCAAATTTATTTTTTCTTGTGCCACTTAGAGATTTTGAGTACAGATTTTTTGGTCTGTGAGACCAAAATGATCCACAACCCAGTAGTGAATATTTTTATGGGTCAGTCTTCTTCATATGCCTATTTCAAGCATGATGTTCTATTTCTGTAATAGATGTAATGAAGGCCACTGGTATGTTGACCCCACTAATTTACCAATCAATTTAGGGAAAAATGGAGAAGAGAATCACGTACCATCCATCCCTAAGCCAGCTGGTACTTATGGGTGTGAGTTTATCATAAATTTTTAATGCTATTTCTACTTCTATTTAAGCTACCTAGTCTATGGCATTTTGTTACGTCAGCCCAAGCAGACTAATACACTAACCATATGGATATTTATCTTTTTAAATATCTCATTCTTTAAATTTTTTTATTTATTTATTTTGGGGGGCAGGGGAGAGGCAGAGAGAGAGAGGGAGAGAAAGAATCTCAAACAGACTCCCTGCTGAGCGCAGAGCCCGAGGCGGGACTCAGTCCCACAACCCTAAGATCGTGACCTGAGCCTAAATCTAGAGTCGGATGCTCAACCAATGGAGGCACCCAGGCACCCCTAAATATCTTCTTTTTTAATAGATTTCCTTTGTAAAGCACTGGTGTGATTTGAGCTTACAAAATGGAGAGCACACTCTAGAATGTTGCTTGGGAGGCACCTTTGACTTGCCAAATAGTTGTTGATTTCGGAGACTTTCACTGTATTAAAATGTGACTGTGCATTTTTGGCAACTTTACCTTTGAGAGTTCCAACTCTGCTATTGTTTTGAGCTCTGCACAAAACACAGAATCAAGGTGTCACAATATTATGAGTCTTGCCATCTGCTTGGAAGCTTTATTTCTGATAGAAAGTCTACTTACAGCCTACCTACTGAAATAAAATAGCATTTTCTCCATAGAGCTGTGGAATTTTCCCTTTCATCCTATTTATAAAGGACTTCTATTTAGTCATCTTACCTAAAAGGAAAATAAATTAGATTGTCGACATCACTGCAGTCAGTGAACACTCAGTAAATGTTGGATGAATGCATGGATGGAGGAACAAAATTATTAGTTTCTACTTTTATGCCAACTAATTGAGTTATAGAATTTTATTGCTGGAAGTATCTTAATTCACTTGTCAAACTTCTTTCTCCTAGATGTCTTTGAAGAAATTATTTTCATAACCACTCAGTAAATGTTGGTTATTATTATTATTACTATTATTTTTCATGAGTGTCCACTATACCGTTTTGAGTAACTTTCATGAATTATCTCAGTTAATTTTATAACAGCAATAATGTTGTAAAAGACTGTTCTGGAGCAGAAGTGGGTCTTCTTGATCTATTAATCCTTCTCCAACAGTTCATTAGGTAAGTCACCTTCAAGATTCTTCTCTCTCTCAGAGCCTCCCACACAAACATGGTAAAGGCACACTCACCTTTTCACTGGCTCCCAAGGAAACCTAATTGGAAAAGTAAAACATGCCATCTTTGTCAAAGAGAGTATTTTTAATGCTTCAATAATGAAAGAGGACAGAGGTAGGAGGAGAAGCAGATAGTCCCTTGTTTTGTGGTCTATATTCTTCCCCTGAGGTTCTAGGCCTTTGAACACTGAATGCTGGAGTCTGGAAATAACCCAACTCCTATTTCAGTTCTTGCTAAAGTTAGCTTCAGGAAAGTTTATTATTGTAAAGGGCTTAATCCATGTTCTACGATGGCCCCTAGACATTCATTTTAGAAGTAGCTAGTGCAAGATTATCCACAGTGATGGGAATCGGGGGCAGCAGCAGGCAATGAAGTACACAACAAATCTCAAGCCCTCATTTTGGCCATTGGTGTGGTCTTGGTTGTCACCTCCCCCACCCCCCACCCCACCACAAGAAGCCTGGCAAGATTTCAGTACTTTTTCCTTGGACAGAGATGCTAAAGAACAAATCTTTCTTCTTCACCTGTGTTTGAAGTCCTGGCATCCATTGATATCAGCCTCACATTTCATTTTTAAATTTGTACCTGGCACCTTGGAGATCTTACCCACAGAGACAGAGGAGGGAAGAAGGCATCACAGTGGCCCCTCCTATCCACATACCCCCAAATCTGCTCTTCATTTCCCCTTCAAACCTTCCCTGGATATTATAACAAGAATGCCATAGCACAAATAGCTTAGAAACAACAGAAATGTATTTCCCACAGTGCCGGAGGCTGAGAAGTCCAAGATCAAGTGACAGGTGATGGAATCCACTTCCTGGTTCATAAATGGCCATTTTGTTTACTGTGTCCTCACATGGCAGAAGCGACAAGCTAGCTCTCTGGAGGCTCTTTTATAAGAACACTCATCCCAATCACAAGGGCTCTGCCACCATGACCTAATCACCTCCCAAAGGCCCCCACCCCCGAACACCATCACACTGGGGCGTAGAACCTCAACATGAATATCAGAGGGACACAAACAGTCCACAGCAGACTCAGGGAAAAGGAAAAGAATGCAACTAAAAACAGCAATGTGGGCCATCCAAAGCACCAGAAATCAGTTGTAGGCTCGAGAAAATTAAGCACAATTATGTCAATTAAGTGCTTAGTGTTTGCTATAGCTAGCATTTTGGGTTTAATAGGTCAAGTTTATTACAAATAAAGCTGGTGTAATTGGCATAACACATTTATATTTTTATTTAGCATACATATTTTTTAGGAGTAAGGAAGGGAGGCAGTGTGAAATGGGGAAAGAGCTTGAGCTGGGAGAGAAGTAGGAGGTAACTCAGGTCTGGCCTCACACCGTGACCTTTCTTCAGCATACCACTTCATCCCAGGGCCACATCCATCAAATGGGGGGGGGGGGCGCTGGTCTCAATGGACCAGGGCCCTTCAACCCTGAAATTCCAGGGCTCCTTCTCTTGGAGCCTAAAGCTCCTATCCTAAATGATCTCAGAGGGCTTTGATTGCAGCTTGTCTCTTGTGATCTATCAGCGTCCATACGATGAACCGAGTAACAGAACTTCTTGGTCAGGAAGGTGGTCCCACTGTAAAGAATTGCAGGGGCAAAGAAGTTCTGCCTCATGATGACACAGATTTTAAGGGCTGCTGGGGCCTAAAATGCAGTGAGGGGTACCAGGACCAGGTGCCTTACAGATCACACGTAGTATATGTTCTTTGGCCATGCCATCATTCCCATTGGTTTGCCTAAGATCACACCACTAGTTAGTCACAGAGGTGAGATTCATGGCAGAAGGGAAGAGGGTTAACGTGTGTTGATCCCTAGGTCTCTACCAGGCACTGTACATCCTACAGTTGCCTCAGAGTTACCATCCCCAGTCTATAGATGAATGCCTCCACATAGTCTAGACATTACACATTATATTAGTGCCTTGTTGAAAACTTGGTTGGAGTGTGATATTTTTAATATTCCTTATGCACCCATCCAACCTCACTTCTTAGGCTCGGCAGATGTTTTTATGAATCTGTATTCCCACTCTCAGCCCCCCTGGGTCCTGTAGGTGATTCCTAGCACGCATCACATTCTTTCGGTGAGCTTTGCCCCATTCGATCATTCATGTGGGCATCTACGTGGCTGAACAACATGAAGATATAAACTTACTTTTTTTTCTAAACAGATACAAATGATAGAAACAGCAACAACAGCAGATATGTTAAGGATCATTCTCTTTAAGGAGAAGTACAAACCACTTAAAATCTTAACCTTCACCCAACTTACCCATGGCCCAATGCTTTAGAGTAAATGAGTTCTATTTTTCATGGCTATTTAAGTGCTGGTTTGTTATTCTCTCCAGCATCATGCCACACTGAAGGGGCTCCCCAGGGAGAAGAAATAGCACTCCCGAGAGCTGAAGTGTGTCGTCCTTTTGTAGGGGAAAGAGAAGTGAGAACTTCATTTCCAACCCGAATCAAACCCCAACCGAGCTGAAACCTGGGCAGATCCAGGTGATCCTCTGAGATTGCTCCTTGCAAACTGGAGATAAGACATTATTAGCAATCAATGAAACTGAATTTGAAGATGGCCTATATTCAGATGCCTCCCGGGTTTTCATTATAATTCTCTGATAGAAGAGATTGCATTAAAATGGGCTCACCTTCACAATGAAATCTTGCACAATGCCCTTCACAGACAAGAATAAACAATTGGATTGCTCCCACGAAATATTTTTCTAGGTGGAGAAGCAACCTCTAGACTGATGAATCCAGCTCAGACCTCTCCACTGGAAATCTGATGCCTCTTCTGGGGCAAACCATCCCTACCAGGCACAAGTAGAAACAGTATATAAGATGTACATGCAAAGAAGCTAAAAAGATTCTCATGAGGGGCCCCTGGGTGGCTGAGTTGGTTAATTGCCTTCGGCTCAGGTCATGATCCCCAGGTCCTGGGATCGAGCCCCGCATCCAGCTCTCTGCTCAGCAGGATCTGCATCTCCTTCTCTCCTCTCCCTCTGTGATCTCTCTCACTCTCTCAAATAAATAAAACCTTTAAATAAATAAATAGATACATACATACATACATACATACATAAAAAGATTCTCAGTAGGCCACAAATGGACAGGCTGTGGCTATCCTCCCATTCGTGAGATAAAAAATAAGTTGATGGCTCCAGAGACCTCCCAATAGATACCAACTGATCTCTGGAACTGTTCTATCTGTAAGTGTTCTGATGGCCGAAACTCCAGGGTCCCACCTTCAGTCTTGATAAATGAATCCTAAAAGGTGATTGTCCAGTTGTCACTTAGGGTAACACTCTTTCTTTCTCTCTCCCTCACACACACACACACGCACATGCCCACACACGCACGTGCACACACACACAGAGTTATCCAAATAATTCCATTCAGCCCCTGAGGAGTTACAGTTTTGAGTCTGCCCTAACTTGTTTTACAAAGATTCGAGGCTGCTTGCAAAAAGATGTCTGAGGAAAAAGGATAAAATGAAGACTTTTGAGAAAATTCAGCACAAGATGTAAAGGAAGAGGAAAGAGTGGGACTGGAGGAAGCGAGACAGACCCCAGAGCTGTGATTGGTGGGTGGAGGTTACAAATTTGGCTCTGAATTCCCCAGTGCAAAGCAAGGGGAAAAAATAGTATCATTTACCTGAGTCACAGTATTTCTAAGATTTTTCAAAGTTTCTGAAAAGAAGCATGACTTTTCCCAGTGCTGAGACGTGATTCCCCCATGATTCCTTATAAAGAGGACATTGGATTAGTCAGGGTCAGGTTCCACTGGGAGCAACCAAAACCCAAAGTAACAGTGGCTTGAGTAAGACAGAATTTTCTTTTTTTCTTTTTTTTAAATTTAATTCTCTGCATTTTTAGTTTTAGAAAGCTTACGCCTGATCCCATTCACTTTCTTTTTTTTTTTTTAATTTTATTATGTTATGTTAGTCACCATACAATACATCATTAGTTTTTGATATGGTGATCCACGATCCATTGTTTTCGTATAACACCCAGTGCTCCATGCAGTATGTGCCCTCCTTAATACCCATCACCGGGCTAACCAATCCCCCCCCCCTCCCCTCTAAAACCTTGTTTGTTTCTCAGAGTCCAAAATCTCTCATGGTTCATCTCTTCTTCTAATTCCACCCCCAATTTTTCCCTTCCTTCTCCTAATGTCCTCCATGCTATTCCTTATGTTCCATGAATAAGTGAAACCATATGATAATTGACTTTCTCTGCTTGACTTATTTCACTTAGCATAATCTCCTCCAATCCCATCCATGTTGATGTAAAAGTTGGGTATTCATCCTTTCTGATGGCTGAGTAATATTCCATTGTGTATATGGACCACAACTTCTTTATCCATTCATCTGTTGAAGGGCATCTCAGCTCTTTCCACAGTTTGGCCATTGCGGACATTGCTGCTATGAACATTGGGGTGCATAGGGCCCTTCTTTTCACTACATCTGTGTCTTTGGGATAAATACCCAGGAGTGCAATTGCTGGGTCATAGGGTAGCTCTATTTTTAAATTTTTGAGGCACCTCCACACTGTTTTCCAAAGTGGCTGTACCAACTTGCATTCCCACCAACAGTGTAAGAGGGTTCCCCTTTCTCCACACCTCTCCAACATTAAGACAGAATTTTCTATTTCTCTCAAGTCAGTATAGGTAGCTCGGGACTGGAACAGCTCTTGATGGGGTGTCAGGAACACAGATCCTTTTATAGTTTTTCTCCAAAATGTTCCCATTCCAGCCAGCAGGAAGGAGGAAGGAGAGATGAAGGACACACTCCCATCCTTTAAAGATACATCCCGAAGCTGCAGAGGATTTTTCTGGCTACCTCCCATCGGCCCGGACCTCATAGGGCCACGCCTCATTGCAAGAGAGGCTGAAAACAGAGTCTTTATTCTGGGCCTTGATGAAAGTGGGCTTTCTATCCACCATGCAGCTAGGCACTATATTAGTTTGCTAGGGCTGTTCTAACAATACCAGACTGAATGGCTTAAACAACAGAAATGATTCCTCACAGTTTGGAGGCTGGAAGGCCAAGATCAAGGTGTTAGCGGTGTTGTTTTCCACTGAGGCCTCTCTCCTTGACTTGCAGATGGCTGTCTTTTCATGGTGGCCTCACATAGCCCTTTCCTCTGTGCGCGCACACCCCTGGTGTATCTCTGTGTGTCCTAATCTCTTCTAAGGACACCTTACAAGGACCCACCCCAATGGCCTCATTATATCTGAAGGGCCCTCTCCCCAAATCCAGTCACATTCTGAGGTATTGGGTCAGGGTTTCAGCGGAGGAATTAGGGGAGGGCACAGCTGAGTTCATAACAGGCAGAATCAGAAGCTCTTGCCACGTGTTCTGCCAGCAGCCCTGAGCAGGGAGCCCGACTTGGGGCTCGATCTCAGGACGCTGATACCAGGACCTGAGCCGAAGGCAGACGCTTCACCGACTGAGCCACCCAGGGGCCATTTGTTCTGTCTCCTGTTTTAAATCCAAGTTTCCTTAGAACCAAGAGTTAGAACCTAGTGCACTAGTTCACACCAAAAGGCACTCAATGAATACCTGCATATGATGGTGGTCCCTGCCCAAGAAATCACAGCAGGAGCAGAGCCCGGAAGCCAGCACTCCTGATTCTCCAGCATCCCCTCTTCCCACCACGCTGCCCTGATCCCTTCGTGCTCCGACAACCAGCACACGTTCTGTGGGAACTTAAAGTCATGTGGCTTAGTCTCAGATTTCCCGTATCAGAAATTATAAAGCCTTGAGGCAGTGATTGCTGGCCCTGGTTTCACACAATTCTAGGGCTTCTACCGAGACTCCAGCAGGCATCAAACTATTTTAAACCCTTCTATCAGAAGTCATTTGAATTTTTTTCCGGATCATTTTTCATTGCTTTGTTTTCTGCGGACATGCCACAGAAGCTTTAGGAGGCTAGGAGGGGTTGCTACAAGGTTAAAGCCAAGATGCCACAACTCTAGGAAAAATTGAAAACTCAGTGCACTAACCTCAGTGGCCTCTCACCAGGGCTGAGGCCAGTGAACATGCTAGCAGCCCCAGCTTGGGCAAAGGCAAAACGGGCCCCAGACTTCGAACGGTATATTTTTTCCCACTTTTCTGACCAGCTTGCAAGCTGTCGCCCGTTGAACCAGAGAGCGATTGCACCTGGCAAGAAGACAATGAAAATTTCCCCCCAAATATGCTGACAGCCTTGCTCCTAGGACAGCTCTCAAATCCACACCAAGGTTCTGGGCTCCTGTACTCGGTGGCAGGACTCTTCCCCAAAGGGCTGTGTGGATTCTGCCTGAAGAGTACTGTTTGTATGGCCTGAGCCCAAGCTCTTCCCCTTGCCCATTTCTGCCCTAGCAACGCCACCTCAAACGCTGCTTTTGGCAGCTGGACAATAGAGCTAATTGTTTGCACTGGACAGTAGTATGTTTAGAGCTTATGCATCTAAACAGACAATTATTTTCTGCTATTTGCTAGTGGCACTGCCTGCCTGGTAACTTTGGCAGATGGAGAAAGGAGCTAATCCATAGGTTATAAGCAGAAGGGTTATTGATGAAATGTCACCATCTGTTGGTGTCATTAAAATGATATGAGTCATAAAGAGTTGCTTTTGTTTTTTCTCAGAAAAAGGTTAGCTTAGGGTTTAGAGGGAAGTTGCTAGATTGCAGATGGCAGTGTGAGATGGGCCCGGGGAGGGGGGCGGGGAGTGTCAATCCTGGAAGGGGGAGGAGCCTCGATGAACTTGTCAGATCAGCTCGATGAGTCTTCAGAGAAGTGCTGGAATCCTCCGCCTGAATCAAACCACCCATCTGGTATGAGATGAGGTACTTATTAGGAATGATGTGATGCTTCAACTATCCCATGAGGTCCTCCCCATTTCTGAGGCATCAATGGGGGGTGGTGGCGGGGGAGTCATTCATTTGGGTTCAACAAGAAAGATCACGTATGGGAGGGAGCAGTTAAAATGCACCTGTCTCCTAAATCCTCATTGGCCTCATTACAGAGAGATTATTCATGTGGGCCAGCTGACATCTTGGGAGGCTGGTGATCTCAATGGGGAATGATATTCTCTACGGCTGCTGTATCTCCTGGGAGGACGTGGTGTTGTCTCAGAAGAGAAGCCAGAGACAGTACGCCCAAGCTTCCATCAGGGAGGAGAGCCCTCAGGATGGAGAAAAGAAAGCAGTGGGTAGAACCACACGAATTGTGGAGCAAAGGAATGAGCTTTTGGTCTTTTTGACTTTACTGACTCCCTCCCTGTCAATTTCATTGATTTCTCCTGTAACTTTTTTTTATTATTTATTTTCATCTACTTACTTTGGATTTAATTGGCTCTCCTTTTTCTAGTTTCCTAAGGAGGAAACATAGATTGTTGTTTTTATCTTTGTTCTTTTCCAACATGGTGTGTAACAAAGAGATGGAGAGCGTGAGAAGTATATTTAACGAGGATCCGGATGACAAAAAAAAAAAAAAAATACAACTGTGCCAACTTCCCAATTCTGCCTTTTTACCTAATCCTCTTAATTCCCTCATATTTGCTGCTTATAAACTCTTTTACCCACTGCCAAGGACATATGCCCAGAGAGATAAAACCTGTGATTACCAACTTTTTTCAGTATGGCGTAAGATTCCTTTTACACATATATTTTTTTAATTTTCACACTTGGAGAGAGAGTGTGGGTGATTGTGTAAACCACTACAAATCCTTTCAGCAGTACTAGGGTTTAAATTATAAATAAACATAACACCACAGTGCATCGGGCCTCACACCCAGCCCTGCGGCTGGTTGAGTCCTTTCCTCCCATCCCACCGGCCTGAGCCCGCCCCTGTGCCACCTCGTAGGGAGAGGGTGTGCTGCGGGGGCGGGGGTGTCAGGGCTGCTGCTGGAAATAGGGCACACTGCTGGAAGCAAGAGCCACAGGGGGCCAGGAGCTTCATGAAGCCTACGAGGGTTATTTATATGGTCTCAAAAGGAAGCATCCGTGGAAAAGTTCCTGTAGATATTTTTAGATCTGATGCTTGATCCTCCTGCTGCACTTTCATTTCTAAACAAGCAGGGAAGGGAGTGATTGATGCCGTCTGCAGTGCTGTGTTGAAGGCTCGGAGGGCCCATCTTGACAGGTTAATGGTCAGCCTGCCAGGCCCGGAGCCACCTTCTGTCCCTTCTAGCTCTGGGACCTCAGAAGCCACCGACTTCAGCAGGTGGCACGTAAAACCCTGGCCACTTGCTGCGAAGTCAGAAGCTCTCAAGTTCACCCCAGACTCTGAGGTCCTGTGCCGTTGACACCCTTTGGGCTCCGTGTCGTGCTCGACCCCCATACTCTGTTTCTCTGAGAATGGGACACACGTTTGCGTAATAAGCCTTCGGCTGGAATTAAAATGGTTTCGAATTTAACAAGATGATTGTGCATGGTTAAAAACTCACAACCACACAATAATCCGTGAGCTTGACTATTTATTCCAGGGCCAGGGAGGGAAGCTGAGTATTGTTACTGAATTGTTTCTATGGTTACTTGCCTTTGCCCACTCAAAGTCAATGTTGTAAATACATATAAATTTATTTTAAAAAAATAAAAAATAAGATATTTATTTTAATCTTTTCTAATTTTTAATTTTAAAAACTCCTTTCCAAGGATTCCCATAATGAAGCCTGTAGCTTTGTGTTCAAGGAGAAGGGAAGAGGAGGAGAAGGTGGGCATTGGGGTCTTTTGCTCTGCAGAAATGGTTTCTCTTAAAAAGTCCATGGATCAGGGGCGCCTGGGTGGCTCAGTCGTTAAGCGTCTGCCTTCGGCTCAGGTCATGATCCCAGGGTCCTGGGATTGAGCCCCGCATGGGGCTCCCTGCTCCGCAGGAAGCCTGCTTCTCCCTCTCCCACTCCCCCTGCTTGTATTCCCTCTCTCGCTGTGTCTCTCTCTAATAAATAAATAAAATCTTTAAAAAAAAAAAAAGTCCATGGATCGGAGCTGTAGCCCACTCCAGCTGAACGATCCCTTCCTTTAAGGGAGAAGCTGAAGAGTGTTCAGGGAGAGAAAAGGAAGTTCCTCAGTCCTCCTGGGTGCACATGTCTTGTTTGTCCCTGGGATTCAGACTGTGACAGACGGGGTTCTTGGACAAACCTAAAAATCCTGTGATGAAGCTGCTGGGATGACCCAAGAAAACTCTTGATGGTGACCCGAGCATCCCTCCCTGGCTTTGTGCTCTTGCTCTTGTACATTGTTGTCTTTTTTGTTTGTTTATTCTTTCATCTCTGTTTTTCTGCAACAGACCACAGAGACGGGTGAAGATGAGGAGGACCAGCCTCTCAGCCTGGCCTGGCCTTCCAACCCCCGAAAGCAAGTCACGTTCCTAATTGTTTTCCCCATAGTGTTTCCTCTCTGGATTACCTTACCTGACGTCCGCAAACCGGTGAGTAGATCTTTGTTTAGTTGACTCCTTGTGAAAAGCACAGTATATAACAGTATGTGTAGGCTGCTTCCTTTTGCCTTAAGAGGAAAAGGAGGGTGACATATGAACATGTGTATGCTTATATATGTCTCAGATCTCTCTGGAAAGGTGCACAATAATAGTGATGGTTCGAGTTATCCGATCTCTGTAACAAACCACCTCAAAACTTAGTGGTGCAGAAACAACAAACATTTTGATCTGTTTGTGGATCACGTAGGTCAGGAATTCAAATAGGGCACACTGGGGATGGCGTGTCTCTGCTCCACAACATCTGAGGCTTCTGCTGGGAAGACTTTGGCTGTGGGATGGGCTTATCTGGAGACTTCTTCACTGATGTTCCTGGGCCCTGGGCAGAGATGATTCAAAGGCTGGGCTCACCTGCAATGGTCTATGGGAGAGCCTACATGTGGCTCCTCCATGTGACTCAGGTTCCCTCACAGCATGGTGGCCTCAAGAGAGTCAGATATCATAGATAGGAAATCAGGGCTCCAAGAATGAGTATCCCAGCAGCACAAGGCAGAAGCTGCATGGTCTTTGATGACCTAGTCTCAGAAGCCACAGAGAGTCACTTCCACCAGAGTCTAGTTGTCAAAGCAGTCATAAATTTGTCTTGATTAAAGGGGAGGAGACAAAAAATTTATCTAGACTATATCAGCGTCATATAGGCTATGACATCCTTGATGGAAGGAGTGTCAAAGAATTGGCAACCATGTTTTCAAACCACCACAGTGATGGTCTCTGAGAAGAGGAACTGAAGGTTTGAAGCAGGGGGGAACTCACATTTTATTTTATGGAGTATTTGTGTACGTGTACATTATTCATTCCATTCAAAAAATAATTTAAAGAAATGCATTCGTGTAGTATAAATGCTTACCTGTCTGATCTTCTCCATCCTGTATTGTTATCATTACTATAATCAATATTCTCTTCTACCATTAGTATGTATCAGATGCATTGAACACAATACCATCTTATGAGCAGCAAAATACAACCTAAATAGAGATCAAATCAAAAGAACATCTCTCCTACTGTTGAACTGGGTTCTTAGGCCAGTGCCCCAAAAGATAAGGGAACTAATGATAACAAGTAGCTGTACTTTTTATTATGGCCCTACACACATATCTCATTCAACAGAGATGTGTACCTACTATGCATCAGTATGTACTATGTACCATGTATTTCCAATAAGCTATATTGTAGAATCTCAGGAAATAGCTAGCATAGGAATGTGTGTGTATACACACACACACACACACACACATATATTTTGTATTACTTATATATAATGTTATATATTATTGGCATAAGTAGAAAGAAACTTAGGCACAGAGAAGTTAACGAACTCCTGCCTGATCACTTCCTTGGGGATAGAGTGGAGATTCAGACCCAGGTCTGTGTAACCACACAGCCTGGGCTCCCCCCTCATATTTCATGATACCAGAAAGTAGAAGTCCAAGGATATCATTTCTGAAAGCATTTGCAATAGGACACCGTGGTAACATACAGTGAAATTTAGCCAAAGTCCTAAGAGCCCCGTGGTGATCCCACTTTCTGTACTTGAAGAAGACAGAAGAGAAATCCTGTCCCACTGGCCTGGCCTATAAATAATCCAGCCCGGTGGAGAGCCATGTCTTGTCACCTACAAGCCAGAAAAGGACCCCCTCATGTAAGGACTCCCAACGTGAGAGGTTTCCCAGTAAAGGGGGGCATGTAACAGGTATGGCTTACTTAAAGCAACACTTTATTCACGACGCAATTGCAGAACATCTGCTCCGTGCAAAGGCCTGGCTTCCTGGAAACCTCCAGCCAAAGAGCTGGAATGTGTTAATTTCCTTCATGGCTCACATCACAGTGACATTTCTGAGATGTGCGCACTCACGTGTGCTCTCGCACACACGCTCTCTCTCTTTCTCTCTCTCTCCTTCCATTGTTCTGCTATTCAGACCAGTGCTTTTGCTCTGCCCCAGGGAGGAAAATCAGAGCAACAGACATGCTTTCCTAAATCCCTGTGGCCGGCCTAGTGCGGCGTGGCCCCGAGTAGAAGGGGCTGATGGGCTGCTGAGAAGGTGTCAGCCCACAGCCACTGGAACAATCAGGAAAGTGTGCAGGAATGGAGGGAAGATGCCAGTGATCGAGGCCTGGGCTCTCAGGTTGGGCGGGACTCCTAGGGCAAGGCCTGGCAGAGTGCCGATCGTCTCTTGTGATCTGAGCTCACAGGACAAGGACGCTGTTAGGGCAGATCAAAGCTCTGAATCAGCGACTCTTGGACAACACACAGGACTCCACCATGGCAGTAATTACCCGGATCACGACAGCTGTGCTGGCTGATGCTACAGCCCCCAGAGATACAGAGCAAGAAGACGCAGCTGTACGTGATGCTCTCCTCTGTAATACCACGGACTGGTCGTTCACTGTGCACAAGCCTTGAGAGCCGGCCTCTGGGCCAGGGTAGCCAATGAGGCTTTTGCCCTTCGCGCTGCCAAGAGCCATCCCTGGGATGGACTGGATTTTTTTTTTTTCTCTCTTTTTCTACATACACTGTGTGCTCTCCCAAGCAAAAATGTGACTCTCAGAGCATTTGGTTGTTTTAAAATTTCCTCAGCAGAATATTTATTGAGTACCTCTTAGGTGCCAAGCATCAAGCTTGTGGCCGACCGGTGAAGACACAGAACTCCCAATTCCTATCTTTAAGGAGCTCTAAACTTAGTAGAAGAAACAAGGCATATCACTATAGAGCAAGACCACACAGCTGTATCAGTGACAGCAGCTGGATTCGAACAGGAGTCTCCTGACTCCATAAGCGTTCTCATTCTACCACGCTGACGACAGCGGGGTTTTCCCCCACATAACACATGAGCTGTGCAACCTTGAGAAAGTCACTTCTCATCGTTGGACCTCACTTTTCCTCCTCTGTGAAATACAGGGAGAGAAGAGCTCTAGATTCCCTGCGGGCCATGACATCCTGTGATTAAGGAAAGCATAAAGAGATAACCCCCACTAAAGCACTGCAAATTTAAGGGGACCATACATCCCAGTTTGCCCAGGATAGTCCCAATTTAATCCCAAAGCATGCTGGTTTGGCAGATGGATTATATGGCCATCCTTTGCATGTACACAATGCCAAATGAAAGAAACCATGCCAGTTGATACAAAAGACAACAAATGGGTTCTTGATTGTGCTTAGCACAGAAGAGTTTCAGTAGGTTTGATCTTGTATCAGTGATCATTTGCAGTGTAACACACCAGCCCAAAACTTTGTGGCTTAAAAAAGGAAGCAATTTTTTAGTCTAGAATTCTCTGAATGGACAGTTTGTCCTGGGCTCAGCTGGACAGTTCTGCTCACTGATCTGGCTGAGGGCTTGTTGGCATAGGACTATGTCAGTGGGAAAAGCTCATCTCTGCCCCGCACGGTCCCTGACGCTTGAGTAGGCTAGCCAGAGCTGAGGCACGTGATGGCCAAGTTCCAAGGACAGCAAGAATGAAAGCTGCAAAGCCTCTTGAGATCTAGTTTGGATTCTGCATGCTGTCACTTCTACCATATTCTGTTGGTCCAAGAAAGTCATAAGGCCGGCCCAGAGTCAAAGGATGGGGAAACAGACCTCGACTCTTGTTAAGAAAAATTGGAAAGTGCTGTGGCCATTTTGGCAGTCTACCTCGGCCTTCATGCATTGCCACCAGGGCGTCCTGAAAAAATATCAAGGGAGAAGAAAAAAAGAGGAGAAAATTATTAATTAATAAGCATTTGCTCCTCCGGAGTGCTTGGCACTCTGTTTCCCCAGTGGTTTTGGAATTACCCATGGAGATGAACGTTCCAAACCTTGACAGTAATTACGAGGAAAACATGATTTTTTAGTATCCATCCAGTTTCAGAGTAAACAGTACTCCCACTTGTTTTTATTTCCACTTCATTTATATGCAAATTATATGACAGTGTTTGTTGGATTATACACACTTCCAGCTCAGATTAATTCACTTTTATCGTTTTCTTCAAATAATGGCTTTGGTTTCAAAGCAAAAGAACTAAAATATAAAGCTTAACAAGGAACATGTCTTTGATAAACATTGAAAATCATAAAAGAAATAAAGACCCCCAAAAGTTATATTCTCTCCTGACTTAGGATGGGTGCTCTTACAAAACAGGAATGCATCTAAATGCATCACAGCATGACCATCTAAACTGGGAAGATACCTAAGAAGTCAGCTCTGTTTTTGCAATTTATACCAGTCATTGATTTGTTCACCAAGTATTTATTGTGTCTGCTGTGTACCAAGCACAGTTCTAGCAAGAAAGAAGTGATTGAGACCCAGAGAGGTTTAGTGACTTGTCCAAGCACACCCAGCAAGTGAGAGGTGAAGCCAAGAACCTCAGCCTGGTCTCTGCAGCCACTTGCACCTCTCTGAACTTCAGTTTCCTTGTCTCTTAAAAACCAAAATGAGGAGAACATCATCTAATAAGAACCGTCACTATTATCTGAGCACTTACTACGTGCCAGGCACTTTGGTAGACACTTTATAGACCCGAAATCCTCAGAACAACCAGATATTGTTAACCGCCCCCCCCCCGCCCCCCGCACTTTACAGATGAAAAAGCTAAGGCTTAGGAGATAAAATGATATGTCTCAAGTCACATCACTGATGATCTGTGAGCAGGGATTTCAATACCGGTCATATTCATCCAGAGAACACACTTTCCATCTTTAATAGGATTGTTTGGGGGACTGTTGTTAGATGTGTATGCCCCTCAAACCTTGCACAGAATAGATGCTCAGTGAATATTTGTCAAATTTAGATCAGTAAGGATATGGCCAATTTGTGCAACCAGCTAACGTCCAGAAACATTTTTCAAGCCAAGAAAGTATCACGCTGATGTACTGAAAGCTTCTAATGAGAACATTAGCTGTCAATTATACATGTAAACCATTACATTGGGAACAAAATGGCCGGCACATGGACACAATTTGTTTTTTGCTAATTAGTAGGAGGTTCATCCCAGCAGATGTTAGGATGAGCCACCATTACTAACCAAAAATTGACATGTCAGACCTTGGCTTCAAGGGCTATTTTCTTCCTTCCAGTGAGACTTGGAACTAAATAATTGCACAAGTGCGACTGGGCAGTGATGTCTGGAATGAGACCATAGAATCCAAATAAGGGGAGTCATTCAGAAAAAATGAAAGAGGAAGGAATTACCTGGGCTGTGAGATTGGAAAGGATAAGGTAGTTGGACAGTTGGGAAACATTGAACTAAACTGCCAATGCATAAAGGGTTGATGCTTCCCAATCAGGAACAATATGGGAGGTTGGGTGAGGCAGATGGCTGTTCAGCCAGAATACTAGCCCCTATCTCCCTGATGCTCCTTATATTTTCTGACATTCAGAGCACAGGCTAGTATTACAATGATCATCATCATTATGTCCATAGCTGGGCATATTTTGAGCATTATTGGCCCTTTTTTTCTCTAAGAACAAATCAGTATAACCTAAATATTAGGAATACATGCTGGATAGTCAGACAGACCTAGGTTTGAATTTCAGGTCTAGTTCAAGATTTGGGTATAGAGTAGGTACCCAGCCTTTACCTACCCCTAGTTTATGATGAAGACCTGGAAACTCACACACACACAAAAAAAACCTATCTTTAATTCCTTTTCACTGAGCCCCTAATATAACACTGGATACACATAGATGTCCATTGATTACTAGTTGACCTCTTGATCAAGAATCACAAGCATCACTGAGAGAGGTTTTCATTAGCATGTTGATGTGAATTTAGTTCCTTTACATCCTTAGTCTGCTTCCTTAGTTTCTACCTTCTGACTAGGAATGTTCCATGGTTCAGGAATGATGTTCTTCAGATGAGAAATATGTTCAAATAATTTGATTCTGACTTGTCACATTACATCAATGTACAGACGTGCGAAGCCATAATAAATAAAATATTAATTATATATTTAATAAATGATCTAAGCTGTAAACTGAGCAATCTATGAAGTGAGGACTCTCCCAAGATCTCCAGTACATACGCTGTACCATAAAGTATAGAGATGGTACTCCATTCCTTCACAGGATGCTCAGAATCACAGCCTGGTGGTTGCTCCAATCTCATGTGGGGCCCCACATCACAAGAAAGGCCTTTTCCTTCCCTGCTACAGAGCCTGGCTACAGGAGATGAAACGCTCATCCCACTTAGGATCCTGAAACAGTGACTTGTGACCAGAGGGAAAGAATGGGGACTCCAGTCAGCTAAATGCCATGTCTGGGGAAACTTGCCTTCTTAGTGTTGGCAATTCCAAGACTTGGGGAATCTGGTCTCCAAAATCCAGCTGAATCCTTAGCTTTAAAGGAATTCACCCTCAGAAGTGAATGTCTCAACGTCCACTTTGAAAAACTGATTACTTTTTTTTTTCATAACTCACTAAAGTGCTCAGGCCCCCAGGAGGGGCCTGAGTCTTTAGCCAAAATATTTTCTTCCTTTTCCCTGTGGCCTGATGTCTCCCCCAATTTAATCAAGCCCATGGGTCTTGCAGACACTGCGGCTAACAAATAGCCCAAAAAAAAGGCAGCACTCGTTAAGTGAAAGAAATGGTTATTGTGAAATATAACAGAATGGTATGAGTGATAATAAAAGCATATATTGAAAACTCAAAATTAGTAAAGAGAACATACACCTGGTTTGGCGCGATAGAGACTATGTTTGTTATTATTATAGATATTCAAAAGATTACTAGGTACAAGTTTATCTTTTCCTCCTAATGAAGATCTCAAAAGCCATGACAAAAAGCATTCTGTGTGACTGCCCAAGGTCAGCTCTTTAGACAACTGAGATAGCTTTCATCCAAGTCAACTCCAGGATTCACTTCTCTGGACAAAATTGGATGGCATTATCAAAGCAAAAAATGAGATTGTTTCTCATAGTGGAAAGCTTTGAAATAAAAAGTGTTTGGCAGTAATAGGTGAAAGGCTGAGGGCATTCTGCTATCTGAGCATGTTTTAAAAGGGCCCCGATTTTGCAAAAAAAAAAAAAAAAAAGCTATCAAAAAAACACCGCTACAATCCCATGCAAGCCTGGTCTCCCTGTAGTGGGGGCAGGTAAGAAACACTGCATTTGGAGTGTCTGATTTTGGCTAATGTTTGAAAGAAATTAAATGTGTTCACACTGAACGCTGAATAATGTATAGAATTGGTGAATCATTATATTGCATCGTATACCTGAAACTAATATAACACTGTATGTTCATTATAATTGAATTTTAAAAAATAAAGTGCTCACACTGTAAGCCTGAGATTGCACAAAGGCCAGTGCTCAAAGCAGAAATGGACATAATACAGTCAGGGTGCAGAACAGGAGAGAAAACCATCCCAAGATCATCTACTCTGCCACCTCTGTGGAGAGCAGTGCACCAGGCCTTTGTCTGCTCTAACTCTACAACAGTGGTTCAAATGTCCTGGAGGGCGGCTGTCCTCAGGAATCTATAGAAACTATGGCGATGGCTTCTTCTCTGTGGCTTTTCCCAGTAATCTGTGGGGCAGTAAGATGAACCTGTTTTGGAACCTACTGACCCTTCTTGTTAAAAGCAATTAATCATCTAGGTTTTCTGGCCAATGGACTGCTAGGATACATGGGGTGAAGCGATGGAAACTGATTCTGATGAACTTGAGCAGAAGGGAGCAGGAGACAGAGGAAGGCTATGGGGCGATCAAGAGATTGAGGGCAAGACTGAGAGACAAGGCCACGGGAAGGACAGGGACAGGGGGCATCTGAGCAGCCAAGAGCAGGAACAGACGTGCTCTTCAAGAGACTTCCATCTCAGGAACTAGCTTGCTGATGATTTGGCTCCAACCAACATTCCCAAGAGAGAATCTTCCTGGCCCAGCTTGACTGAGGGTAGGCAGGGCCTTTTGATTGCTGAGCCTACAAAGAGGGGAGGCAAAGGGGGAGGAGTAGCAGTATTGGCGGATTTAGCTTTGGTCTCTCGGGTCCACCTCGTGGATGGCACTGATGCTCTCACCTCTTCCTGGTTCTCTTTCAGTCATCAAGAAAGTTTTTTCCCATCACATTCTTCGGCTCCATCGCCTGGATCGCTGTATTCTCTTACTTGATGGTCTGGTGGGCACACCAGGTAAGACCTTGAGAGGAATGCCCATCTGCCTGGTTCTGCTCGTGGTTGCCAGAGGGTTCATTGATGTGTTTGCTTTGGGAAAGAGTCAGAATAGTGTTATGTCCAACAAGACAAGGTACGTATTCCAGGACTAAAGGATTTTACCCCACTGAACTTCCCCATGCCTCCTGACCTTTTCTTGTGGCGGGGAGTCAAATCAGCATAACCCTGGACATCCGTGTGGAGGTCACCCCAACTCTTCTTGCCCTCTGTAGCCTGAATCCAGGCCTAGCCCAGTCCAGGAGGAATGTCAAGGTTTTGCCCAACTCCATGACACTTACTTCCTCTTGGGCAGCCACTCACCTCACGCTCTCACCAGCCTTTCAAATTGGCTCTAGGAAGAGACCTGGAGACAAAATCGTTTCTTCCTTGAACCGCAGTTTGCTATAATGATGATGTATTTTGCTGTTACCACTTTTCTTTTAATTAAACTTGTAATTTTAAGATAAATGTACATTCATATGCAGTTCTTAGAAATAATACAAAGATAACCCTTTTACTGTTTACCCACATTACTCCAACACTTTCAACTCAGTGCCAGTCCTAGTGGCCATCACAAGAATAAACTCTCAGGAGTTGTTTGTTGTAACACATGGATGAAAGAATGAAATGCAAACATTTCACATTCTCAGAGATAATGGTCGTAACCATTATTGATTGAATAGGTACCAGATGCTGGATAATTCACATCACTTCGTCCTCATGATCTTGAGAGTTACCCTCTGCATAGGCACAAATCCCATGAAGGACGTGCTATTATTATTCATACTTACAGATAAAGGAGTTAGGCTTAGAGTCAATAATAAAATTGCTCAGGATCATATAGGTTTAAATAACAGAACTGAGGGCGCCTGGGTGGCTCAGTTGGTTAAGCGACTGCCTTCGGCTCAGGTCATGATCCTGGAGTCCCGGGATCGAGTCCCGCGTCGGGCTCCCTGCTCGGCGGGGAGTCTGCTTCTCTCTCTGACCCTCCCCCCTCTCATGCTCTCTATCTCATTCGCTCTCTCAAATAAATAAATAAAATCTTTAAAAAAAAAAAAAAATAACAGAACTGAGACTGTAACCCAGGGCTCTGAAACTCCAGAACCCATGTTTTTATCCTCCATTATAAACTACACAAATTTCAAACTTCCCACTTGTATTCTTTGTTTAATATAATCCTAAAATATACATCATATACATCTGAAAAAGCACTTCAGGATATATATATATATATATATGTATGTGTATATATATATATATATTTATATTTATATATTTATTTATATTATATATATATTTATATATATATATACACCTCCTAAAGCTCAATAATAGAAAGGCAAGGGGCACCAGACTCACTCGGTGGGCAGAGCACACGACTCTTCATCTCAAGGTCATGAGTTCAAGCCCCACGTTGGGTGTGAAGCCTACTCAAAAAATAATAATAATAATAATAGAAAGGGAAGCATCTATGGGCATCCTAATGTATAAGATGGATAAAAGATATGAATAGATATTTCACCAAAGATATGCAAATGGATAATACCCCCAAGAAAAGATGCTCAGCATCATTATTCACTAGAGAAATGCAAATCACCACCATGATGAGATACCACTTGACTCTCATTTAGGATGGATATAACCAAAAAGACAGGCAATAACAAGTGTTGGAGAGGATGTATAGAAATTGGAACGTTTATATATTGACGGTAAGAATATAAAATAATGCAGCCACTTTAGAAAACAGTTTGGCAGTTCACAAAATGTTAAGCATGGAGTTATTACCATATGACCCAGTGATTCCACTACCTGTATACCCAGGAGAAATGAAAACATCCACACAAAAATTTATACACACATGTTCACAGCAGCATTATTCATAATTGCCAAAAAGTGGAAACAACCCAAATGTCCATCAACTGTTGAATAGACACACAAAATGTGGTCTATCCATACAATAGAATACTATTCCACAATAAAAAGGACCAAAGTATCGGTACATTCTACATGTGAATGAACCTTTAAAATATTATTCTAAATGAAAAGGACAGTCACAAAAGATCATATTTGGAATGATTCCAATGATATGAAATGTGAAAAATAGGGAGACAGAAAGTTAATGGTCGCCTAGGGTTGGGGAGGTTGAAGGGAATGGGGAGGGACTGCTAATGGGTACAGGGTTTTTTCCTGGGATGATAAAAAGGCTCTAAATTTAAATTATGGTGATAGCTCTGTAAATCTATAAATATGCTAAAATATTGAATTATATATACAGTTTAAGTAAGTGAGTTTTGCGGTACGTGAATTGTATCTCGAGAGAGAGTTGTTTAAAAATAAACATAAGGAGCGCCTGGGTGGCTCAGTTGGCTAAGTGTCCGGCTCTTGATTTCAGCTCGGCCTCGTGGTTGTGAGATGGAGCCCCATGTCAGGCTCTGCACTGGGTGTGGAGCCTGCTTGAGATTCTCTTCTCCCTCTGCTCCTCCGCCCACCCACTCACATACACCTACTCTCTCTCTCTCTAAAGAAATAAAATAAAATAAACATGAGATACTACTTCACAACCACTGGGATGCCTATATTCAAAAACCCAGACATGTTGATAAGGATGTGGAGAAACAGGACTGCACGCATTTACCTAAACTCACAGAACTATACACTTTTTTAAAGGGTGAGTTTTACTGAATGTAAAATTGTACTTTGCTGTATGTAAATTACACCTTAATTTTTTTTAAAGAAAAAGAACATATAACATCATTGAAAAAAATCCACTGGAAATGTCAGTTAGTATACCCAGTATTATTCCTACAAGATACTTTTTATTATTCCTATCCTAGTTATTTTATGATGTTTGACTTTGGATTAGTCTTCCTGGATATTTCCAAAAAATTGTCGACCCCCTGAAGAAGTTCTGCTTGCCCCAAAGTCATGATTTTCCACATTCATTGAAAGTCATTTGCTACCAATACCGCCCAGAAATAATTGCAGAAGATGAGCTGCTTCTCAGTCTCCAGATTGCCAGGCTAGAAGGACTGTTTGCCATTTATAACATGTGATGGTTTTTCTTAATAATTGTTTTTATTCTTAAAAAAATAATTATTATTATTTTTATTCTTTCATGTCCTGATAAAGAAAAAAAATGGTGGGTTTTTTTTTTTTCCTCACTTGTTTTCTAGGTATCTCTCTTTAGCCATTCTAGAAAACATCATCCTATAGACTTCCATCTTTTCTGTCCTTTTTAATGATTATCTTAATTCCATACTCTTGCTTCCTTTTCATTCTCTTGTAGAAAAATGCAAACACAATGCCTAGAACAATAATAATTGCCAAAAAGCCCAGGAATATAAAGTGCATAAAGAGAAACCTTACTTTCTAGTAATGAATGAGAAGCTTCCCCTTCTTTTCTCCCATAGAAATGCTCTTCTCTTTTAAGACATTCAGACAGCTGATCAAAATAGCAGATTCTGTTCTAAGAAATCTAGCTCTAATTCTGTTGCTTGTACTTTTGAGCTATAAAAGCCAGAAAGATAACAAATGCACCATTTAGTGCTCAACTGTTTTGTTATTTGTCAATGCTATTTAATATCATTACTTAGCTACTGTTCGGCCAAAAATAAATGCCCTTTCCATAAAATGCTTTATGCAGACTTTCCTTTAGTTTTTGTTACCTTTTATTGTTTTTGCATCATGAAGTTAGTAAATTCCTTGGGCGATGAGAACATACGGTTAAAATCCATCCTGCATCGAATAGGAGACGTTAATTCTAAGAGTCAGATACAACCTTGTGTCTTATTTCGCCAATATGACATTTTTGCAGTTCCTCCTTAAACTAAGGCAAGGAGCCACAGCCTGAGATATTCGGAGCAGCACTGGATTTGGATTCTGAGTCACCCCACTATCTACTTCCATTAGAAAACAAAGGCATTCTCCCCAAGAGACGGCTGATGTCCTTTCTGACTTCTCTCATGCTGCCAATTTGATCAGCACTGTCCCATCCCTGTGCCTGTCATCTTGCCTCTAACTCACGGAAAGCCAAATGCAGTGAAATGGTCTTAAAATGAGCTTAGGAAGACTAGTTCTCAATTAGCGAAAGTGTTTCTAGGAGCCGCACAGATTCATCAGGAGTTGGATGTACAATAAAAAGTCTTCATTATCCTGGTGATCTCCCACATCAGAGACTGACGCCTATTCACCAGCTTCAGTCTCTGCTGCCAGAGCCCAGTGGCTGCAGTCTGATAAGCTGGAGAGAGAAAGGAGTAGGGTCTGAGTTAGCATAGCTGATATTTATTGAATATTTATACCTGACACCGTGCTATTTGCTCTGTCTCATCATCACATATAATCATCACAACAGCTCTGAGGGTGGATATTATTATCTCCATTCTACAGATGAGGAAAACTGAGGCTCGGGGATGTTGGCTACCACATACTGGGAACAGCAGGTGCAGATTGGCACCCAGGTCTCCCTGTATCCAAGCCGTCCCTCTTAACCACACCACCAAACCACCCTTCTTCAATTTCTGTTTTTTCTGCCTATAGAGCCATTCAAACTCTAAATATAAGTGTTGTTTTAAAGTAGTCACTGCTGTAGAACTCCCTCGAAGAATCAGCCTATTTATTGGGGATAACAAGCATTCAGTCAGCATCTTCAGAGTCTCTGAAAATGTTTCATTCCAAATCTTACCCAAAAAAATAGGTCATCAAGGAGAGTTCTATTCAAATGGGGCACTCCTGTGTAGCACCCTTATTTCATTTTTTCTAAGAGAATCAGTGGAAAACATGCTAGTAAAAATCACCTAAGTATGTAGATTGACTGATTTATTCAGCAAATAGGTATTGAGAGTCTACCAAATACCGGGCTATATTCTGTGTATTAGGGAGACCATAGTGATCAGAGCAGTGATTCTGCTCACATGGACTTTCTTTCTTTCTTTCTTTTAAGATTTCATTTATTTGAGAGATGAAAGAGAGTAAGCAAGAGAGCAGGAGGGGGGATGGGCGGAGGGGGGAGGGAGAGGGAGAAGCAGACTCCTCACTGAGCAGGGAGCCCAACAGAAGGCTGGATCCCAGGACCCTAGGATCATGACCTGAGCCGAAGTCAAAAGCTTAACCAACTGAGCCCCCCACGCTCCCCCATAGACTTCCTTTCTGACGGGGAACAGTGAATCCTTGCTCCTTGAGGACAGGATAAACTAGTTCAGCTAGCCAGGCTCTAGAGCAGACATGACCATCAAAACAAAAATAGCTCCCAACTATGATTTTAAGTTACTGGAAACCAAGCTATTACTTATAAATCACAAAAGGTATTTAAAAACAAGTTTATTGGGGCACCTGGGTGGCTTAGTCAGTTGGGCCGCTGCCTTCGGCTCAGGTCACGATCCCAGGGTCCTGGGATCGAGCCCCATGTCCAGCTCCCTGCTCAGTGGAGAGCCTGCTTATCCCTCTCCCTCTGCCTGCCACCCTGCCTACTTGTGCTATCTCTCTGTCAAATAAATAAATAAGATATTTTTAAAAATAAATAAATAAAATGAAATAAATAAAAATGAGTTTATTCTATTCCCTAAAAACCCTTATTCTTACATGCTACTCTGGCCCTTTGAATTTTTTTTCAAAAATGATGAATGTCATCGAGTAGGCTGTTGAAAACCAAATTGAAAGCATTATCTTAAAAGTTTTCAGGGGCGCCTGGGTGGCTCAGTCGTTAAGCGTCTGCCTTCGGCTCAGGTCATGATCCCAGGGTCCTGGGATCAAGCCCCACATCCGGCTCCCTGCTCCGCGGGAAGCCTGCTTCTCCCTCTCCCACTCCCCCTGCTTGTGCTCTCTCTCTCGCTGTGTCTCTCTCTGTCAAATAAATAAATAAAATCTTTAAAAAAAAAAAAAAGTTTTCAGAACTGCAGTTTACCAGCTCCAGAAAATACATAAAGCTTTTAAAAGTCCCAAGAAGACTCTTAAAAAAGTTGCTCAAGAGAATGGAGAAGCTCCATCTGAGGCTAGACCAACTGTCCAAAATAGACTTCATCAGCGTTAAAAGGCAAAGACCAAAATAAAACATAATAACCATCCCCCATTGCTTTTCACTAATGTTGTGCTTTTTGCAAAGGATTTTTCCACAAATGATCTTCTTAGTCCTCCCGGCCACCTTGTAAAGTAGGTATTATCATCCCCACTATAAGGATAAGAAAGCAAGGATCAAAGACAGTACATGATTGGTTAACTTAACAATAGGTCAAGTTCTTAATAAATGCCAGAGCCAGGCCTTGGACTTGTGATTCCCTAATTGCTGGTTTCTCCACAGCTGCCTTGCTGATTTACAGTCATATATTACCAAACCCCAAAACACCCCAAATCAAGTTTCCAATGGAAATAGTAGTCTAAAAGTGTTTAAGAGTGGGTTACAGACACTAGGAGACGTCAAAGAAAAAATGGGAACACTGGGTGTCTGTCCTTAACGTTCAATTGTTAATCCAAAGGCAAATCTGTGACAGGATTTGGTACCATTGCCAGGCACTGGCCCCTGGAGCCAATGGCCAGTTGGCTTTTAGAACTCCCTTCTTCTGCCTCCCTTGCTCAGTCTTAACAGACATCATATAGAGACGGCATTCAAGCCCCCTATAGCTCTTTCCTGAAATTATCTGTTTAATCCTCATGTGAACATTCCTGATCTCTTGGGTCTGAATATGATTAGCGTATGAACTCCTCTATGGCACTGATTGTGGCTTACTCTTCTTTATCATCTCAGCCTTCCGCATAGTGGAGGGATTATTTTAAAGGGAGTTGTGGGGCACCTGGGTGGCGCAGTCGGTTAAGCATCTGACTCTTGATTTCTTTCAGCTCCAGTCATGTTCTCAGGGCCCTGATCTCAGAGTCATGAGATCAAGCCCCATGTCAGACTCCATGCTCAGCAGGGAGTCTGCTTAAGATTCTCTCTCCCTCTCCCTGCCCTTCCCACTTAGGCATGCGCTCTCGCTTTTCTCTCTCAAATAAATAAATAAATCTTTTTTCAAAGAAAGGGAGTTACATGGAAATGTTTGTGGATTTGTTGGTTTTGTGACTTCAGAAACTCTTATGTGTCCCTGTCATTCCTTTTAGGTTGGAGAGACAATTGGCATTAGTGAAGAGATTATGGGTCTGACCATCTTGGCTGCTGGGACCTCCATCCCTGATCTTATCACCAGTGTCATAGTGGCCCGGAAAGGGCTCGGGGACATGGCTGTGTCCAGCTCCGTTGGAAGCAACATTTTTGACATCACTGTAGGGTGAGTAGAGATAGTTCTGTGAAGGTGCACACACCAGCTCTATCACTGTCTTTGTCTTCTGAGAGGCTGTGAAGACACGACCAGGATCTCTGAGCCCAAAATTAACCAATACCAATAGAAAGTAAACATTGGGAGCACCATTCAAGTTCACTGACTCCATTTTTCATTTTCAGAGAACTTAATGAAAAATAAGCTACCCCTAGGTAGGCAGAAACACACACCTGCATACAGAGTGGCTACTGTAGGAAATACGTTAAGAATTTTGCTTATATAATGGCATTGGCTACAAGTTAAGAATATTCAGTATTCAGGTATGATGGAGATGCTGTACAGTTTTCCTGTATTTTTTTTTCCATATTCTAATTCTAATTAAAGTCCCCACCAGCCTCGGGTGAGATTTTGGATCATAAAACAGATTGGAACAAACATAGGCCCAGCAAAAATATCCCATCTCCTTCCTTGGAAAAGGCTGGTAGGTTTGGCATTATCATTTATGTATGCTGGTAAAGATATTCTAGGTTTTTTGAAAGTCAGAAGACAAGATCTATTCTTACAGTTAAGCAAACTGGAGTTCTCAATATGAATAATCTCTAAAGTGGATCAGACTGGGGTGGGATGCTATTATTTCTGTCATTGCATTTAACTTGTCAGAAGTAAAAGTGCCTGATAAATAACCCTGAATGAGAACCCCTGAGAAAGTAAGACATGGGATGTGTTCCTATGTTCCCAGAACTGAGCTCTTAACACTTGAATTTAGAAACTCACTAAAATGGATCGACTTTCGCATTGAACATCCTGAATATTAGTCTCTCTTATACCTTTGCATTACCTATGTTTTCTCATTCAGTGTCTACTTTGTGTACTATATGTACATTTTTATCCATTTAAGCCACACAATGATCCTATGACATATGTATTACGATCCCCACTTTTCAGGTAAGGAAACAGAAAGGCACAGAGTTCACAAAACTAGTAAGTGAGATAGCTGGGATTTGGACAGAGTCTGTGTTCTCCACCACAACACTCTGCATAAAACCCTGCCCTGAGCTCCCACCATCTTAACCATCTTTGAATTCCAAAGGTTCCCTCTCCTGCCATATTTCCTTCCTTCACAGGCCCCTCTCACTCAAGATTCCTCCCTGCTTGTCTGTCTGGAAAACTCCAACTTACCCTACCAATGTCAAATCCCAGCTTCCCTGATGCCCTTGGGCCTGACTGGGGATTCTTGTTCCTGGGTCCTCTCTGCAGATCATACTCTTGTCATGGTCATATTTATCAGTCTGCCCACTAGACTGTGAACTGCTCAAGAGCAGCTCCCCAAAGCCTCATACAGTGCCTAATGCATGGTGGTGCCTCGACAAATGTTTGCAGACTGAATGAATGAATGTATGAATGAATGCCTTAAAGGGTACCTGTTTTAAAGGAAGGCTGTCTCTAGTAGAAACAGTATTTCTCAGTTGCACTGCCTACACATTTAGAGTAGTTTTTGTGGTCAATCTCCTGTAAAAAGGAAAATAAAATGTGCTATAGTATAAAGAGAGAAAATCCTACAAGTTGGGGAAAATTATAAGACCTACTTGTCATGTTTTTGAAAAATAAATATTCTAGGGAATTGCAAGATGCTTTTTGTTCACGGTTCTTAAATTATATATATAGTCACAGGTTAAATGAAAGTGTAAAGAAAAATAACCTCTAACCCTACTACCCAAAAGCAACATTTAATTTTTGTATGTTCTCTTCCAAATATTTCACAAAGTTTTCTTCGTGAATATTCAGTTTTATCCTTTCGGAGGGCTTTTATTTTTCCATTTTAAAGCCATTTATGCCTGGCACAATGTAGACATCTATTAGTTAGTAAATCAACTATTTTTCTGAGTTTCTTTTAGTTCTCATAATTAACAGTTTATCACTTCAAAATATTTCATCCTGTTGCTTTTCAGCTGAGCCACAATTTGTTTTTTTACTTTTTCCAATTTTTGGCAGTTATGGGTACCTTGATGAAGACCTTTATGCAGAAAACCTCATCTTTTAATTATTTTTATTAGGATAAATTCCTTCAAGACTTATTAAAGATTATGAGCATTTTAATGGCTTTTGATGTATACTTTTCAAAAAGAGTTTATACCAGTTGATGAACTTGTTAGCAATATATGGAGTATAAAAGCTATTTCATAGTCTTGCTGGCTTTTTCCTTTTGCTTATAATATTAATACATACTCATGGTAAAAGATTTAGAAAATACATATAAAGCATAAATAAAAATCAATGATAATCCGGGCGCCGGGGTGGCTCAGTTGGTTAAGCGACTGCCTTCGGCTCAGGTCATGATCCCAGGGTCCTGGGATCGAGTCCCACATCGGGCTCCCGGCTCAGCGGGAAGCCTGCTTCCCCCTCTCCCACTCCCCCTGCTTGTGTTCCTGCTCTCGCTGTCTCTGTCAAATAAATAAATAAAATCTTTAAAAAAAAAAAAAAATCAATGATAATCCACCACCCTGTTTTAGTTCATATGGTTTATATTATTGAAATTACATTGCTATTTTTATGTTCATCCTTCATTTCAACTACAGAATTACATCATGAGTATTTGCCTATATCATTATAAGCTTATGATTTTTAATGGCTACATAACATTACCTCGACTTAGTATTTTGCTACTTAACTAGTTTTTTCTTATTAGAGATTAAGGTATCCCCAATTTTTCACTACTCAAAGTAATACTGAAATGATCATTTTTCTGAATAAAGTTATATTTGCAAGTATTATATATATATCAAATATATATTTTTATTTATTTATTTGAGAAAGAGAGTGAGTGAGCGTGGGCAGGGGAGAGGCAGAGGAAGAGGGGGAGAGAGAGAGGCAATCCCAAGCAGGCTCCACATACAGAGCGGAGCCGGACCTGGGGCTCGACCTCACAACCCTGAGATCATGACCCCAGCCGAAATCAAGAGTCAGACACTTATTTGGCTGAGCCACCCAGGCACCCCAACATTTCAGATATTTCTTATGTTGATCCCTGACAATAGAATTGATAGATCTGAAGGTGTGAAAAAATGTAATTTTTCCTACAAAGGGTTTTTACCTATTTGTTGTGCCATCAAGCACAGTTTTCCCAGAATTCGATGTGTATGTGGGCACATGTACATCTAGCTTAATAGGAGTACAATGGTTTCGGGCTTTTTCTTCCTAAGAGATGGGAAGTACGGAAGAAGAGCTCCCCAGGACAAGACCCTAGTGGAGGTTTTCATGTTTGTACCATCTCCTCTCAAGCACTCCACCCCAACAGACACACATACACACACACACACACACACACACACACACACACACACACTCCCTCTTTTCCTGACTTTCCATTACTGATGGCAGGATGCCGGGGCTGCCCTCTCCTGCTGAGAGCTGGAATTGCACCTTGTGCCCTGAGCTGGCCTGTGGAACCCCTCCCCTCCTGACAGGGTGCAGGAAGCCAGCACTTCCCAGGCAGGCTCTAGTGAGCAAAACAGCTGTATTGATTGCCATGAGGCAATTGCATCAATCACTCCAGCTTGGCCCAGGTTAAATATGTACCCAGATGGGGCCTGCATGTGCCAAGCCCTGGGTATTCAAAGATTCTTAACTCATGGGCTCTGCCTTCACCTGCTCCCTCCAGCAGAGGAGACCAGATGTGTAAACTCACTACCCCCTTGACCTCATTATTTCTCTCAAACTATTTGCTTTTCCTTTGGAAAATTTTGTGCTTCAAAAGAGCACCTCTTCTTCCATTTCTCCGAGGTCAGGCCAGAACTGAATCTCCCTTAGCCAAAGGCTAAGACCCTGCAGAAGCCTCATCCAGCTGGGCGGCTGGGTCCATGTTTCCCCAGCCAGCGTTCCATCATTAGGCTCAGTGGATAGAACTGCGTCTCACCCAGCCACTTGGAGATGGCACAGGCCACGTGGGTCACGTGTTGTTGGCCACTTTCCTCTCGCTCGGAGTCCTAACTCACTCCCAGGATGCACCTGACCGTGAGCTTTTCCGATGTCTTCCAGGGTCGCCACTCTGGATGGGAAACAAAAGATGTTACCAGATTTTTTTTAAAGTCAAATTCAAAGGGAGAGAACAGGTATAAAAATACATAATAAGGTTTTTAAAAATCACATCACAAATGTAAGATACTGTCTTCCTCAAATTTGTCAGGGAGACCAATTTTTAGTCCAAAAGTTGTCCCATCTTTTCCAAAATAAATCTCAGTCAGCTATATTGTATCATGTATCATTTACTTTCACTGGCTGGTAGATTGTTAATTCAGTCATTGCTATTCCTTGTCTCCATTCCTAAAAATAATGTTGCCATTTTCACCACTGATTTCTATGCCTTTTCTCCATTTGTCTGCTCCTTCTCCTATTCTGTACAAATCTTCCAGTTCGGGCGCCCGGGTGGCTCAGTCGTTAAGCGTCTGCCTTCGGCTCAGGTCATGATCCCAGGGTCCTGGGATCGAGCCCCGCATCGGGCTCCCTGCTCTGCGGGAAGCCTGCTTCTCCCTCTGCCACTCCCCCCTGCTTGTGTTCCCTCTCTCGCTGTCTCTCTCTCTGTCAAATAAATAAAATCTTTAAAAAAAAAAACAAAACAAAACAAATCTTCCAGTTCACCTTTTTAGGGTAAGACAGAAACACACAATTATTTCAAATCACATTCAGAAATCACCTGCACTGGTCATACTAGTCTTTTGGAGTGAGAGGGTGGCTCAGCTGGATAAGCCTCTGACTCTTGGTTTTGGCTCAAGTCATGATCTCAGAGTCATGAGATCGAGCCCCGTGGAGGGCTCCTCACTCAATGCATACATAGTCTGCTTAAGACTCTCTCGCTCCCTCTCCCTCTGCCCCACCACCCCCACTCACTGTCTCTCTAAAATAAATCAAACTTCAAATAAATTTTAAAAATTTAAAATTTAAAAATAAACAAATCACCTGCAGTGGTCATAGCTTTGATCTTACTCAACCATAGAACAAATTCCCTCTTCTCCTTAATTCAGTCAGAAAATAGGTAAAGGTTTTTGAAGTTCACCTGACTTCCTTATGTGATTTCCTGGGCCGACCTCACGCAAGTCCTAGTGAACCAGACACCCTCCTCAGATTATAGATTCCAAGAAGCTGACATTATGCCATACGCTTTCTTCAGCATGTCTGACTGCCCCATCTATCCCTCACAGGCTCCCACTGCCCTGGCTCCTGTACACCATCATTCACAGGTTCCAACCAGTGGCTGTCAGCAGTAATGGCCTCTTCTGTGCCATCGTCCTCCTCTTCATCATGCTGCTCTTCGTCATTCTCTCTATTGCACTCTGCAAATGGCGGATGAACAAAGTGCTGGGCTTCATCATGTTCGGCCTCTACTTTGTGTTCCTGGTGATCAGTGTCCTCCTAGAAGACAGAATTCTTGTGTGCCCTGTCTCCATCTAGTAGGAAAAGCCATAGCTTGAACTAACAGCATGGATGGCCCCTCCCCGCCCTGGGTTCTAGGCTCCTTGACCGCTCCAGAAGAGGCAGCTAGCACACAGCCATGGGCATTTCAAAGTGTCCCTCCTTGGCGGATTTGAGGATGGATGGATTTACACTGGGCCCACTCATTTCACAGGCTGCTGCCAACCTTGCCTACTGAAACCACTTCATGCAAGAGACCATGCAAGAACCATCCATTTGGGGCTTCTCTCCATTCACCACTGACAGGTACTCCTCGCTGGTCGGAGGTACATTCATTGTAATGATGCAAACAATGACAGAGGCTCTCTCTATGTATACATACAAAATATACAAATTATAAATAGATGCACATGAACATACCCTGCCTGTTCCTGTATTATACCTCTCCTTTCATGCCTATAGAGTAATACATACCTGTATACAAACAAAGAAAAATTTTATATATATATATATATAAAATCGTCACACACACACGTATATATATATATATATATATATATATATATATATATACACAAATGCATCTTTTCAGGGATAGCTCTAGTATATTTATAGCACCTATTTGAAGAGGGGCATCACCCTTCAGTCTGAGCTTTACCTCTTAAGTGCAAGAGGTAAACTAATAGAATGATTGCTGTGACCTTCAGCCTACCTTCGACTTATTGGGATCCTGCCTGGTAAGGTGGGTATTTTAGAGAAATATGTTGCAGGAAGGAGGGCTTGGTGGAGAGGGTCTGTAGGGACCCTAAGCTGAGACCTCCAGAACATTCCCACCAGCCAAACAGTGAAGACTATCTGCCCACCTCCACTGGGGCACACTGACCAAACCCCACGGGGTTATGTGGGACATACAGAGTTTAAAACCCAGACTGGGTGGATATTGCTTTGGGGGACAGGGAAGAGGTGACCAGGGTTGGGGGTTTTTGAAATTTTTTTATATATTGCCCCAGCATGCAAGTAGAAAATATAACTGCAAACCAAATTAGTGCTCTTCTAGGACAACAAGACTATAGAAACTGAACCTATATTGTTCTAATGCATGTCCCATTATCATCCCAAAAAGGGGGGCAAGTCTAGCTGTGATTGTCATTTAGGCGTATTTTGATGCTAAGGGCTCACATATAATCAAAATGCCTGCCAAGAGAGCCTGCAATATGTAATAAGAAATATCATCCAGTAGAGGGGCTCAGTGGAACTTGCCACCTAATGGGAATATAAGGGCGTAGTTCTTTAAAGCATCTTCCAGTGTGGTTCATAAAGGGCTTCAGTGCCTATGGAAATCATTATTCCACCAATAGAACTAAACTGATTCTGATCAATACTGCTTGTATTGAGGCAGCTTAGAGATGTTTGGAAAAGCATTTCTACACTCAGCGCACCCGGGAAGGTTTCTGAGTCCTCCTCCGGTGGTGCCAGGACCAGGATTTGGTTAAAGCCTGTGCAAAATCTGTGTCTCTCCTTCCATCAGGACCCCATGTGGGACTCTTTCGAGCGTTGAGTCCACTGAAGACTTCTTCACGCTTGCCCCAAGCCAGTCACTCCAAGGTTTTGACCTCCTGATTTTGCTCCGCATTCATGTGACATTTTCATTTCATTCATTCCCCCAAACTCTGCTTGACACGTTGTATGATTTCTCAGGTCTATGTCCATAGAAAATAAAACCATGGGGGGGGGGGGTTGGAGAAGACAAACTAAATTGATGAAAAAAAAATAGAGTTTTTCATTCGCCCAAGTCACGCTTTCCTTCCAGTCAGTTGCAAAAGTAAACAGAGGATGGCCCATTATTCTGCACCCATCTTCCAACCAAGGTGGCACACGCCACCTATGGGGAACTATACGAGATGTCTCCAGTCTATTCTATCCCTGATGCCTCCTGTGATTGGGTTGTGGGCACGTACCTCCTAACGTGGGGAGACAGGAGGCGCAACTCACAATTAAATAGAGAGGAAGGGAGACCTGACAGCCCCAGATCAAGCCCAAGTATTCCTTCCAGAAAAGCCCAGCTCCGTCCACAGAGCATGGCAGTACCAGGCAGTGCGCATCACCCGCCAGCAGACGGCGCTCCTGAGTGGAGGCTCCCTGGGAGAACAAGAAAGCAAGATGGCCGCCCCGCAGGAGGCGGGCCTTCCAGTCTCTCCCGCTTTGCAAAGTCGGGTGGTCGCCTGTGTGAGAAAAGCGCGCATCTTCATCAAGGGCAGGGTGCTGTATTGAGGCAAGAATCTGTGCTACTTCCTTAGAGGGAAAGAGAATGGGTAAGTGAACTTTTGGTCAAAACCTCGGGTGGTTTTCCCCGCGCTTTACTCAAAGGGGAGCAAACTGGGTTACTGCGTGCGTATGTGTTATTGGCTGGTCTGTTACTTGAAGGAAGGTTTGAAAAGGTGACTTTAACGCAGCTGCAGATAAACTACGTGAAACCAAAAAGGATGCGGGAGGCCCACTGTAGCCCCGTCTTGTCCCAGCACGTGCTGATGCTTCCCCGCCCCCGCACTCCTTCCCAGTCCTTCCCGGCTCACGGTGAAGACCCAGCCCAGCGGCCACGGAGCATTTTACGTGCCTTAGAAGCTCCACGTCACACGAAATGCTGTGCTTGTTAATGAAGAGTTGCACTTGAGGAGACAGGATTTAGGAGCCCATTCCCGCCGCTGTGAGGAGCACTGAGCACGATGTACAACAGCCGTGTTCCCCGGCTGGCTGGTATGCAGGCCCCTTCCCCTGCCACTGCTGTCCTCGGGATGTGTCTGTGAGGTCACGTGTTGGGCTAGGCCAAGTCCAGAGAGCAGTGTAGAGAATGCAACAGTGGATCTTGAAACGCATTCAAATCATTAACATAATTGTAAGAAAGAACTTTCCTGAGCAGGTCATCTCTAGCGCTTTCCCTGCATGCCTGTGTATATACATATATAAATATATCCTTATACCGGATCTATAGGTACACCCGTTTACATCATCACCCTTTGACCTGTCACCTTCAGGATTCAAAAGCAGGGCACATCAAGTCTGCCATAATGAGGGAAAAGAAAAGTCACGCACACCACCAGCCCAAGGGAACATCATCTCCTCCTGACCTCGTAAGGTTTGTTCTGGGCACATGTACGTACAAACCTGCACAGTAGGCCCCCATCCTATATACTTTCCCACACCAAGAGGGGAGATACAGCCTATGGAAATGGCCAGCCATAGCCCCAGTGCTGACGTACAGGCAAAGAATGCACAACAGAAAAGCTTAGACCGCAGATACTCTTGGCTTTCTTATAGCAAGGTGTATAAATATCAAAAATTCTAGAACCACCTTCTTGCTTCTCAATCTAAAACAAACAAGCCGTGCCCAGATGGTCCCAGTCAGCCACGGCAAACCAAGCAGGTCTTGCTTGCCGTCACCTCCCCTGTCGCCCTAGGCAGCCTCCGCACAGGAGAGCAACCTGGCTCAAACCAAGAATGCCCGAACAGAACCTTCTCAGTTGCATCCGGAAATGCCTTTGCTGGGTCCAGCTGCCTTCTGAACCCGACTAGTGCCTGAAGCATTGAAGCTGGAGATGAGATGGATGGCACCTATGCATTCTCCCAGGACCTAAGCTGAGGCCCGCAGTGACCGATCAGGAAGCCACAGTACATGTGCACAGACGTGTTTATCAATTTGGCAGATGCGGCAGAATATCCTAAAGCCTTGCCCAGAAGATTATAAAAAGAGGCAGGCACTGATTCATAGGGAAAATGCTTTGTAAGGCTTCTAACAGGTGCTACCTGACAGGGGCTATTATAATTTATTTTCTAGGAAGGACATGAATCAGGTGGTTTGGAGGCCTTTCAGCAAAACACAGCTGCTTCTCTGATGAGACATTTGATAATATATTAATGTACATCCCTTCCTGGGCAGGGAGAAAGTTGGCAAACTCCCCACCGACGCTCACAGCTCTTAAACTCCTCCGTAACAGGGAGATGGGCGATGAGCCGTAAAGGGAAGCTCCCCCCGCCCCAGACCACCTTAACAGAAAGCTGACCAAGCAAATGACAACAGCTAGAGATGCTGGCCAGAGACTCAGTTGAGGAAGAGGGGACTTCTGCTCAGTGCTCGGCTGAGATTGCTGGGTTGGAATATGTGACAGGAGTCTGATGACCTATCTGAATACAAGCATTTCGGGAAACGTCAGTATGCTTTCTTCCCTGCACCTGCCGACACACACACACACACACACACAAGATTACGAGGATGCCATGCTTCCTTGCACCCGGACAGATTGTTACTCCAGTGATTAAGTGGCCGTATTAGAAGTGGCAGCTCTATTCCAGAAAAAATAAAGGGAAACTGTCCTCAGGGTGATTTCTGGGGAAATCAGCAGTCTCCTGAAGGCTTGATATAGAAGCTAATGCTCATTCTTGCTAAGCCAGATCTCACATAACCACCTGGCTTAATATTTTTAAAAAGACACATCCTCGACTCCTAAACCTCCCTCAGCAATATTTTCTTTAATTAGTAAGTAAGGGCTTTGCCATTAAAAGAGAATTAGTGGGGGGAAAAATGAAGCATAAGGAAAAGGAAGAAAGGAAAAATGTATTTACTTTTACAGCGATTGCCAAGAAAACAAGTGTCACACTGATATATATCCCCACGTAGTTTAAAATAATTACAAATGTCAGGCTTTTTCAACCAATTATAAGAACCTGCATAGTCCCAGATAAAAGTATCTTCCCTTCTCTAGAAGGCCTTGGGATGGAAAGGTCATATGCCCCTGCCCCACTATTTCAGCTTAGCTCGTTGCCTCTCTCTTTGTGTATCTTTAATTTCACAGTCTTTAAACTATGTAACAAACAAGAAAAGCAATAAAGGACATGCTCACCACTCTGTTACTTATCATTACAGCATTGCAATGTTTTGGTTTGGGTTTTTTGGGTTTTGTTTTTTTCACTTCAGTGGGAGCTTTGAAACTGCACAGGTTATGGTATGTGATCGCCGGGAGAATTCAAGCATCTGTAGGAAGCAGGGGTGCACTTGTGTTTGGTATGGAAGTAATGCATCTTTCCACCTGGCCGCCTCCCTCCAAACAATGTCTGTGCTGCCGTTTTCCATGCCTTCCGCACCCCCCGGGGTGCCAGCCTTGCTCAGAACCACCTGAATTCCACAGTGGTCTTTCATCTGACTGGTGAAAGTGTCCTTTAAAAACAGCAAGAGAGAGCTAAAAATGATAAAATGAATCCACAAGTCAACCAGTTTCTTTAGAGACAAAAATGACCCTGTACTTACAGCTGGAGAGACATCTCTGTTCAAATTAGTGTACAAGGGAAACTGCATAGAACACTAAATTAAGCCAGAGCACTTTCACTAAATGATTGATTGACAGACTGGAAAACCTTAAAGAATTAAAAACAAAACAACAACAACAACAAAACAACAGATAACTACCTGTCTGGAAGAGTGCCATGGAATCTTCATTGAGTTTGCCAAAGGTTTAATTCTGTTAAGACAGTTCGTCCAACCTATCACCCTCATCAAAAGGACAGTTCTTTTGTAGGAGACGGGTCCTGGCATAGGTGTTCCTGGTGGAACCAGGTTTCATCAACTATTAACATTAACAACCAGAAGGTTAACCCTAGCCCAACAAGTTGATGACTCCACCTGTGTCTTTTTGGGGGACAAAAAAGAACTGAGTCTGGACGCTCTTCACAGGTACCCCTGACACACTTGGGAGCCGCCACTGTGTGACCCTTTATCTGTTTTCATCAAAAGTGTCTTTAGAGTTTTATTTCAGAATCCTTTTTTCCTCACCCTCTTGATTTTTATAGTTCTCTACTCACCCTTTTTAAATGCTTTAGGTTGCTCCTGGATTATAGAACCTTATGACTAATCATGACACAAGTTGGTTCTCAACAGGGCTAACTTACCGTCGCAAACCTAATGCTTTGCTCCCTTATTCTGCACCCCTCTGTTGCTCTTACTTTTAGAAAGTCACATTTCATTGCTAATTCACATTCATCTTCTGTTCCCTGTCACTTTGCTATCTCTTCTCCAAGACACTGAGCTGAAGCTGGTGTGTTTCTCAGCCTGCCCCAGTGCATTTGGTTAGCCATTTTTCCTACTATGAGCCACTCGCCACTTGGCCTTTTTGAGTCTCAATCTGTTTATTTCTAATGCCATTTCCAGTTTTCAAGTCCAGGTTGGACTCAGCGCTCACTCCCCATCGAGATTCTTCCCACCAGTCCCCGGTTTGCTTGCACTTGGCAAGTCCAATGAGCATTTTCTGCACCCCCTCATTAATGTGAATATTCAAAAATGCTGGGCCCCTGCCCCCAACAATTTCTGTTTCGTGCCATTGGCAGTTTCTTAGGGGAAAAAATCCCTCCTGATTGCTCCTACAGTGCGAACAGAATTCACAACCCTAAGAGAGTACAGTCACAGAAATACCTTCTGAGCACCAGTAGGCCTTGATACAACAGAACTGACAGTGGAGAAAAGTATGAACACGGGGTGTAGCATGATCATGAGGCCCGGGGAGGGAGGTCAAGCTCATGAGCTTCATTTTTAAGGTCATAATTCGACACTCACAAAGAACTGTAAGTGGGGGAGACACCACTGGAAATCATTCAGATGCTCTACCTGCTTTGATTTACCAAAAGGAATTCGTATTTTCACTCCAATAGGAAATAGGAGAAATGGTTGGATAGGAATTGCTAGGTTGGATAGGAATTGTGTGGTTGTAGATTGGGTCCTGGCCCAGGAAACCAGGCTACAGTTCACCAAAAGGATGGGAATTCGCTCCTGCATTCTCACATACTGGGCTGCATGTTCCTTTGTAATGGATCCGTAAGTAACGAAAGCTTTGGGACTGACAGTTCTTAAAACAGTCAACTCACCAAAAGAGAATACTAATGTTTTAAATCATGTCACACACACACACACACACAAAGGAATGAATCCCTGAATTAAATAACTTTAAGGATCAAATTACATGCATGCAGTAAGGATAGATAATTCCTTGCCATTTAATTAAATGAATGTCCAATTCTTCTCATCAGGATAAAACTGAAGGACAATGGATGCCTTTTGGGTTTTTAATTTTTTAATATTGCACTTTATAGTACTTCATAAGAGACAATTGTCTTAATTAAAGCCATAAAATACCAATAATACATATATTCAGGGCTTCTGAATATAGTCAATCAATAAGCAGTCATGAGTCATTCCTGTTTTGTATTGTTTGTTGTAAAATGGAGTTTATCTGTTCTATTTTTTATTGCATACAATTATTGTTCTAGACAATCCTAACCTACTGATAAATTTTAGATGTGTGCTTTAATAAAACTCTGAAAATGAAAGAAATTGTTAATTTCACAAAAGCATTCTTCATCTTCAAAGTAGCTTGTGACACAGTTTCTTTAAATAGCAAGTTCTGATACTATATTGCAAGTATTTCTCTTCCCAAATTATAGATGTAGTATTTTTCAGGAATCCATTTGTTATGTAAAGCAAGGTTCACCCATATGGTGAGTGAAATGGATAATGAGGCAAATACATACCTGGGAACCTTAAGGTTTGTTTGAGTTTTTATATAAATGTAGGATGGGCCTAAGAAGTTCCCTTATAAAAATGGCAAATATAGATATACAATTTGTCGATAATTTCCTATGCTGACATTATCAATCTTCCTTGGGAGGACATAGAAAATAACAGACTTCATAATGCATTCCCTTTCTGCTAAAATACACAAATTCTGACCAGTATGGTAGACTACTTACCTCTACACACAGAGGTCCCCACAACTAAAAACTTTAATATTTCACTTGATCACAACTTTCTGTGTAATTTGAGGGAAAGTTTAAAAAAATGACCAAAAAGCATTTAATAGCCTAGAAATATTCACCACAACTGGGTGCCTAAATTATCAATATAGAGTAAACACGTATATTAAACTGAATGACCCTGACAATTTGATGCTTAAATGGCCATTTGCCCTAAGAGAGAGGATCTAGTCCCAGAGCTAGTGATGTTCTTGTTGGGGACTGTTTTGTGATCTGAAGAGTTTCTCCAAAGGGCAGAGATTCTCCACCCGGAAGAGGGAGCCTCTGTTGATATATAGCCCTGTTGAACCCTGCACACAAAGTCCGTATTTGTGCCCTGCATCTAGCCCAGATGTTTCTTCTGCTCGAGTCTGAGAGAGCTCCAGAAGCAAGAGCTTCTATTTCTAAGCAATCCGCAGTCTCAAAGAGCCATCAAAAATTGGAGTAGCCAAGGGGCACCTGGGTGGCTCAGTTGGTTAAGCGACTGCCTTCGGCTCAGGTCATGATCCTGGAGTCCCAGGATCGAGTCCCGCATCGGGCTCCCTGCTCAGCAGGGAGTCTGCTTCTCCCTCTGACCCTCCCCCCTCTCATGCTCTCTCTATCTCATTCTTTCTCTCAAATAAATAAATAAAATCTTTAAAAAAAAAAATTGGAGTAGCCAAAGCTACCTTCCTGGATATTTACTGCAGTTGCTGCTAGCCCTAGAGGAAAGATAAATTATACATTTGTTCTTTGCATATTGGTAAAACAGAGAAAATGTGGTCGACGCTGACCCCAACGTAGCCATTTGCCCTAGAACACATAAACTCTTTTTTTGGACAGGTTACATTAAAAATCTCAGAATGCCATTTTTGTAAAGGATCTTTTTAGGGATAGATGTCGTCCCACGCTTCCTCTGTTTGCCTCCATTTTAAAGAAGCATTTTAACCCCTATTTTTACCCCTAACAAGAATCCAGCTGATGCACTTCCAAATTACTTTTGTCATTTTCTGTGTTTTGTTTATTACATGCAGTTTTCACTGGATGACAGATATATGGAGATTTTGTGTCAGTTTATTCTCTGTGAATATGTCTGTACATAGACCGAAAGCTATATTTATTTGTACATAGGCTGTTTGCAGTTAAATGTGTTTGTCACATGAACTTCACTTGATAAAGGGCGTTTGTTTCTTCACTGTGTTCCTGTTACACTTTCCACACCTTTGTGCTTCTACTACTGGTAATCAACTCATAGAATATCACTTTATGTAACTAAGTCTCCTCGGTGTGAAAAATGATAGTAATAAAATTATTGACTCAGAAAAAGAAAACAACGTTTTGTTTTTGGAATAATCCTTGCCTTCAGCTAATCAGGACCCTCAGGGTCTCAAGAAATAGATATATAGTCATAAAGGTTTCATTGCAGGGATTCAAAGGAACAAAAAGGCAAGCAAGGTGTACTTTTCATTACAACTACCACTTACTGAATGCTTACTAATGTCATTTGAGCTCTTAAATGTCTGACGGAACCTCACTGAAATGACTACATAAACAATTGGATTTTTATTAATTAAATATATTGAAATTGTATATTTAAAAGCCTAGTGTTCCCTAAGCCTTTAAGTTCAATTTAGGAATCTTGTTATAAATCTAATATTTTATATAAAAATAAGAATTCACAATCACTGTTTTCTTTGATTATACTCAAGTAACTGATAAGTTTAAAAGATTAAATTCTAAATAGTCAACCTCACTTATGAATTAAATTCCCTCAGGCACTTTTTAAATTTTACACAGTTAACATAGCTAATTTTATGAAATACAACAAAAGCCTGACAGACTTACAAACCAAAAAAACAAAATCTTCCCTATGCACTTCGGTAATTCTTAATTAATTTAATATATCAAATAAATATTGTAAACCAGGTTTTCTCCTACATTTAAATACCATTTACAAACAATAAAAATCTACTGTATCTTCAAAATGAATATCATGAGTCTAATATCAGTTATGCATTTCAAATGTTAATCTGATTATCTCATATGCCAGATTTATTTAAAGTATCTTAAAACACACATGCACACAAAACATCCCAGTGATTATAAAACTTATTCCTAAACCACACCAAAATATTAATGCTATCAATTCGATTTACTTTATTATATTTCAATATCACCTTACTGACTAATGAGCAGATTCTAGCAGAATAAGGATGAGATGACTGAACCTGAGTCACAATACCGTTATTTATCTTTGAGAGAATGGACCCCAGAACATGACACATGATCCTCACAGACAAGATGACTACTGGGCCCAACAGTAGTCACATAGCACTCAGACTGTGAGTCAAATTCTGTTGCATATCTCTGGAGAGCCTCTTCCTCACCAAGCCCAAGCCTCTCGGCTGGGGTTTAATTTTGCAATCCAATGAGCATCTTTACCATTACTCTTTTTAACTTGAAATCTCTTTCAGAGTTTTGTCTCCTCATTTGAATAGGTGAATTTTGTAGCCCACCTGAGTTACAGCCAGTTTTTCTATACCTCAGGATTATATTCAACTAATCTCTTTATTGCCTGGTTGGCTTCTTCATTCTGTTCATAACTTTCTTGTCTGTCCTGACCACAAATCCAAACATTTTATTAACAACTATGTGTGTGCACTAATGCTACTTTGTATACATTTCATTTAATCCTCATAACAACTCCCTGAGTTGGGTACCATTTTATTCCCATTTTACAAACCCATCATAGGATTTCTCAACCTTGGCACCATGGACATTTGGGGCTGGAAAATTATTTGTTGGTGGATGCTGTCCTATGTATTATAGGATGTTTAGCAGTAGCCCTGGCATTTACCCATTAGGTACAAATTTCAACGAACAAAAAATAATGTCCCAAACATTGGCAAACGTGCCCCGGGGGGGTATGGTGGGGGTGAGGCAAAATCACCCCTGCTTGAGAACTGCTACAGTCTGTCAAGTAGAATTCAGTCTGCAAGGTCAAAGTGGCTGCACTTCAGCCAATGTTGCCTTTTCAGCTTGCTCAAGCGTGTGCTCTCTATCACACACACACACACACACACACACACACACACACACGCACATCTCCTATCCCCCACCCACAACAGTGCAGAGGTAAAAATTCAAGCAGGGAAAGTCCATTTGGCCTCAACTTTTAAATGGTCTCCATGTGATCAGAAACTACTGAAGCTTAACTTCGGGACTCCTCCTTCAGCCCATTCCACATGGATGGGCAGTTTACCACATGTAATCTGGCACTAACGGCGGGTCTGCCTCTCATGTATCTCCGGGTCTCTTCCTGGGCAAAACTTGGCCACTCTCTTGAAGGAATTTCTGCAAGCCGCAACCATAGAATAGCAATCCCAAAATCATGCTCCGAGATGACCTCTTTAATGAACATCCATCGGCATTGTCCTCACAGCTGGGTTCCTCCCCAGAGGAAGATTTAAAGGTCTGTTTCTCCATCTGCATAGCTGATGGGCTGAGGGCAGTCAACTTTAAGGAAAGCTTAAAATCCATGCTTGCTCTCATCTTCCTTCCTTCCAAAATGAACCCCACTTCTCAGAGATGAGGATTTAGGAACTGCTTTCTGTTTAGGGAGAAGGCACACACATTTTAGCACTGCATTCAACACAGTGATGTTTATGGCCCCGATGGTATTTTGATCTATGTTTGAGAATGTAAATATTTTCTTTTTTTTTTTTTAAGATTTTATTTATTTATTTGAGACAGAGAGAATGAGAGAGAGCACATGAGAGGGGGGAGGGTCAGAGGGAGAAGCAGACTCCCTGCCGAGCAGGGAGCCCGATGCGGGACTCGATCCCGGGACTCCAGGATCATGACCTGAGCCGAAGGCAGTCGCTCAACCAACTGAGCCACCCAGGCGCCCGATAATGTAAATATTTTCATCCCAATGCCATTAATGCTAATTTCACCAGTGCTGATTTCAGGCAACTTTCATTAGGTTGATTAAAATCCTTGATCAATTGTCTATAGAGAACAGTTTCTAACCATTTTTATTTTATTGAAATTCTCATAGAGACGCTGCTTTCTGTATAAATTTTAAAATGGGGGCACTTGGGTGGCTTAGTCAGTTAAGCATCTGACTCTTGATTTAGGCTCAGATCATGATCTCAGGGTCCTGGAATCGAGCCCCACGTCAGCTCCCCACTCAGTGGGGAGTCTACTTCAGGACTCTCTCTCCCCCTACCCCCCACCCCCCACACTCACTCGCTCCTTCTCTTTCTAAAATAAATAAATAAATCTTTAAAATAATAGGAACTCAACTCATCAACTAAGTTTTGTTTTGTACCCATATCAAAATTTTTACCCACCATAGTTACTATTGGGAATAGCTATTGGGAATTGTTAAAAAGAAAACCATAAGCCCAAAATAGCATCATTTAGGTTTAGGCCCTAAATTATTAAACCAAAACTTAATACCTAACCTAACTGCATTTTCAAACCCTCAGGAATGTAATCTTTAGCCAGTCAACATGGAATTTCCTGGACAATACTAGGAAATTTACTGACAGACCCCTTCCACCGCCCTTAAGAGGGCAACCTTATCTAAACAGTGCATTCCTTGCCAATAAATTCTTTTTTTTTTTTTTTTATGCCCTCTCTCTGCCTTTAAAAACCTTTCTCTCTCGGGGCGCTGGGTGGCTCAGGAGTTAAGCGTCTGCCTTCAGCTCAGGTCATGATCCCAGGGTCCTGGGATCGAGCCCCACATCGGGCTCCCTGCTCAGTGGGAAGCCTGCTTCTCCCTCTCCCACTCCCCTGCTTGTGTTCCCTCTCTCACTGTGTCTCTGTCAAATAAATAAATAAAATCTTAAAAGAAAATAAAAATAAAAACCTTTCTGTGCTTTAGCTCAGTGGAGCTCCCCTCTACTTGCTAGATGGGATATTGCCAAATCTATGAATTGTTTAATAAAGCCAGTCTGATCTTTAAATTTACTCGATTAAAGGTTGTTTTTTAACAGAATCTTCTCCAGGATTTCGACTGAACCCAGTTTTTATTGGTACAATTTTACAGATCTAAATTTCACCAAGAATATTTAGGTTTTCCATCAGTTTTTTTATTTGCAACTCTAGAATAGATTGTACTCTTTGGAGGTTATGTTGCTAAAGAAAAAACTATAGTATACCTTGGAATTGCTGTATTTTTCCCAGAACGCCTTCACCTTTTAGGACTAGTTTTTACGTTTGGCCTCAGTAAAGATTTATGTCAGTGAAAATACGTGATTTCCCACAGCACAGCAAGCCTTCATGGGTTTTTTTATTGTTGCTGTTTTGGGTTGGTTTTTTTCTTTTTTTTTTTTTTTACTATCCCCATGCTTTTGTAATACCATTTTTTAAATTTGTTTCTGAGTGTAGTCTCAGCTTAAAGGTACGTAATACTAAAATCATGAGAACTCTCTATTTAAACAACAACAACGAAATCTATTATGGTATGCATTTGATTAACTTATAAAGTATTAAAGGAAAATATGTCACATGAGTCTTTTATTAAGTTTCATCAAATTATATTTGTAAAAATAAAAAGTTATGAAAAAAATTGCCTTTGCAACTATTTAGGTTAGCAATTGGCCTACAAACACCCATTGTAATTAATGTTTGGTTTTTTAAAAAAAAAAAACACTCCTTAGTCACAAATACCAGGATACTGGGGTCCAAATGCTTTGACAATTACCAAATATACAGAAGTCTTGATGTTAAGTATGCAGTGATCAGAGTCCAGAACTGTCAGAAAGACTGACTTTGATCCACCTCTTTCTACCTGCCGGTTACTTCTTCAATGACTCTGCATCACCGGTTCTTTGTTTATGAAATAATACTACCGTATTTCTACTACGCACCCCCACCACAGCTTGTTGGAAAGAATGAGTTAGTACTCCATGAAGTGCCTGGGACATAGTAGGCTTTTAGTATATGTCCGCTCCCTCCTCCCCATCCCATGTGACTTTGAATAAGTTCTAGAACCTCTCTAAGACTAAGAAGATGTCTTAAGTGGGTCCTTTATTGGGATATCCAGACACTTCCTAATCTTACAGATTACAGGAATCCTATTTGTCTCAGTACTCTAACACTACACACATCAGAAAGCCCATCTCTTCCCGGGATGCCACTGAGCTCAGCTCCCCCACCCACCCTCACTCAGCAATGTGCCCGGTCCCTGGGGATCTAAAAGCCTAGCTCAATTACTAACAACATACCAAGAAGAACTCTCTTTCTAGGTGTCAGGCTCATCCAAGACATAAAAAATTCTGGGGTACACCAAAGCCCTCAGGATTTCCACATCTTTCGCAGGCTTTGGGGACCATGATCCCAGTCTAAACGTGAACCTCCTGCTTGGTCCATCTTGCCTCTAGGGCCAGCTCACACAT
>NC_058415.1:44674561-44676179 GCF_002201575.2 Neomonachus schauinslandi | reverse complement strand
TGAACCTCCTGCTTGGTCCATCTTGCCTCTAGGGCCAGCTCACACATTAAAAGTAAAACATGAACCTCCTGCTTGGTCCATCTTGCCTCTAGGGCCAGCTCACACATTAAATACGTTCTGTATATCTCTACAGGGATAGCCCTAGGACCTTGCAAACCCAGAGTTGGCAAACACTTGGTGAATTACACCACTTATGCTCCCTGGCCCTCAGCAGACATCAACAATCAATCACAGCACCATTTCCCACGACACTTTCCAGCTGAGCATTCCAGGCAGCCAGTACCCATCAGTTCTCCTGGCATGCAAGACAAAACCTAATTGTCACATTCTAGCCCAACCAATAAATGAGGAAAATGAGAGCTAAATAGGCAGTGCTACTTTCCTGAGGTCACAGGAAGCCGTCCAACTGGTTATTAAGGTCTGGTTTTTATTTTGTGTATAGTCTTTGCTAGGGAACTGTGATAAGAAGTCTTCTAATTTAAAAGGCTTAAGTTAGGTCATTAGTTAGGTTATAGCCAGACAGTGAATAATGACAGCTTCTAATTAGAACTGTGTAGAAAGGAAAGAAAGGTTTTTGCTGCTGGGATTTGATAATAGAATTTCCAGTAAATAATAACAACACTTCAGGGACCAAAAAAAAAAAAGTTATATCCAAATTTGGTTACAAAACAGTTGGAAGGTATGCATACAGCTCTCTCTGCTGCCAGTACCTAATGACCCATGTCCTTGAAATAGAATCAGGTCAGAGAAGGTTGTAAACATTCATGCTCTCCTGTCTCCTGGCAGGAATTTGCCCAAATGTGCAATCAATCCCTGTAATAGTTCCCCTAGACTTTAGGGGAAAAGGAAAAGAAAAAACTGTTTTATGCAAGAAAAGTAATACTCGTCACTCCCGTTGGCCTAGATCAACCATTCCTAGGTCAGGAATGGCCTTTAGAAGAGCCTGGGAGATGGGAGAAAGACGGGAGAAACACCCTGTCCCCAGGATCCTCAAGCTCCCCCCTCTATCCCAGACTGTTGCCTAGAATTTTGTCTTGGTGCCTTATCTCTCCAGCTCAGTGCTTCTCAACCTAGAGGCTGTACCCAAAGGGCACTTCCAAAACACCTGCAGGCTTCTTCAAATTCCACACGTAAAACCAGCCCGCATCCAGTTGCCAGATATAGGCATTAGCACTGGGGGCCCAAGGAGAGTAAGCCCCAGCCCGCTCTCAAAGACTTCATGGCTTGTAGAGGACGACAAGTATGTGACAAACACAGGACTTGGCTAGAATAAGCAGCCTTAGAGGGTGGTTAAGAGACCAGATTGCCTGGGTTTGAAACCCCAGTTCTGTCACTTCCTAGTGGGGTGACCTAAACCTCTCTGTGCGTCACTTCTCCCACCTATAATCTCATGAGAGTTGTTGTGTGTGGATTAAATCAGTTCATATTTATTTGGAATACACCTAGAACAGTGCCTACCTTAGGGTAAGCAATATCCCTCTGTTTGATAAGTAAGTGCTCTAAATAGGTGTCTGCATGACATTGGAGCCCAGAGGGGAGCCTGATCAACTCTATCTCGGAATTCAGGGAAAGCTACAAAGATGTCCCTGAAGCTGACTGGGCCACACACAACAACTCT
>NC_058415.1:44653494-44674161 GCF_002201575.2 Neomonachus schauinslandi | reverse complement strand
AAGTGTGGCATTTGGGGAAACAATATTTGGTGTGGCTAGAAGGGTAGGTAGGGTCTGCTAAGTGATGGAGGGATGGGAGCTGAAAAGGTGCGCGGGAGCGGATTGCAGAGAACCTTGTCCAACCCAAGCCGCCTCGACTCTCTCAGGCCACCGGAAGCTCTTCACCCTCATGTGACGTGGTCAGATCGAGGTTCAAGAAAGTCCTGCACATCCTGAAAAGAAATGCCCTGGATTTGCTTCAAAATGACCCTGGGGGTGGAGGGTTTGGGGGACAGAGAAGAAACGGCATTGGCTCTGAGTTGATCGTTGTTGAGGCTGGGTGATGGATATATGGGGGTTCGTTATATTACTCTGTTTTTATATGGCTGAAAGTTTCCATCGTAAACAACTATCTGGAGAAGGAGGCTGGGAAAAAGCTCTTAGGCACCATCACTCTCTGCTGTCACCGGTCATTTGCACCTCAGTGTGAAAGGAGGAAGGTTCCGGTGGGAACGAAGAGCAAGCTGAGGCTGCCTGCGGGGGGGCGAGGCCATAAAAGTAAAATGGCGGAGGGAGAAGGTGGTCAGCCAGGAGGTCAGGACTGCCTGAGACCACTTGGCCTCCTCCCCCCGCCCACTCCACCCCCCTGCACGCTTCCCCGTGCCTCCACCTGGATTAAGTGCACCTGGCATAGACTGTGGCCATCAGCTCTCTGCCAGGCCACTTCTGCTACTACCCCCTGGGTTCGGTGCTAATATTTTCCCTGGGCCACTGCTGATGGACTTCTCCCCACCAGGGCAGGTCCAGGGGACTCCAGGACTGCCCTGAGCCCACTTTAGCATCAGAGATGGCGAGCTCTTTCAGAAGTGAGCCGTTCTGTCTGAGATCTTGGATCTTAGGGGCATCGCATCGTGTGTCCTGGAGTTCCCTCCAGGACCTGGGGTCATGGACAGGATAGAGTTACAGGATGAGGGCCCCAAATGGCCCCAAATGGCCAGGACTCCTGGGAGCACCCAGAGCAACCTCCAGGAGGTTCAGAAGACAGTTCAGCCTCCGGCAGCTCCAGGAGCCGCCAATGATAGACAGGTGCAGCCTGTTTCACAGCAAGAAGATAAATGGAAGGCAGCGGGTGTGAGCCAGAGCAGGAGAGAGCTAGGCGGAGGTGCACAGTCCAGGAAGTTTGGGAGAAAAATCCTAGGAAAAACTGGCTTCTAGAAAGGAGCAGGCCAAGCTTTCGGATGTTTCTCGAAAAAGAGGAAAACTGTTCTGGTTCTAAGGCAACATTAACTCTGAAGATTCTGAACTATTCTACTAGGGAGCTAAGGGGAATTCCTTCCTGTGTCCCCTTCATGTTCTGCAAGGGAATGGGGCTTGAGCAGCTGAGAGAGCACCATCTCCCCTCCTCAGACCTTTTCTTGACCTTCTCTCCTTTTTTTCTTTCTACATTTTCCCCCTTTTTGGAGTAAGGGGCAGGGGCAACTACCATCTTCCTGTCCACTACTTTGACGTCTGCTTTTGTGTAGCAGACACTCGTCAAATGACAACAGACGGACTTGGTTTCTTTCTGAGAAGCTGCACGGGGGGTGGGGCAGGAAAGCCAGAGGGGAAACGTGGGGAAAAGACCTGCTAGGAGGGCAGCCAACCCAGGCTTCCCAAGCCACCGAGCGTTGCCAGATGCCCAAGCTGCGGGGAGAGGGGTGCTCCTTCCGCGCCATCCCAGAAGAGCAGCTGGGGCTCCAGCCAACACTCCTGCTGCTCTCTGGGCGTCATTCCAGGCCATCAGCTGCCAGGCCAGCAGGGGCACTCTGAAAGTCTCTCTCAGGGTGACCGCCAAAAAAAAAAAAACAAAAAAACGAAAGGGTAAGGTGGGAAGAATAGAGAGGCTAGGCTGACTACCACCCTGCACATTTAAAATGCAACCAGGAAAGGGGCACGTGGGTGGCTCTGTCAGTTCAGCGTCTGCATTCAGCTCAGGTCATGATCTCAGGGTCCTGGGATCGAGCCCCGCATCGGGCTCCCTGCTTAGCGGGGAGTCTGCTTCTCCTTCTGCCCCTCTCCCTGCCTGTGCTCTCGCTGTCTCTCAAATCTTTAAAATGCAACCAGGAAGCTCCTGGTATTACTGCCTTCTACAGGCAAAATGGTCAACCATGGATATGGCCCCGCTGAAAGAGTCCTGAAGATGGGCTAGCTCCTGTCCTACCAGGTGTCCAAGAAGTGATAGAAAAGCCCCCTCCCCAGGAGCCCCCCAGGGGCCAGCTGCAGCCAGTAATCCCCCAGACCCAGAAAGGGCAGAGGTTGAGCTGTCTTAAGCAAACCTGATGATCTTCGGGCTCTCCGTAGCTCTCACCTTAAAAGCTATCAGACTGACACCCCCCCCCGCCACTTCCCATCCCCAGCCCCTCAGAGGATTTGAAAATGGGTGCAAATGGCTTGGGGTTGTATCATGACTCTGGAGCACCACCTGGCATTTAAGGAGCTAAGACCCAGCAATGCTAAATATCCTGCAAAGTGAGGGGAAAGTCCTGCAAAGAAAAAAAATCCTTCCACTCAAAATGCCACAAGCTCTCTCCGTGGAAAAACTGATAAGACCTTAAGCTGGCGGGGCTCTGTTTTTCAAACATGAGGATTCCTGGACTTTTAGACCCCCACAGAACCAAGTTAGGGAAACGCTATATCCAAGGTTAAACGTAATGCAAGGTTACAGGTGATTTGCTCTTTGCTGATAAAGGCACCCTGGCTTCCGGGACTCCAGGCAGCTGCCGCGGGCAACACGTATCAACTCAAGGGCACATTCTCTGAAACCCCCCAGGGCTGGGGTCAGCCAACTGTTTTCACATGCCTTCCAGCTGATTCTGATGCTCCTTAGATTTGGGAACCACTGCTCTATAAGCATTCACTTACAACTTGGGTGTCTTAAGGAACAAATGTTACCGATTGTGGGCCCCCCCACCTTGGTTGCAGGGAAGGGTAAGATCTAAGGCAGAGCGTGCAGAAAAATCCAAACTCCTCCCTTCCCCGGATGCTCCCTCAGCCTGCCTGGGAAGGCGTCCCAATCAGAGCCTAAGGACCTCCCCCTTGTGCCCCCTCCCCCTCCGCCAAGGTCCCCCTTTCCTCCCAGTGAAGGAAGAGCAATGCTCTCCGCTCCTGGCCAGACTGCAAAGCTCAGACCAGGCTCCCAGGGCTGCAGGTGATCTAGGGGCAAAGGGAGAGAGGTTGTTCAGGCAGGAGGAGGAGGACAGCGAGCGCTTACACCAGCCAGTCTCAAAAGGACCACTGCCTTTAATCCTCACAGCTACCCTACGGGGCAGGTGGTATTAACAGATGTAGAAACAGCCCTTTGGAACGTCAAATGACTTGTCCAAGGTCCTTCAGCTTAAGAGAAATGAGCTTTGGAAGACTCAGCTATGTTCTAAATTCTATGCTTTTGTCCGCATTGTCTAAAAACTTTCCCCGAGGATGGAAACGTCCTTTATCGGTAGCTGCTAGCCACTTTTGGCTACTGAGCAGGTGAAATGGGGATGGTACAACGAGGGAGTACATCTCCTGTTTTACTCAAACTTAAGTGGCCACGTGTGGTTGGTGTCTAATCTGTTGCATGGTGGAGGAATAGAAGTCTTCACCCAAATAACCCAGAGGAAAAAATAAACACAAGACCGTTGGTATAACTAGCAATTAATCATAGTACTCATTAATCTTTTAATGGAAATGGTGACAGATTCTTAACAGTGTCTGAGTTAAGGAATCACATTAATCCTGAATCAATTCAGATTTAAAGCGATCTACCTTCTCCAAATCTTGGCAGCCAGCAGTAGCCAGGGATGGCAGCTGGGAGATGCCCTGTGCCACCAACTAATGGCCTGAATGAGGATAGTGAAGGCATGTGGAACACTTTAGCATTTAATCTCTTTGCCATTTGACAGATTTTGGAGACACCCTGGCTTGTTTCTTATAATCCTCATTTTTCTAAATATTGAGGACATTGTCAAATGGTTACACCATGGTGGTTGGCCCATAGCAATGAACATAGGGATTATAGCAATCTTAGCCGTTACTTGGTGCTGGGCAAAGCAGTCTTCTAAGCTGGCAGTCTTAGAGAAGCCAGCCTTATGCCGAGAAAAGACTATAGGGCATGTCATCTGGTTTAACATAGTGGGCATCTGTCACTTGGCTATTCAGTGCCTGCTTAGAGAATCCCAGACCAAGGGGGCTATTCAGTAGATTCCAGAACAGGTGAAGGACTCCAAATTCAGGCACCAATTGAGTAAGATTGGTGTCTTGTCAGCAAATAGGATCCACTATGCAATTCTGCTCCAAACCCTCTTTGCCTTTTGAATTGCCGAAGATTCTGGGCCCTTTTGAATGTGATAAGTAAATCAACATCAGTGGAGGTAGAGAAAAGCCATATCGGTGTGCTCTGCAAAATCAGGGCCTCCGTTAAAACCCTGAGCCAACAGGAAGGTGGTGGAGAAGCAGGTCATTGAGCAACCAAGAGGGTTGGAAGAAATTCTGAAAGCTGAATATTAGGACCCAAGCGGTGAAGAGCAACATAAAAGGATTAAAGAATGAATAGCAGAGGGAGGAAGAAAAACAAAAGGCTGAACAAAATAAGAACAAGGTTTTCTCTCCAGAACACCGTGGGTCACAAAGTCCTTCCACGTTCCTCCTGGTGCCTTTGCACACACTGAGCTACCTTTAAAGACTCGATCAGTCATATACTCGACTGACATCAGCCAAGGAGCTCCCATTTCTGGGCACACGGACCATGAAAATAACCAGTCTGAAGTCTCCTTGTGCTATATGGTGATTTTACTAAGCTGGTGCAGCTCACACTCCTGTGCATATAAATCACCTGTATACATGACTTGTTAACCTGTTAGTTTGAATTGGTATTTCAGTAGGTCTGGAATGAGACCAGAGATTCTACATTTCTAACAAGCTCCCAGGGAGGCCAATGTGCTGGTCTTTGGACTGTACTTGACTAACAAGCCTTTATTTTCTCTGTTGGTCACAAGCCAGCACAACTAGCTGAGAATCACACCAGCAAAGTCAAGGACATCAATTTGATCTCCATCAGTGTGGTCCCTCTGTTCTATGGCTGTGAACTGAACCCCCGGGTCCAGCTGGTCATCTTGGGTCTTTGTCACATACACAGGACCGGAGGTGATACAATAGGAAGGATCCCGAAAGCCGCTCCCGCCCCCGCCCGGAGGCTAGCATCTTGTACCTGGGCTGCCCCCAGGGAACCAGTCCTGAGCAACAGCTATTCTTCAGTAACCCTGACCATGCTCTCTCCCTCCCCCTGGTCTTGTTAAACCCTACTCCCTGGGATGTCAATTTCAAAATTACTCTCCTACACAATCACTCAGAAGTAGGATTGCAAACAGCTCTCCTCTCTCACTGCCTAGATGATCCAAAGTGGCTGCCTACAGAGCTATCTTGAGAAGCATTCTGAAACCAGGCTTTGGCTCTGCTGGTATAACGGTCATAATGGATTAACGACGCCTCAAGTGGGGGAAAAAGGAACGTGAAAGCGTGGCCAGCACCCGCAGATTCTAAGCAGGTGTGAAGATCTTGCAGGGAGGCGTGTCTTGCCTCCTCTCAGAATCCAGGATAGAGGGAGGCTGGCAGGCATGGCAGGGTAACCCCAGCACACATACCCCCTGACAGTCCCTGGTGTGGCGCTGCATCCAGCATCCTGGCTGGGGCTAAGGAACCCGGCGCCAGGTCTCCTGACTCCAATCCAGTGCACTGCTGTCAGAAAGGGGCCCTTAGAAAGTGCTGGGGGGGAGCCCTTCTCTTCCACTGCTAGGCTGGCTGCCTCACGAGGGAACCAGCACCAAAGAGCTCTTAGTAGGCTGAGTGCAGCAGACTGTTTTGAGAACACTAACCATTTTTTTTGAAGACTCTGAAGGACCTGGGTTTTAGTCCCAACTCTGCCACTTTAGAGAAGCCCCTTTATTTCCGTTTTTGTCCACAGAACGGAGTATAGCTAGGTGGACTCAAATTCTTTGTACCCCTCCGTTGCACAGATCTACAATCCTAGAGGACTTTCAAACACAAGCATTGCGCCCATCCACGAATCACAGCTGCAGTCGCTCCCCTTTGATAAATAGGAATTTTTTTTAAAGGTGTTTTGGTCCCTGGTTAGTGAGTTACTGCTGTCCTATAGCTCAGGTTCTCCGTAAGTTTATGTGAGACAGGTTAGTAAGGAGTTGATACTTTCTGCCTGATACGGAGAAAGTTTGACAGTCCTAATTCCTTTTTAAAAGCTTTGTTTCTGGGGGCACCTGGGCGTCTGCCTTCAGCTCAGGTCATGATGCCAGGGTCCTGGGATCGAGCCCCACGTCGGGCTCCTGGCTCGGCAGGGAGCCTGCTTCTCCCTCTCCCCCCCGCTTGTGTGTGCGTGTGCGCCCCCTTCCCCCCCCCCCCCCCCCGGTCTCTCTCAAATAAAATCTTTATAAAGCTTTGCTTCTGGAACAAAAACCTAAGATAAAGTCAGTGAGCCTCCAAGTGTGATCCTTACCACCTGTGGAAGTTACCTGGCGGAATTAGGATATGAGGGGTGGAGGGTAGAGTATTAATAAGCATCGTCTCCCACCCTGCCAGGTGATTATTGGGCACACAGAAGTCTGAGGACCACTCATGTAGAGCTTTTTCCCGCCCCCATGCGGGACCCAGAGGACACGCGTCACAATGAGCACGTGAAACCTTTAAGGAGGTGCATCTGGTGTTGGCACCACGAGAACCTCCTTTCACAGGTGTTTACTTTCCGGAGTCAAAAAGAAGCCCCTCGGGGCACCTGGGTGGCTCAGTTGGTTAAGCGACTGCTTTCGGCTCAGGTCATGATCCTGGAGTCCCTGGATCGAGTCCCGCATCGGACTCCCTGCTCAGCAGGGGGTCTGCTTCTCCCTCTGACCCTCTTCCCTCTCGTACTCTCTCATTCTCTCTCTCAAAATCTTTAAAAAATATATTTTAAAAACCCTGTTTAAAAAAACTTTTCTAGGCATGGCTCCGCTTCTAGCTTATTTTCATTGGTTTCACATCCTTCATTTTAACAAAATGATTTTTTTGTCTCCAGTTAAAGAAATGTATGTATGTATGCAGATATACCGTGTGTTTCAATGAAACCTAGGCATAATTTGAATGTTAACTATGTCATTACAGGTCTGCCTTTCAAATACATTACCAACTGTACCCTAGGGCCGGGAGCTTGGCGGTTGATCTATGCATTACTCCAACTGCCTTATAGATTAAAAAGTAGAAATGTACAATACTCGCGTTGTACCAGACATTTGACTCCGTGTTTTAACAGGAGTTACTAGATTTCTGTGCTGTAAAATGTAAACCTGTTAGAGACTGAGGTTGGCGGTCGGGTGGGGGGGGTACTTTTAAATAACACTTAATTTCCCCTCTTTTACCAGACCAAAGGGCACTGAGCTAGGCCATTTGCAAAAATCAGCCACCATTATTCCTGTTTCCAAATTCCTTAGCAAGGACTATCAGGAGATCAGGAGGTAGTCTTCCCCACCCCCCCGCCCCTGGAATCTGACCTGGCGTTGGACTTGATTTAACCAATAGAATGGCTAAAGGGACATTAGGTCAGTTCAGAACCTAATCCTTAAGAGGCCTGGCAGGCTTCCACTCGTTGCCTTGGAATCTGCCTAGTCACTGCATGAATAAGTCGAGGCTAGCCTAGACTTATACTGGAAGCATGAGGCCCCCGACCCCAACCAGAGAACCCCTGAAACCAGCAGCCCCTAGCTGGCAACAGATGCTGCGTCTGCTCCGAAAAACTGGCCAGCTGCCCCCCAGAGCACTGAAAACCAGTTTGTTTTAAGCCACTACGTTTAGGCGTGTTTGTCACACAGCCAGAGCTGACTGATACAAGGAGAGGCTATATTTGGGTTTTATCTTTAGATCTCCCAACACCCAGTCCAGTGTTTGGTGCAATGTGGCATTCGACGAATAAATGTTGAATAAGTACATGAAGAAATAATGTGACTGCACAGTGGTCTGCCCTTAAGTTCTTCACTGTTCAGTGTACCTTGGGGTAAAGCAGCGTTCTTCCTTGAACTCTAAAAATAGGAACGTTTCAGAACTTCAAATTTTGACAGCCGCAGGGTCTGTCATTAAGTAACAGATGGGAGATTGGGTACCTCCTGCTCTGAAGTCTGAGGCACATGCCTGTAATTCTCTAAAGAACTCAAACTATTAAGTAATTCTTGAAACTGTATCACGGGAAGTCCATTTCTTTAACCTACTTGCAGAACAGCCCTGAAATGGAGACTCCCCACATCACCGAAATGAGCCCCCTGCTGTTCCCTTTGGCAGAATTATTGGCTACATCTACTCAAGGACACAGTCAGGGACTGTGAGAAATAAGTATGAGTGTGTTTGCCTGCCACTTCCAGATTCTGACCACTACCAAGATGCTACTCATAAAGACCATATATACCTAGTAAAAATTCGGGTCTCCAGCTAGAACCCGGACAGGTGGTATGTGGGTATCAAGATCCATGAAGACACAATGCAATATTATTCAGCCATAAATAAAATGAGGAAATCCAACCCTTTGCAACAATGTGGATGAAACTTGAAGGCATTTGGCTAAATAAGTCAAATATTGTATGATCTCTTATATGTGGAATCACAAAACCAAAGTCCTAGAAAAACTCTCAGACTTGTGGCCACCAGAGGTGGAGTGCAGAGGAAGGGGAAATTGGAGGAAGGTGGTCAAAAGGTCTAAACTTATAAGTGCTAGGGATGTCATGTACAACAGGACTAGAGCTAACACTGCTCTATAATCTATGGGAACATTAAGAGTAAATCCTGCAGTGGCCCCAGATGATCCAGCCTCCAGGCTGGGGCCCATTCTGAGCTGTGGGCTCTGAGCTGCCCTCGCTTGGGTGATTGAAGAGGGAGAGCTCTCTCCCTGAGAGGGGCCCTGGGGAGTATCTGAGGGCTGGGAACCACAGAGACCGTCGAACAAGACCAAGGAAAGAAAGTCTGCCTGAGTCTGGCCGGGTTCTGCCAGAGGGAGGCCTGAGAGCGCATAGAGAGTTGTCCAGCCCCTCTGCAGAGAGCAGAGCTTGAGCACAAATCATTCACCCACGGCAGGATCCTCGAGGAATCCTGAAGCTGGTAGGATACCAGCCAGCTGTAACAGTGGGGATGGCTGAGGACTGCCAAGGAGTGCTGGGCACACACCTGCTCTTTGGGTTCTGTACCAGGAATTCCATCCTATAAGGCAGGCCAGGTGGAAAAGCAGAGGGAAAAATGTGGGAAGGGCATTCTAAGCAAAGGGGAGAGTATGGAGAAGGGCACAGAGTCACAGCCTAGAAGTGTGACAAATAGTTTGGAGTGGATGGAACTTACCAGCATGTGGGTGATGTTGCTGCCAGGTACTAAGGTGGGAGGGGGAGGCCAGATTGTCCTTAACTTGAATTTCATCTTGCAGACAGTACATCTTTTTACTTTCAAATGGTGGGGGAGGAAATTTGCATAGAGCCTAGCACATAATAAATGCTCGGTCATTGTTGGGTGAATTAAAGAAGAAATGAATCTGGTCCCACTAAACCTTAATTTTAGTCTATTAAATGTGGGGAAATCCCACTTAATTTTTAATTATGATAAAAGCAGCTACCATTCATCGAGTGCTTATAACAAGTATTATCTCACCGGTTCTCAAATTTGGCTGTGCACTGAAATACCTAGGGATATTTTTGAAATATTGATGTGGCTAGGTCCCACAACAAATTCTGACTTACTGTATCTGGGTGCTGCGTGGAATTGGGATTTTTTTTTTTTTAAACTCTTCCAGCAATTCTAATGTTCTGCCAAGTTTGAGACCCACGGCCCTATCTCATTGAATCATGGCAACAACTCCAGGAGGTAGACTGTCATTATCTCTGTGGTGCAAATAACTGTGTTGGAACATTGGGTGATCTGTGTTTGTGAAAGACTGAGGGGCTATTTGAGTCAGGGTGGAGTTTATCAACTGTTTGGCTTGTTTAAAGTCTTGGAATTGAGCCACAGGCAGGTTTAAGAGAGGAAGAGCTAGGCTGTTATGTCTCCCCAGAGTTAGAGACCCAAGAGTAGGGTGACGGCTCCATATTCCCAGACCAGAAAGTGAGACCAGAAAAGGGATAAAAAGGAAGATGGCGGCAATTAGCTGAGGAAGGGTCGAAGAGTGAATGCTGACAAGCTCTTCTCATTCTCCTGCCAGCAAAAGCAGCTGGCTGCTCTTTTAATAATTCTTTGTCTTCTCCAGAAGGACAAAACATTCTACACAGAGATGCTTCTGTCAGCAGCTGCAGTGGCTGGTTTCAAAGGCGGGGGTTAGGGAGGAGTAGAAAAGACAATGTTCCTGATTTCTTTTCCCTCAAATTTATTGAGCTAATGTGATAAGAAAAGAATGTATTACTAAATGAAGTAGCTGGGTCTCTCTACAGATGGGGACAACATTAAACAGTATGCCCACTATGGTGGCATCTGAAAGGACAATGGGGTGAGGGTTGGGGAAGTGTCTTTGGTTCCAGAGCTCCCGAAGGTCCAACTCTATCCAATAATCTCTTTACAAATTGCACCCGCGTTCATTAGGCTTCTTTTGGTTTTAAGTAAAAGAATCCAGTTTGAATCTCAAACCTGGCTGAACATTAGAATTGCTGAAAGTTTAAAAAAAAAAAAAAATCCCAATTCCACGCAGCACCCAGATACAGTAAGTCAGAATTTCTTGTGGGAGCTATACACATCAATATTTCAAAAATCTCCCTAGGTATTTCAGTGCACAGCCAAATTTGAGAACTGGTGGGATAGTACTTGTTATAAGCACTCGATGGATGGTAGCTTTTATCATAATTAAAAATTAAATGGGATTTCCCCACATTTAATAGACTGCTAAAATTAAGGTTTAGTGGGACCAGATTCATTTCTTCTTTAATTCACCCAACAATGAGCATTTATTATGTGCTAGAGTCAGGAAAAACTGTATTAAAATGGCACAGAAGTAGCTCCCCTCAGAGGGCCAACAAAGTGCTAATGGAGAGGACCGATTGCAGTGTAGGTTGCCAACCCCTGCTCCAGAATCCCCTCAAGAACTGGAAAGATTCCAACTGCCCTGACCAATGAAGTCAGAACCTCCAAGAATTCAAAGCATCATTTTCTTTTAAAAGCCTTCTCAGCATAATTCTAATTGCTACCAATTGGTGAGAAGCACTCCGTTGAGAAGAGAGCTCATGTATCTGAAGAAGCATAATGAACCCACCCCTCACCTTTCAGGTTCCAAATACACGTGTGGCTTAATAGAGACTATTGAGGAGGAGAAGAATTCTCTTGCTCCCAACCTGCAGCTGGGGAGAGCGTTCTCTGGCTAGTGTGAACATAAAAGCACAAATTTATTGAAGACTTGCTGTGCTAAGCCTTAGTCTAGCTGGTACCTCCTCTAAACTTCACAGCTTGAGATGGGTACAGTTCTCTCCATTTCACAGATGTGAAAGCTGAGGTACATGGAGGCTTCCGCAGCCCTGGAAGCCTTCCCGAGACCTGCTGTGTGGGAGTGAACAAGCAGCTGGGAAGGTACTGTAGGAACAGCATGGCAGGAAGGAAGGAATGATCAGGTGCTATCTATGGGGATGATCTGACCTCTGGGGGAGGGGACACAGCCTCCACATGAGCCCCTGTGTGGCAATCATGTGGCAGTTGAAAACGGAGTGAAGAGGTAGTGCTATTTTTAACTAAAGCTGTAATGGAAGTATTTAGGTTGGTGGAATGCCGTCACTAAGACCAGAGCTTGGCTCAGATGGCAAAGCTGCCATGTTTCCCACAGAGAACAATACTAGAGAACTTTTAAGTCCACAAGGTGTAAAGGACTTGGGTATTATGGACTATTTACAAAATAATTCTTCACCTCTCATGACTTTCAAATCTATCTACTAGCTCTGTCCACCAAAAAGAATTAGAAACCATGACCAAGCCATTAGCTAGAGCCTAGATTAGGTCTTGAAATAGTGTTTCGTTGAAATAGCCATTACTTAAAGGTCTGTGTGAGTCCAGGTCTAGTAAGAAATGGACAAAATGACCCTGAAACACTGTCTTACTGGTTAACAAGGACACGACCAATTAGAAGGGTCATGTCAGAAAAATTCAAGAACCAACCTAGCCTCACTGGTTAAAGATGGGACAATTGGCATATAAATAATTGCAATGGCTTGAAATCCATCAGATACATTTAAATCAATGAGTTCATAATTGTATATTTGGTCCTTTTTGGAGGATGATAGGGAACCAATTTTTAAACTTGGTAAACAAGAGAATCAAAAATATGTGTCCTGTGTTTTCTATATGCACTTTATCCCTGGCTAAGCAAATAGTAGATGAGAATTTTTTGCTTCATAAAAGTATTCCAGCTAATGACAAAGGAACAATAGAATATTGACATTTTTTAATGTCCAAAAAAACTGTAGTGTCTAGGGAAGCACATTCAGATTAAAAAAAACTAGAAACTGGGAAATTGATGGCTTGTCGGGGAAAAGGACGGCAATGGTGGTTAGAATGGGGACCTATATAGGCTTCAAAGATGGTGGTGAAGGTCTGTTTCTTGACTTAGTGGTGGTTACACAGGTGTTTGCCTTGGAATAAGCCACTGTCACACAGATGTATGGCTTCCATGAAAAGTGTTTAATTTCTAAAGTATTTTTAAAGTAATTTTTTTTTTTTTTTTTTTATACAGTATCTCCATTTCAGCGACTCAGAAAGGCTTCTGGGATGCTCCCCCCCCGCCCCCACCACTGCCCACTCTGCCTCCCATTCATTAGTTATCTCTGTAAATATTTATTGCAAACTTAATGAAAGGCACTATGCCAGGCACTGAAGATTCTGTGCAGAAGGCAGACCTACTCCCTGACACCTTGAAGCTTCTATCCTAGTTGAAAGACAACATATAGCCTGATAAATAGAATTATAAATGTTGATGGGCTCCAACAAGGAAATAAGCGATGTGTAAAAACAGAAGAACGGGGAATGTGAAGTCTACACAGCTGGGTTGGTGAGGGAAGACCATGAAAGAAGCACTGTGTAATCTGGGACCTGAAAAATAAGTAGGAGTCTGTGATTGTTAGAGCAGGTGGAAGAACATTCCAGAAGGTGGAGGTAAAAAGCCCTTGGACGAGGAGCTGACAGAAAATCATCATGGCTAGAGTTAGTGAGCAGCAAGTGGCCCTTGACGAGAATGAAGAGGTAAACAGGGATTGGATTCTGTAGGGTCCCAGGGGCCACAGTACAGCTTCTGGGTTGGTTTTTTTCCTTAGGCGCAGTAGCCGCTATATTAGGTTCAAAGCAAAGGAGTGACATGAGGGAAACTAAGTTTTAAGATCACACGTTTGCTGCTAGGTGGAGAATAGATGAGACGAGAGGGTGTGGTGGTCCAGGCAAGAGAGAATGCTGGTTAAGTGACCGATGGAGAGCAAGAGGTGGTTTCAAGGGCCGTTCTGGTGGTAGAACCAACGAGGCCTGCTGGCGGCCCACTGCGCAGCAAAGGGTGCAAGCAGCCAAAGGGTTCCCGAGACCCAGGAGTCTAACTCCGTATAGTCCTCAACAGATGACCCTTAAGTCCTGGGACCAGATGGCATCACCAAGAACAAGAGCACAGAAGAAGAAAAACTTCAGTGAGGGTCCAGGGACCTGCCTTCCCAAATACGACCATTTAGAACAGGGGCTGGCAAACTTTTCTGGTAATGGCCACGTAGTAATAGTCCAGGCTTTGTCGGGCTGAAGCACTGGAATGTGAAAGCCGGCACGCACCACGGTAAACAAATGCAAACAGCTGTGTTCCAGTAACACTTTATTTACGGGAAGTGAAATTTGAATTTCATATCATTTTCAGGTGTGGTGAAATACTTTTTTTTTTTTTAAATAACCCACTTAAACATGTAAAAACCTGTTCTTTGCTCTCGGGCGCCACAACGACGGGCAGAGGGCCGATTTGGACCCCAGGCCGTAAGTTTGCCAACCCCTGATTGAGCACTCAGAGAAAAAGTATAAGCATGCAGGGCTAGAGGGGTGGCCTGTGTGGTAGCAGAAGGCCCATCCCAATCCTCTCGGAAAGGGGGAACCCTATCAGGGATCAAGGTCCCCAGGTGGACCAGAAAGCAGCAAAAGCCACTGCAGGAAAAACTCCAGTGGTAGCCTGAAAAAGGGTAGTCCCCCCTGGATCCTTCCAAAGCTAAGGTGAATTGAAGGAAACATCAAGCCCCGTTGTTCTGATGCTGCTGGTTGAGAATTTGCAGGCCAGAAACGATTTCCGTGACCGGGTCGATCATCCCCGCCCCCTTCCTTCTCACCCCAGCTGGTGGGAAAAGGACAAAGGAAATGGGCTGTATATGTACTATAATTCCAGAGTGTTCCTGTGGGGACAGGAGACTCCCGAAAGGAACCACTAATGACAAGGATGCTCTGCAGGCTGTGGAAGGTAGAATCCTAAGATGGCACCTGTTAGGGCTTGAATTGTATCCCCCCACACTCCTAGCTCGATGTGCTTAACACCCAGTACTTGAGGTGGCAATGAGGCCATGATGGAGCAGGGTGGACCCCTCCCCAATACAACTGGTGTCCTTATAAAAGGGAGAAATTCCCACAGGGAGAAGAGTATGTGAAGAGGAAGGCAGAGGTTGACTCTTGCACTTGCTGAGGAAGGCCAGAGATTGCTGGCCATCCACCCACAGAGGGGCATGGAACAGATTCTGCCTCCCCGCCCTCCGAAGGAACTGCCCCTACCAACACCTTGATCTCAAACTTCTAACCTTCAGAGCTGCGAGATCCTAAATCCTGTTTCAGCCATCCAGTGTGGAGTACGTATTAGGGCAGCCCTGGGAAATGAATAGAGTAGCCAAGCTCCCTGCCCCTGAGGATCCAGACTCTGTATAATGCAAATGCTGTCATTCCTGTTGCTGTGTTATAAGACAGAAGGGGTTTTGCAAATGTGATTAAGATCCCTAAGCAGTTGGCTTGGAGTTCATCAAAAGGGAAATTATCCCCGGTGGACCTGACCCAATCAAGAGAGCCCTTAAAAGGCACTGGACCTTCCTCTAAGAACTTCAAAGCATGAGAAGGTGGGGGCCTACAGAGGGGCCTGGCCAGTGGAGAGCCACTGAGGGGGGCCTCTAGGAACCAAGGGTGCCCCTAGCCAACAGCCAGCAAGGAAATAGGATCCTCTGTCCTTCAACCACCAGAAATTGAATTCTACCAACAACCTGGATAAACTTGGCAGAGCTCTAGGTGGGGAAAATGCTTGACTGATGCCTTGATTTCAGTCCTGGGAGACGCTGAGCAGAGAAGCTAGCTACACCATGCCTGGGCCTCTGACCTCAGAGCTGGGAGATCCTAAGTAGGTGGTGGTCTAAGCTGCTAAGCTGATGGTATTGTGTTAGGCCAAGCGGAAAACTAATACACAGACCAAGCTCTAAGCCATGAGAAGCATTTTTAAAATGACCTAAATGCAATCGTGTAAGTGGGCTTTTCTTTTTTATTAAAATGTTCATTGTAAATAGGTGGGGGGGAAGAAAGTTCACAATAGTAAAGCACTTTGGAAATCTAAAGTGCAGTAAGGGAAAAAAGTTTTCAGATGTGCTAAAAATAATTCTAATTGCTACCAATTGGTGAGAAGAGAGCTCACGTATCTGAAGAAGCATAATGAACCACCCCCTCACCTTTCAGGTTCCAAATACACGTGTGGCTTAATAGAGACTATTGAGGAGGAGAAGAATTCCCTTGCTCCCACTCCTACCCACCCAGAAGCAATTAGTGACAGGTAACAAAGAACACTACATGCCTTCTTGGTCTAAGACTTGGGAGAATAGAGCCGGTTAGAGAAGGCAGGGGAAATGTCTGTATCACAGGAATAAGGTGACAGAGGCTGGGTGGCCCTCTGCCAGTGGGCAACATGAACAGAGTGACCAGTGGACTTCGAGGCCCAGACTCTAACTCTCTTCCTCTGTGTCTATTCAATGCTCGATCAAGGGAATTGGGAGGCTGGCTAACAAAGTCTCTATTCCACACATTGGGTATATACTACACACTTTTACATCATAACTTCTGTTAACCCTCCTGGCCTTCTGTATCAGGGTTCTCCAGAGACCCAGAAGCAATCGTACGTGGGGAGGGATGGAATGGGGGAGAGGGAACAGAGATCTATTATGAGGAATTATATAAGGGATCTACAGGCGGCGGGCAGCCTGGAGACCCAGGAAAGCCACTGTTCCAGTTCAACCCCAAAAGCCGTCTATTCTAGAACCAGGAAGAGCCAATGTTGCAGATGAGGTTCAAAGGCAGTCTGCGGAGAATTCTTGCTCTAAGGAGACTGATCTTTGTTCTATTTGAGCTCTCAACTGATGGGATGAGGCCCCACACACTATGGAGGGCACTCTACTTAATGTCTATAGATTTAAGGGTCACTCATCCTAAACCCTCACAGAAATGCCCAAAATAATGTTTGACCGAACACCTGAAGCCCAGTGAAACTGACCTATAAAAGTAGCCATCACACCATCTGAAACGTAAATCTTGCTCTCATTTTGCATATGAGGGAACTGAGGCTCAGAAGGATTAAGTGACCTATCCAATCAAGAAGCTGGTTTGGAGGTCAGGCTGTAGTTATAACCCTAATCCCCATGACTCCAGAAAGTTGGGGGTGGGGTGAGTACCACTGGGTCTCACCGGGAGGGGGGAAAAAAAATCCAGTTCTGCCCCACTACATTAAATAACCCTCAAACTAGTATTCCATCAACTAACATGATGTGAGCCCTTACTGTGCCGTGTGCTGTTGGGGAAACTAAAAATCTAATCTTGGAGACAATCAAAGATCTGCAAAAATGTGTGGCCAGTCTTACTTTCTCTCTGGTACAGGTGCTCAGGGGGTTGGAGAGGCTCCCCCTGAGACCCACCAGAAGTAAGTGGTGGTGCTGGGCCCAGGACCCAAGTCTGTCTGTCTGTCCACCTCTTCTGCTGCGAGAACCTCTCCCTTCTCAGAGGACCACAGACCTTGAGCACGCCGACAGCAGGTTGAGCCCATCAATTTTCTTATGAAGGGGATTGCCTGCTGATGTCCACTGAGGCAAGAGAGCAGGTATTTTATTTTTTTAAAGATTTTATTTATTTGACCAGGGGCGGGGGGCACAAGCAGGGGGAGTGGGAGAGGGAGAAGCAGGCTCCCCGCCAAGCAGGGAGCCCGATGCAGGACCCCGGAATCATGACCTGAGCCGAAGGCAGACGCTGAACCAACTGAGCCACCCAGGCGTCCCGAGAGCAGGGTTTTTTGTTTTGTTTTTCTTTTTTAAAGATTTTATTTGACCGAGATACAGCGAGAGAGGGAACACAAGCAGGGGGAGTAGGAGAGGGAGAAGCAGGCTTCCCCTGGAGCAGGGAGCCCGATGCGGGACTCGATCCCAGGACCCTGGGATCATGACCTGAGCCGAAGGCAGACGCTTAACGACTGAGCCACCCAGGCGCCCCCCGAGAGCAGGTATTTTAAAGGCCTCTTCTTTCAGCAGGATGAATGATCAATTTTCCCTTAGGACAACCAGACTAGAAATCTAGGCAAGTCCTGTGGCCAACCTCTCCGGGCCCCATCCAGCTTCCTGCACACATTCCCTGCACATCCATACGTGGCTTGGTGCCTCTGGTACGGTTGTCTTCATTCCACCATTCAGGAAGGGGACTTTCTCCTCTACCTCCTGCCCCCAGATGTCCCCAGACCGCCCACCTGCCTGTGCCTGGAGGTCCGCTGAGGGAGCACTGGTGACATCTAGTGGCCAAGGCCGAGGCAGCCACAGAAGAGCCAGGATTTGTGGTTTTCTCTCCTGGAGGGGAGCATAATCACTACCCACCCTTGGCCAGAGGAGGCCCGGAAGGAGTCTATGAGCTTTCCAAGGACGGAGAAGCCCGGCAGGAGAGAAGAGAGGTGGGACTAAGGGCTCAGAGACCTGTGGTTTGAATATGAAAAGGAACAGGACTTCATTTCTTCATCTAAGCTGGTCAAGGGGCACCTATTGTTAAAAAGCACAGAAAAGCTGGTGGGCTTTTCTTGATTCGGGTCCCTGGAAAAGAGCCAAATGAGGACTTCCGGAGTCGGACCCTTCCCATTCTTCATCTGCATTATCCACTATGTTCAGTAGCCACTAATGATACATGGCTATTTAAATAAACTCCTTCAGTTGCACCAACCATATTTCAAGGGCTCAATAGCCACGTGTGGTTGGTGCCGACCTGCCCAACTGTGCAGGCTCTAGAACATTTCCATCACAGAAAGCTAGAATGCATAAATGCTACTCTATGGGCTAGGAATTTGTTCCCCATGTGTCCTCTAAAATTTTTTCCCCATCAAAGTTTCCTTTGGAAGAAGCAAGGACAGAAAACTGGGTGGAACTGTCATGTTACACTCCAGTGGGGAAGCTCAGACTGACAGAAGCAACTGACACAAATTTGGCTTCAACTGGGCTTTTTCCAGATGCACACTACTGTGTCTTTTTCCCAAGAACATGAGCCACGTAGGCATGTGTATTTCAGGTTCCATTTGTCACTGGAGGTTGAGAGGCATTCTCTCCCTTTCTCTTCAAGAGAAATATCCTTTCTTTGTCATGCATTTGAGGAAAGTTAGTGAAAATGTTTGGGGTTCTCTGGTTTGGGATAAGGGAAGGTTCTTTGGGGACACAAGCTAGCCAGGTTCCAAGACCAAGAAAGAAGTCCTGAACCAGGGACCATTGGACCGGCCACTTATCTCTAACCATCCCATGGGTTCTCTTGGTACTTCATTTGCTCCTTCAATCAACATTTACCAAGCACCTGCTGTGGGCCGGGTACTATTCTAAGCTCTGGGAATTCCACCATGAGCTGAACATACACCTTCCCTGATGGAGCTTACGTGGAGGGGAGTGACCCCTAAGATAAATAATGGTGCCACAACCATATAATGGATCCAGTTCAGCCCATGTAAGGTAATAGCGAGCAACAGCTGCCTGGTTTTAAATTCATAACCCCACCCCTAGTCCTTAGCAAGCACTGTGCTCTCTGTTCACCATTAATCGATTCTCCCCACAATCATGTTAGGTCTTCAGTGGTGGTGTTCTCCCCTTCCACATGCGCAAACACTCCTAAGTAAAGGCAGTTGCTCAAAGCCACGCTGGCTGGTACAAGTATGCACCAGCATCCAAGCCCTGGTCTCACTCCTTCCATATGGAAGTAAGTCTTGTCTAAGACCTGAGTTCTGGACTCCCTTTTTTTTTTTTTTTTTTTAAAGATTTTATTTATTTATTTGAGACAGAAAGAGAGAGAGAGCACATGAGAGGAGGGAGGGTCAGAGGGAGAAGCAGGCTCCCCGCCGAGCAGGGAGCCCGATGCGGGACTCGATCCAGGGACTCCAGGATCATGACCTGAGCCGAAGGCAGCCGCTCAACCAACTGAGCCACCCAGGCGCCCTGGACTCCCTTCTCTTAGCAAGTAGCTGTAGGTCTTGGGGCTAATCCCAAAGTCTTTCCCCGCCCAGCTATTCCTCTGTAAAGTGAAGATGGGATACCAGGAAATATTTAAGATCCTTTCCAATTCAAACCTGGAGTGATTCCAGAATGCTAGGAAGGACCTGTAGCTCTGCTGGGGAGAGTCCATCTCGTTCACTTCTTCTCTGGGGTAAAGACCGCTGGACACAGTCTGATGTGCCCCGTGGTGGGAAAACAAGTTGCTATGGAAACACAGAGCACCTAAGCCAACCTTGCGAGGGTGTGGCAGGGGAGTTAGCAAAGAAAGCTTCCTGGTGGAGGTGTTAGGTAAATAGAATCCTGAAGGAGAAGTAGAAGTAAGGGTGTTGGAAATGTGGAAAGGGAAGAAAGCTAGCTGGGCCAAGTGCACGGAAATGGCAGACACTAGAGGGAGGGTGCTCCGTGTAGATGGTGTGTAGTTTGGAAGAAGGAGACCGGGGAGCCTGGAGAGGTGCCGAGTGATGGAGTTCATTAACCTGCTCAGAAGTGTTCCCTGCGAGGGTATTAGTCAATCGCTAAACCATGCTGCAGATGGGAAGACAGCCAAAAACACTTCTCAGCATCCACATTAACAAGGTCATGGCCACCAGCTTGCAATGTCACTCAATAAAGAGTGCCCTGAGCATTCACCCTGTGCTTTTGTACACAGACCTCTGTAGTTCACAAAGCAATTCCACCTGCCAAAACTCCCAAAGCTGTTAAGTGGCCGGTCCAGGACTCCCCAAGTTCAAGTCAAAGCTCCAACCTCTATTCCATAGCCAACTTCCAAATCCAGTGGCTGGTTGGCTGATAATCCTGGAGGGAAAACTAAAAGCAACAGCATTTGTATTGGGGGTGATTTTGCAAGGAACTAGGGGGAGTGGAAGTCTGCGATCAAAACCTGCTCTGGTGAACGTTTCTCCTCCATTGCCCTTCCAGAACAGTCAGTAAGTGTCTGAACCTATGTGTGGTTCTCGGGATGGCACATCCTGCTGGGCTTAGCAGAATTTCCTGCATGGCTTTTTCTCACTTGACTCAGCAGGTCACTGAGATTGTGTGCCCCCCACCTTGCCCCAAGGCCTTTGCCCCTCCGCATGCTCCTAGGCTCCCCCCCCCCCGCCTGCCCCTAGGCCCCCCCCCCCCCCCATGCTCCTCGGCCCCCCCCCCCCCGCATGCTCCTAGGCTCCCC
>NC_058415.1:44643628-44653094 GCF_002201575.2 Neomonachus schauinslandi | reverse complement strand
CCTCCGCATGCTCCTAGGCTCCCCCCACCCCCTGCACCTGCCTTAAAGGAAAAGAACCTCTGTGAGGCCCTGTGGCCAGTGGGGACAGGGCATCCATAGGCATGCTAGGTGGGGACTGTAGAAAACTGCAGGCTTAAGCATCAGATGGATGCAAATACCATAGCCACCTCCGGTTGTGATGAGGACTTGATAAACCAGCTAGAAAAAGACTAAAAAGGCAACCATGTCTGGATGCTTGGTGCACGCACACACACGGATATTTGCTATTGCTAAGGAAACGATCTGATCTGACCATCTAAAACTTTGAAACGTTTGTGTGTTAAAGAATAGCAGTAACCATTATATTCCAAGGGCTCACTTCCTTGCCCAGAGCCTTCTCAATAAGAAAAACACTGAAGCAACCACTGAAGAAACTGGAGAAAGTTAGTTGCTGACCTAGCCTCTGAATGTTTGTGGATTACCTCCTCCCACCCGCACGTAACCGGACCGAGTATATGCTGACTTGCCCCATTGATGAACGGTGACCACAGCGACAGGCTGGAGAGGTTTGCATTCTACAGCAGCATGTTCATTTCCTGCAGTCTAGAGCCCAATTTTCAAGTGAAGGATTTAGGTCTTGGCCCCCATTGCTTGATCTGTGGCATAACTCCTTCACCTGTGGCTTAAGTGGGTAGAAAGGGCTGCCCTTTTCCATCCTGCAGCCCCAGCAACATGAAATTTCACATGTTCCCGTTTTTGATAACACTGACCAAGTTCTGGCTCATCCGATGTAACATGTAGCCTAGAACTGCAAAGGAGAAAATCTTCCTGGGGTGACCTGGTGATGAATTCATGTGCTTTCCTACACTGGCTCCGGCATCAGCACATCTAAAGCCAGAGTCCTTGGGGAACCCAGCACCATGAGGGGCTTGCCATTCCCCTTTCCCCCGATGATGGCGCATTCTAGAGAGCCTAGAATGAGCTCAGCATCTTAGGGTCACACTGCTGCTCCCAGACACAACCTGGGGAATTCATCGGTTCTGTGTTGGTCAAATAGTGTTCCTAGATACCTCAGGCCTGCCCCCTCCCCAAGCCCACTCCCAGGACAGTTCAGGGCCAGAACCAAAATAATTGGGTGGATTACAAGTTCCACTGTTTTCATATATTGGTTCCCATCTGCTGCTGAGAACAGACTGAAAATTCTAGTGCTAGTCCAGCTTTTCTTCATGGAAGAAAATTAAATGGAGCTCGAGAGAGAAGAGCTGAAAATATGACCCTGGTGCTCTTTGTCCACCATCCTTGTGATGGCATATGGTTGACCACTCTGACCCCACCTTTGGAAAAACTCACCACTGTGCTGAGCACCGCCTGCCTACCAGGTATTTGCTGAGGTGTAATGAGGTAAACCTTCAGTTTGGCTACATGAGCCAGAAAACCTAAATAACAGTTACCCAAATAAAAAGTTGATTTCTGTATCACAACGCCGTCCAGGATTGGTCTGGCAGCTCCACAAAACTTCTCAAACCCCAGGGTTCTGTCCTCTCAAGGGTGTGCTGCTTTATTCCGGTTTCAAGATGGCAACCAGAGCTCCAGCCACCACCTCCACATTCTAGGAAGAATAAAGGAAGGGCAACCAAGAAAAAGAATAAGTGGAGATACAAGTTGCTTTTAAGGGGAGTGTACTAGTAAGAGTTCTCCAGAGAAATAGGAAAAAAATGATAGAGATTTATGAGGGCCTCACTCCTGCAATCATCTGCCATCTACAAGATGGAGGCCAAGGAATGCCAATGATGTAATTCCAGTCTAAGCCTGGAGACCTGCGAACCAGGGGAGCCAAGCGTGTAAGTCCCAGTCCAAATCTGAAAGCCAGAGAACAGAACATCAATGTTTAAGTGTTCCTTGTCGTACCTTTTTGTTCTGGAGTGGCCCTCCATGGATAGGATGAGGTTTACCCACCCTGGTAAGGGATCATCTTCACTCACTCTGATTCAAATGCTAATCTCTGAAACAGCCTCACAGACACATGCAGAAATGTTTTACCAGCTCTTGGGTCGTCTCCGAACCAGTCAAGTTGACAAATAAAATTAACCCTCAGTGGCAGATTCCTGAAAGCTACCACTATACCATTTCTACTTTACTTCAAAGAGAAGTGATTTGGCGGGGGGGGGGTTGCAGAAATGCAGACTTCTATTCCGGATGGCCACCTTCACAGCTAAAAATTGGAACTTCTATTACAAAGAAAAGGGGAACTGATCTTCAGGTAGGCAATGAACAGTCTCTGCCACTCAAAGATTATTTCATTAATTCTCCCAACAAACTTAAGAAGTAACCTCTATCATTTTACAGATGAGGAAACTAAGGCTTAGAATTCTTGACAAGATCTCTTATTCAAAATTCCTGGCCATCATCTGACTGAAACTCCTAAGCACTGCTCAGCCAGAACTGCCCAGCCAAGCCACTCCTTAATTCCTGACCTCAGACACTGAGACTGTAAATGTTTACTCTTGCTTGAAGCCACTTGCTATTGGGGTTACTTGGTACGCAATCACTCCTATAGGTTATGGTGTAGGTCTTCCAAGAAGACTGCATTTTCCCAGGGGACTCTTGGGGGCACCTGGCTCAGTAGAGAGCGTGTGACTCTAGATCTTGGTTGTAAGTTCAAGTCCCTTGTTGGGTGTACAAATTACTTTTAAAAAAATCCCGGGACGCCTGGGTGGCTCAGTCCGTTAAGCGTCTGCCTTCGGTTCAGGTCATGATCCCAGGGTCGTGGGATTGAGCCCCGCATCGGGCTCCCTGCCCAGTGGGAGTCTGCTGCTCCCTCTGCCCACCATTCCCCCTGCTTTTGCACTCTCTGACAAATAAAATCTTAAAAAAAAAAAAAAAAAAAAAAAAAAAATTGGAGACTCTTGGAGAGATTCCCTATATAGCAGGAAAAAAGTCCTGGGCTCAAAGTCCGAAGACCTGGATGTGGTCCTTCTACCTCATAACCATGCAACTCTGGAAGGGGCCCTTCCAGGCCCTGGACCCCAGAATTCTCATAAGCACTTCTTTAAAGGGAAGGGGCAGGTGTTGGGCTACATGGCCTCTCCAATCCCTTCCAGCTTTTACTGTTGTCCCTGCCGGAGGACTGAGGCCTATGGGAGGGGAGCGTGGCTCCTCAGGCCAGGTCAGCAGCTGCTTTTTCCACAGCTCTTGGGGCTGTAGCCTGTGGCCCCTCACCAGGCTCTCCACCTCCTGTGTCCAGCCTACTGAGCCCCCCTGCCCCTGCCTGGGACCAGGGCTTTAACTGAACTCATGGAAGGTGTGGAACCTCCAACCTCTGTGGGTGGAAATTTCTAGAAAGAGGGCCTAGAAGGGACCACCATTCAGCCTCTCTGGAAAAGACTTGAGGCTTAACCATGACACATACTGGAAAAGGAACGCTGAAATTGTCTGGCCTCCTGGCCAGTGAAATATCTCCAAGTGGGTGGTTTTCAATGAGGGGCAATTTTATCCCCCTGGGGGACAATTGACAATGTCTGGAGACACTGGGTTGTCACAGCTAGGGAGGGAGGGGTGTCACTTAGGTGGGTGGAGGTCAGGGATGCTGCTGCAGAGCCTATAATTTACAGGACAATCCCCCATAAGGAGACTTCTCCTGATGGGAATACCGGTAGAGCTGAGGATTGAGAACCTCTAAATGAGGGTACTCGAGACCACAAAGAACAGAGGCCCACAACATAAGGATTTCCCCCGAAAATGTCACCGAGCAGAGGGGACTAAGGGGTGAGCATTCTGGAACTAGATTTGGGGTTAGGCTACACAGATGAGCGTGCACCCTTCCCTCCCCGCCCCCCCCCGGAGACCTCAGCCTCTGGCTCTGCTCTGAGCATGCACTTGAGCTGGTTGCCAGGTGGCTGCAGGTGCATCTTCTGAGTTGGGACTGAGATGCTCAAGGAAGGAACCACCCAGAGGCAGAGCCTGAGTTTGTGCGGCCTGAAACTTTATATACTTTGGGGGTATCACTTTTAAAAATTCACGAGGCGTAGAGAAAGACATGTATCATATGATCTCACTGATATGAGGAATTCTTAATCTCAGGAAACAAACTGAGGGTTGCTGGAGTGGGGGGTGGGAGGGATGGGGTGACTGGGTGATAGACACTGGGGAGGGTATGTGCTCTGGTAAGCGCTGTGAATTGTGCAAGACTGTTGAATCTCAGATCTGTACCTCTGAAACAAATAATGCAATATATGTTACGGAAAAAAAAAAGAGAGAAGAAGATAGCAGGAGGGGAAGAATGAAGGGGGGGAATCGGAGGGGGAGATGAACCATGAGAGACGATGGACTCTGAAAAACAAACTGAGGGTTCTAGAGGGGAGGGGGGTGGGAGGATGGGTTAGCCTGGTGGTGGGTATTGAGGAGGGCACGTTCTGCATGGAGCACTGGGTGTTATGCACAAACAATGAATCATGGAACACTACATCTAAAATTAATGATGTAATGTATGGGGATTAACATAAGAATAAAAAAAATTTCACGAGGCGTTTAGGTGGACCCCTGCAAGCGAGGAGCCCTGAAGCATGTGCTCAGCTTTGGGGTGAATCCACTCCAGATGCCCAGGTGTGAGGATTCCCCCCCACAGAACCCAAACCTTGCCCCTTGAGGCGCGTGCCTGCAGCCGGGAGTCAGCCACCGCATCTCGACTGCAAACCTCCCAACGGAGGGGAGCAGCACGCACAGGAGAACCTCCCCTGCCCGCAAGGGAAGCCAGTTCCCTGGGTGCCTGGCACCTGCCTGCTGGGCGCCCCGCGCACCAGCCGCAAGCGAAGCAGCACGTCGTACCCCGCTGCACTGCCCCCTGGTGGACGTCTGCCCGGGCGCGGGCCGATGGCTCCGGAGCCGGTGCTCACCCCGCTCCCCCACCCTCCCACCGCACCCCCACGCCAGCTCAGCACCCAGGCTCAAGTGCATCCCTGCCTTAGTCCAGTGCCCACCGGCAGGCGGCCTCTCTCCAACGTGACCGAGAAGCACAATCACAACGGGTCTTGCAGGTCCTAGTCCCTGCTTCTGATCTTTTCAACTCCCAGGCGTAGCTCCTGCTGATCTGTCTCAAGGCTTTCCCTGCACAACACTCTCCACCTTCCCACCAGCCCCCTCCGCCGACATACACACAACTCCTACTCCCGACAGACGGAACAGGTGCTGTTGACAAAGCCTCCATCCTCTGCCAAGCTTGGTCCCACCCGCTGAAATCTTTTACTTGGTGTCGTCCTCATCGGTCCTGGACATCTGTGTTCCAACACTGCCTTCCAATCCAGGAAGACTCCCTTGTCCCAATGAGGCATTTCTACCACACCCTGAACTGTTCTTGCTTTAGGATTTGATTGATTGAATCTAAACCTCGATTTTTCAATCTCCTAAACACAGATTGCCAGGTCAGCCCCAGGCTTGCCTCTAGCATTACACGGATGAGGAGGTGTTGGGGCAGTGCGGGGCTGCCTGGCTTTTCCCTACCAGATGCCCTGACTGTCCAGGACGGAAGGGGTTGTCTGCCAAGTGAAGCTCCAGGCAAGCTTCCTAAGACCCATTCTTTCCTACTTCCACCCACAAGCCTTTCTTCCTTTGGCTACCACCACTCACTCCTTTTTTCAAGGTTATTTTTCCACCACTCATTGTGGGTGGGGCACACATTGCCCAGCTCAGATGGGGGAACATGAAAGGTACTGCAAGAAACTCACAGGGACCAGAGAAGAGAAATTAGCCCCGGGAATGCGTGCGTGCGTGTGTGTGTGTTTATGTGTGTACAGTGATAATCTCACTACTCTGAGACACTAGATTCTGGTGTGTTTGGCTAAGCATGTGTGCAGGGGATCCCACGTTCTTGGCAGATGCAAGAAGCAGCTTGTGGGAAGGTGTAATAGGTTGAATAGTGTCCCCCCCCCCCCCACCACCAAAGTTCATGTCCACCCAGTGACCCTACTTAGAAATAGGGTCTTTGCAGATGTAATTAAGATGAGGTTTTACTGGATTGCAGTGGGCCTGATATCCAATGACTGGTGTCTTTATTTTTTTTAAGATTTCATTTATTTTAGAGCGAGAGTGAGCATAGAGAGGAGCAGAGGGAGAGGCGGAGAGAGAATCTCAAGCAGACTCCACGCTGAGTGCAGAGCCCGAGGCGGGGATTCGATCTCACAAGCCTGAGATTTGTGACCTGAGCTGAAACCAAGAGTCGGACACTTAATCAAGTGAGCTACCCAGGTGCCCCTAATGACTGATTTTATAAGAGAGGAGATTCCAACAGAGAGACAGGGAGGAAGCCATGTGACCATGGAAGCAGAGAATAGAGGAATGCATCCATCTACAAGGCAAGGAATGAGGATGGCTGGCAACCACTAGAAGCCAGGTGAGCACCGTGGAACCAATTCTCCCTCCGAGCCCCCAGGAGGAACCAACCCTGTGAACACCTTGATTTCCAGACTTCGGGCCTCCTGAACTGCAACAGCTACATTCCTCTTGTTTTAAGCTACCTGGTTTATGGTAGTTTGCTACTGTAACCACAGGAAACTCCAATCTGAAAGACATACACATAGTGGGTGTGTGAGCAGAAGTTGCGATTTCCAGACCCTGCCTCTGTCACTCACCAGCTCCCCATCCTCAGGCAGGTGACGGTGCCTCTGTGCAATCATGTCTCCATGTCAGGATACTAGCTTCCAAGGCCTGTGACCAATGACCTGGAACAGAAGGACTCGGCACACCTAGAAGGTGCCCAGTACCTACTAATTACGGCCCGCTCACCCTTCACTCTCCCCCTTCAGCCAAGTGGCCACAGTCCCTCCTTGTCTGATGCCAAACAAAGGAAAGCACCCAGGTTTGGGGGTGAGGGAGAGTTGAGCTACTTTCCAGCTCTGTGATCTTGGACTCCAGAGTCAGCTCTATGGGGCCTCAGGACTTCATCCAGAAAACAAAGAATAAAAACCTCCCTCATGTAGTTTGTTAGGGACTCTCTCTATTGCCCAAAATTCACCTGTTGAAGCCCTAACCCCCAATAGGATGGTATTTGGAGCTGGGGCCTTTAGGAGGGAATTCAGTTTAGAGGCGGTCGTGAGGGTAGAACCTCATGATAAGATTAGGGAGAAGGACTAGGTCTCAGAGCATCTGCCTCCCCACCATGGGAGGAGGCGGCCATCTGTAAGCCGGAGGCCAGCCGCACCAGGAACCGGATATGTGGGCACCTTGGTCCTGGACTTCACAGCCTCCAGAAGTGGGAGAAGTCAATGCCCATTGATTAAACTTTCCTCCTATGGTATTCTGTTATGGAAGCCTGAGCAAAGACAGTGAATTGTCCACTCATTCAACAAATGTTGACTGAGCTCCTACAGTACATCAGGTTCTAGTTGCCCAGTAGACAGCTAGGCCAAGTCCCCGCCCTCCTGGAGCTCCCACTGGTGGGAAAGACCACAAAGATATACTATCCTGTCCATTACTAGTGTAGAAGGACAAAGTTGTGGGATAAAATGAACCTGTATAGTAAAGTATGGGACATACAACAAGCATTCACTAAGACTGCACTATCTTATAATTTCCTCTTCTGACATCTCTGGTTTGACTCCTGGCACCATTATTCTCCCACCACAAAAACTTGACACATGGGGACAGGCTGGGTATGTTAGGTTACAAGGCAAAAGGGAATTAAGGTTGCAGATGGAATTGCAGTTTCTAATAACCGATCTTGAGCTGGGAGGTTCTCCTGAATTACCTGGGTAGGCCCTGGGTCATCACAAGGTCCTTATAAGTAAAGGAGGGGGCAGGGCAGAAAAGAACCGGAAAGATGGTGGCCTGAGAAGGACCTGGGCCAGCAATGCCAGTGGTGCAGATTGAAGAGGCCCATGAACCACGAACAGTAGGCAGTCTCTAAAAGCTGAGAGAGGAAGGGCACCAAAGTCTCCTCTAGAGCCTCCAGAGTGCAGCCCTGAGGACATCTTGATTTTAACCCAGTGAAACCCATTTGGGACGTCTGACCTCCAGAACTACAAGATGATGTTCGGATTGTTCTGAGCCACTAAGCTGTTGCAGAAATAGCAAACACAAGCTGGGGTCATTCTGGACTATTCTCCCAAGCCCTCCACTCTGACTCACTGGAAAAGTGGCTGGTTCTGCCCTCATCAAGTCTTCGGCAATCCCTCCTCACCACACAACCAGCACCCCACTTTAGTCTTCGGTTCCCTGAATCGAGTTCCGCAAGTTTCTACTTTGTACCAGATTTTGAAGGCAATGGACATTTTTAAAGACCTAACCCCTGCCCTTATTACATCACAGTGTGAAAAGTGCTGCAATAAAAGGGGAAGGAGCCAAAGGAGGGAAGTAATAGGAAAAGCTTCCTGAAAGGAAGCGAAGTCTTGTGAGGTGAGGAGCATGTGCTATGGGGCATTCTAGCAGAGGGAATCTTTTCTGCAAAGGCCCTATATTTACCAGCCTCCAGGATGGCCCCCAGTGATTCCTAACTCATGGTACCTTTGTGTAGTCCCTTCCCACACTGAACAGGGTTGACTTACATAACAGGATGTTATGGAAATGACTGTGGTTCCTGAGGCTGGGTCATAAAAGATCTTTTAGCTTCCCATCTGTTCTGTCGAGTCACTCAGTCTAAAAGTCATCTGCCCTATTATGGAGGAGCCCTACAGAGCCCTCTACCCAGCGAGGAGCTGAGGCCTTCAGCCAGCAGCCCTGTGAGTGAGCTACCTGGGAGATGAATCCTACCTCTCTAGTCAAGCCTTCAGATGACTACAGCCCCAGCTGATCAGTTCTTCATAAGTTGGTGGTCAAGCTGAGGCAGAACCACCTAGCTAAGCTCCCAAATTTATGACCTAAGGGAGTAAATCTGTTGCTGCAAGCCCACTGAGTTTGGAGTGACTTGTCACACAGCACCGTGTAACTAAGGCCCGCAGGCCATGTGAAAGACCATGTAGAGCTACGCCAATGTCTTCACTCAAGTGAAGGGTCCAAGAGGAGAGCAGCTCAGAACAAGACTGGAAAAGAAGGCAAGGACCAGATGGTGAAGGACATTCTAAATCATGTTAAGGCCCTCAAAGTATGCTTTGGGGCATGCCTGGGTGGCTCAGTCAGTTGAGCATCCAACTCTTGATTTTGGCTCAGGTCACGATCTCAGGGTTGTGGGGTCAAGCCCCACATCAGGCTCTGCACTCAGCGCTGAGTCTGCTTGGGATTCTCTCTCTCTCTCTCCCTCTCCCTCCCTCTGCACCCCCCCAAATTTTTTTTAAAGATTAAGTTTGCTTTGCTTTCAGAGTGATGGAGAAGAATTGGTGGGCTTTGAGCAGTGAATTGACCTGGTCAGATTTTTCTTCAGAAAGATGACTGGGGTGGGGAGAGGGGGGCCTGGGTGGTACATTTGGTTAAGTGGCCAACTCTTGGCTTTGGCTCAGATCATGATCTCAGGGTCTTGGGGTCGAGCCCTGCATTGGGCTCGGCACTCAGCGAACTGTCTCCT